>NC_041382.1:754134135-754146886 GCF_002162155.2 Triticum dicoccoides
TCGCTACTGCGGAGTATCGTCACAGCGACAGTCCAACTCTGACGGGCTCCACCTAACTGACGGATAACAAGACTTTTCGGAACCAAGCGCAGATGAATGACTCTAGCCTTAATAAGCACAAATCTTCTATCACCCCTAGGATTATTCCAATCAACCAGAGCCCCAAACTTATCCACTGACTTGTGCATGTAGTATTGTGTCTGATAATGATACGGAAAACCCACATAAAGGATCCAAACTTCAGGGCCAAAGGTAGTGGGACGCATATTCAGGGCAGCATCATGCGGGACAAAAGAAATTACAGTGTGCTCCTCTACTTCATTTTCATCAAGCTCAAAAGTGGTACCAACAACCGTGTCCCTGACTACAGAGTTCACAAAACCAAAGATGCCAACTCCAAGGGGATGATCTGAGATTTCTATTGGGAAGTAGTGAGACTCATGGAGCAAACCTTCGATTATGTTGCGGATGTCAGCCTTCTGGTGGTGAGGGATGAAGCGGTTGGCCTCTGCAATGGCCAAGAAATCATGCCACAAAGTAGGGATGGCGCTGACCACCATATCATCTCTAACCTTCCGATCTGTAGGGCCAAGCTCGATCGTCATCCCCGGCGGGAGATAGGGGATGACATTGAGAGGATAGTTGGCCATTGCTGCGGTGGGTGGAGAAGGAGCAGGGGAGGGCACAGACAGTGAGAGAGCAAAGGAATGCGTATCAGCAGGCTTGGGTCGAGATTTGGTCTCCAAACTCCTCGATGACTGCGCCCCAACCTGAAGCAAGAGGCTTTCTCGTGGCCTGGCAGACCGCACGATTGGCATCGAACGGTATTCCTTTGCCTAGCTGGCCATCTCTTATTACGAGAAGTAGCATTTAATTCGTTCATCTGTATCCCGGAAAAGACTGGATCATTATCCTCTGAAATCTTATTTCCTTGTATTGATCGAACCGAATTGGTAATGATAGGGGTGGAACCAGCAGCTAGGACGGAAACTAAGAAATTACGATCCTTTTGAATCTATTTCATACGATCTACCCCGGCCAATTTACATGAATATTTTAAATGCCCAAGCATACCACAAGAAGCGCAGAGATATTTGGCCGGGCATTGAAAGAACTGATGGGCCGTGGAACCACAAACATAGTAGGCTGCAGTCTCCGCATGTTGGGTGCATGCATGGCCCAAAGATGAGCACGTACATGGCCTGTTGGAACAAAGTTGGCAATAAGGCCTTGGGCCATTAATGGCCAAATGATCATTAGCATTACACTTATGGCAGATATTCAATTTGTCACATATGTAATCCATTCGTGGAACAGAAAGGGATTTTCCATAATGATGCAATATAATCCTCTGATATGTCTGCTCGATGGTGATCCAGAATGTGACGTAACATAAATTGCGGGATCTAATTCCAGGTCTCATTATTGAATTGAGTCCCCACAAAACGCCGAGCAGTGACCGAGTCAACATCAGATTGTCAGTCATTAATATTAATTTGAATTGCTCCGAAGACTAGTGAATTATGCAGTAAATGCTCATTATGTGTCGGTAAATGTCCCAAATCAGGAGAATCCTGTCGGCTCGCCGGCGGTTGCCGGCCGGCCATCACCAGCGAAGAACAATTCTGATCGGCGGTTAGAGGAAAACCCACTTTTGAGAGAGTCTCCAAGGATGTGGCATCAACACTGCCAACCTCCTGAGCAGAGAGATAACGTGATTTGACTGCCATAGGAGATCTAGCCATGATTTCATGATTGGTTTGATCGAGATGCCAGGACAGTGGGTTTTCTGTGGGTGCATGAGCGGCCGGCCGAAAGAGACTAAAGTGACAAACAAAATCCGGCCAAACTCGATCCTTAAGACCATAAATGAAATGACCAACACGATTAGAAGCCACTGAGAACCGAAATTTTCTGCCCTCCAAACGAAAAACATGAAGTCCCGAAGGCAAACCACCAATGCATCATTGTAAAGCAATGGCCACCGATTCTTCATTGAGAGGGAAAGAGGCCGAGGAAAAGCTAACAACCAAGAAGAATTCCTTGGTCGTACCAAAGTTGGAGAGATGACCCGTAGACCCAAAATGAAGACGCACCTGAGCCGCGACAGCAAGGTGGGGGGGGGGGGATCCCAATGGAGAAGCCCATCCATGGAGGCTTAGATATTGAATGCCATGGTAGATTGGTAGGGTGTGGTGGGTGGTGTGGGTGGAAGGAGAGGAGGCCGTTGTGGTATTAGGCTAAATTCGGTTGCTCATTCACTCTTGCAGGCAGTTAATATTTTAGCTTCTTGCAGGCAGTTAATATTTTTACTCTGTTTTTTTTCATTCACTCTTTCATTTTTCATATATTTGAAAACATTCTAAATATGTATATTCCAAAACTGAAATTTCCATAAAAAAATTTAAAAATCACAAATTAAATAAATGTTAACACAGTGTAAAAGAACTATTAGCATAATTTGAAAAAATGTTGATACCATTTGAAATAATATTTTGACATTCAAGTATTTCTCAACCGTTTCAAAAAATGTAGGTGACATATATATATAAAATGTTGATAAAATATAAAAATAAGTTCGTGCAAAATTTAAAAATTATGTCGTATCATTTACAAAAAAATAAGCTAAAATTAAAAGATATTCACAAATTTCAAACATATATTCGGGACATTTAAAAAAATATTTATACAATATAAAATTGTTTTGGTAACTTTACAAAAAAATGTACGATTCATAAAAATGTTTGAACATTATTAAAGAATAACTCACATTCAGAAAAATGTTCACAAGCATGAATTTGAAAAAACAAGTTAGCCACGAAAATATGGTAAAAAAGTTTGATAAAAAAATGTGCAATGTGTATTAAAAATAGACACGAAAACATATATTTCAGACAATGTTAATCATGTATTTTAAAATTTTAATAAATTATTTAAATATGGTTCGTGATGTATAAATGTTAGCCACGTCACAGCGCACGAGAAATAGCCCTGTCACCCCCCTGCAGCCTCAGTAATTTTCAGTGGTGACGGGCCTCATATGTCCTTATACGTGCAAAAAATGGGCTGGACCAGTTTCGGCTGTTTCTTTTTTATTTATTTCTGCATGGGTTTTTCTGATTCGCTTTGTTCAAGTTGAAGGATAAGAGATTCTACAACTACAATACATGATAAAAATACATTTAGTGATGGATCCATTGATATGGATTCAATACAATACTTGTGGATGATTATTTCTATAAATATGGTAAAATTTAATTACTAGACTTTGACGTAAGATGAAACTTACGCGCCTGCTATTTTAGAAGGGTATCCATTGTAGAATGGACTAGATCGTCGAATGCGCGCGTTGCTGCGCCAGTCCATTTTGGCACTATAAAATTAATGATTGATGCACAGGCCCGGCCCCGATGGGAGGCGGGGGGAGGGGGGGGGGGCGGCCGCCCCGGGCCCCCGAAATAGAGGGGCCCCCACGTACGTGTGCTCTCTGTATCAGGCCCATGGGCAAGTAAATCGATGATTCGCTAAATTGGTGGAACTTCTGTTTCCCTCACATAGGTCCGCGCATGAAGACGTGAGTGATCGCCCTAGCGACATATCAGGCACGACTCCTCTAGTCCCGCAAGCCCGAGGGCGACCCCGCCGCTGACACAGCCTCCCCCGATGATTTCTCCTCCAATGGCGGATCGAGTAATTCATGTTCATCGCCATGGACAGGAGTAGCAACAACACCGGCCCTGGCAGGCAGTTTTAAACTACACATATCAGGTTAGCATCGTCCTGCATCCAACGGAGCTAGCTAGATTGATATGTGACTAGTTAGTAGCAGAATTATTAGATCTAGTGAATTAGCGGACAAGAGTAGGACGTAGTTGTCCTTCTGACTAATTTTTTAGGGCAATCTTTCTTGACTAATTAATCTGGTTGTGTTGGCAATCGATGAAAGACAAAGGGAGAGGATGTCTACAATCCATGGAATAATAATGATAGCCAAGCTGAAATTAATTGGAGGATTCATGGTCGATTCAATATGATTAGGTGGCAAAATTAACTTTTAGTGTTGCAAATTATAAAGTTATTCTACCTGTTAGCCACGAGCAGTTCAAATTACTTTTTGTTTGCCAAACTATAATATATATAATTAGATCCTCAAACTAGGTGGACCAGCTGGTTTTGCACTCCATGATAAAAAAATAAGAACAATTCGTGTTAAAAAATTATCTAAACATGCACATAATGATCACAATTTTGAATGTATAAAGGGCCCCCGGTTATAATTTTGCCCCGGGCCCCTGAAATCTCAGGACCGGCCCTGTTGATGCAGTTATATGCAAGAGTAGTATTTTGATTGCGTGATATAAATATGAAAACAAATTCAAGGGTATTAGTTTTAATCATGTGATATAATTATCACGCCCATGAATCACGGTTTTTGACCAGTGTTTTATCACCTGAATATGTTGATTAATATTTTTTGTATGAATATGTTAGATGGTAAGAAGGTGGGTAAGTTTCGATTTTGTAAAAGAATGGCAAGGGTTCTAAACCATGGGAGGGACAGGAATCAAGAGAGGCAAGGCAAAAAATGTTGGCACTCAAATACTTTATGGATAACTACAACAGCTATGCAGTATACATGAGGAGCGAGCACAAGTAGTATGCAGTACTGGTGCATAATTCTGAAGAATTAATATTGCAAAAACTTACCACCAAGATGTGCTCAAACTTAAAGGAGCACTTTAAATTACCAAGTGGGTGGAAGTTTCTCAATATATCGTTGTCTCAGTTTTACAAAAGAAGGCAACTGCATATATTAGAAATTTGATCTCTAGCCTATGTGTTGTATAGTGGCAACAACCATTGTACGTCATGAATTAAAAAAATGTATACTCTTTTTAATGATGTATGGTTCAATCTTTTTAATGATGTAGGATTCATTCCTTGTTAACATACATCAGGTGAACCAATCTTATGAAATACATATATACTGGGGAAACCTATGCTTCATGAGTGTTCAAAGGTGAATCTGACAAATGCATAATCAAGATAGTTATTTTGAAGGATAAAAGGATGAAGTATATTAACATAGATCAACTTGGATAAGATACCTACATGGATGAGCCTTGAAAGGGACTTGTGCATTACAGATTGTTCTCCTGGAGAGAGAAAGAGGCAAACACGAAGCGGCCGACAACCACAACAGGATGGGATGGTTTCGTTGTTAGACCCTGCCCACCATAGAGGCACATAGCTCTCTCTCCGCACATAGCTCTCTCTCCCTTATGGCTGCCATTAGGCGATAATAGGTGTGAGAAACAAAAGAACAGGATAAGAACTCTTGGAAAAGAAGAACAAACATTTGTTGCTCATGTTGCCTACTGTATTCTAATCAATACGATTATTGGCCCTACATTAAATGATCTCGTTGGCAATAGAAGTTTTAGCAGGATAAAAAAAATGAAGCAAGCAAGTGGCCATAAACTGCAACCTTGATATAATAAATAATACTTGACAACTATGGAATTTCATACTTCGATTTCCCCCAAAGTGATATGGTACTCGATAGTTCCAGCTGTGAGCCCTTCCCTGCAGTCTCATCCCAAGGAAAAAGAACCAACTTTAAGGATACATGCAAATATAAAGGAGCAGAAGATATATAACCAATTGGTACACATGAAAACAAAATATTGGACCAAAAAAACACAATGCTGTCTAGCTTCAAGAGGTAAATAACTATGATAATATTATTTACATGCTATTTTAGTATTTATACCCCATCTCGCATCGAGGTGATCTCCTCGGATATGAATGACTCTTCCTTGAACAACACAGTACAATATATGCAGTTTAGAATTCATATGTAACATAAAATTAAATAAATTTGAATTAGAAAGTGAAAAGTGAATACTGCACCTCTAATATTATGTCGAAATTTGGCTGGTCCATCAAATATACAGTTTTTGACTGAAGTATACTGTTTTGGGACACTTCCCTGAATATTACTGGTACAGTACATCATTCCTTCTCACTATGTTTCTATATAGAAATTTGGAGCTGCCATTGTACCGACATTATCATTGCATCGATTCCTTTCAATTAATTCTTCCTAAATACCCACTCCCTGCCTATATATCCACCAGGACAAAAAAGTAAATGATACTGAAAAATCAACAGTAACATCAGAGATAGCAGAGATAAGAAGTGAGGGAAGAGAGCCCATCAAATATACAGTTTCAGACTGAACTATACTGTTTTGAGACACTTCCCTGAATATTACTTGTACAGTACATCATTCATTCTCAATTTGTTTCTCTAGAAATTTGAAGTTGCCATTGTACTCACATTATCATTGCGTCGATTCTTTTCAATTCATTCTTCCTAGATACCCACTCCCTGCCTATTGTAATGTCCATCTGCACAAACAAATAAATGATACTGAAAATTCAACAGGAACATAGATAACGAGTGAGAGAAGAGAACACATCGACCAAAGAGAAAATTACCCGAAATTGCGAGGTTTTTGGGCAGACAGGGAACGGTGGCGAGTCAGGCCAAAGCGAAGGTGCACGTGTGGCAGATGTGTCGCTCGCATCCGGTCAACCGTGCAGCTGCTTGGTTATCCGCTGACGCCTAGGGTGTAGACTTGCACTCCATGGTCGCACCATCGGTCAACACAAAAGGTGAATGGGGGAGCGCTGCTCACAATATGGACGTGGGAAAAACGCCATAACGCCCATCCGCATCGGTGAGAAGGAGGAAGGCCAGCCCGATAGATGAGGAGGGCGTGGTGGCAGCTTTCACCCTCGTTGTCGACGTCGCCATCGCCTCTAGCGGCATGGCAGACAGGCAGAGTCTTGGGCAAGTCGCCGCCAGCGGCGCTAGGTTTCTCGAGGGCGACGGGAAGGAAGGGGAACGAGGCGAACGCCAGTCTCCCTTCGATGCAATGGGTAGCCTAATGGGCTGCGGGAAACAGGTCGGACGACCCAATAATAGCCCGATTAACCACAGAGCTCCGAAAAAGTTACGAGAATAGCTGCCCCTACGACATGCAGCCCATCTCGCGGAAGGAATATCGAACGGCCATAAACGTTCAGCACGTGAAATCGAACGGCCGAGAACACAGAGTGCGTGAGAGGGCTCGGTTTAGGTTCAGTTTTACTGTTCTTAATGTAGCATGGCTTCTTGCGGGGAAGATAATTACTGGGAAAGTGGCTATCACCTGATGTGGGTGCGGTATTTATTGATCAACAGATGCGGTGCATGGTTCGATTTGTTGCAAGAGGTAAGATATAACTCGCACTCAAATTTATCTTAGTTTAAAACCAGATCATACAAGACCACAACTTCCTAACAGTAAACATACAAATTTATTTAAAATTCCCTATTAATCATAACATATCTATGTTGACAACAAACATAATTTTTTTTACTTCCATTCGTTTATTTTTCTCTGTTTTAAGTTGTTCATGTTTTAGGTTCGTGCAGGTTTGTTTTCTTTTTCGTCTCCGTTTTTTCTTTCATGTTTTATCTTTATGTCTTGACCATTTCGAGACTCATCGTCATGTCCGTGATCACATCCGGGACTCCGAACTAACTTAGGTACATCAAAATGCATAAACTCATAATATAACTGTCATCATAACCTTAAGCATGCGGACCCTACGGGTTCGAGAACAATGTAGACATGACTGAGACACGTCTCCGGTCAATAACCAATAGCGGGACATGGATGCTCATATTGGCTCCTACATATTCTACGAAGATCTTTATCGGTCAGACCGCATAACAACATACGTTGTTCCCTTTGTCATCGGTATGTTACTTGCCCGAGATTCGATCGTCGGTATTCCAATACCTAGTTCAATCTCGTTATCGGTAAGTCTCTTTACTCGTTCTCTAATACATCATCCCGCAACTAACTCATTTAGTTGCAATGCTTGCAAGGCTTAAGTGATGTGCATTACCGAGAGGGCTCAGAGATACCTCTCCGACAACCGGAGTGACAAAACCTAATCTCGAAGTACGCCAACCTAACATCTACCTTTGGAGACACCTGTAATGCTCCTTTATAATCACCCAGTTACGTTGTGACGTATGGTAGCACCCAAAGTGTTCCTCCGGCAAATGGGAGTTGCATAATCTCATAGTTATAGGAACATGTATAAGTCATGAAGAAAGCAATAGCAACATACTAAACGATCGGGTGCTAAGCTAATGGAATGGGTCATGTCAATCAGATCATTCAACTAATGATGTGACCTCGTTAATCAAATAACAACTCATTGTTCATGGTTAGGAAACATAACCATCTTTGATTAACGAGCTAGTCAAGTAGAGGCATACTAGTGACACTTTGTTTGTCTATGTATTCACACATGTATTATGTTTCCGGTTAATACAATTCTAGCATGAATAATAAACATTTATCATGATTATAAGGAAATAAATAATAACTTTATTATTGCCTCTAGGGCATATTTCCTTCAAAAAGAACTTCCCCTCCAAATACCCTACTTCGTGGTCCACTCAATGTTCTTCCAGTCCCTATTTCTTATCATTTTTTATCAATGGGTATACCTAAATAAGTGACTGGTAAAATCCCAGCCTTGCAGGTGAAGATTTGTCAAGAGTATGTTGTTTTTTCTTAGTCTCCCCCGTATTACTTTACAGGACGTACCCAAATGGAATATCCCCTCGAATAGACCAAATATGTGATACGGTCTGCCTCATGGCTATCCTGAGATTACTTCTATCATAGGCCTTTTGTTCCACCCGCCTTGAAAATCCTACATCCTCAAGACTATAATTGTTGCCCTAGGGTTTTTAGACGGAGACCCACAAAGACCCGCTTTAGATATGTTTTTTATACATGATTTTTTGGCCCACATCAGTACAATTACTAAGCTCCCACGAATTCAAGGTCCCTGGTGGGCTGGTTTTTATGGAGGACATCCCAATTTGGGTCAACCTGCTGTCGGATGTGGCGTGTGTATGCCGTGCACGCTCGAGGGATTTCCGGTTTTTTTAGGGTCAACATTGATGCTTCTTATTTAGCCAGCATAGCGGGGAATGTCATCATAAATTACAGAGAGAACAAAGTCTGGGGGAGACCCCAACCACACCTTACACAACTCATCACCTACACCTACTTTAGCTAACTTGTGAGCAGCAACATTGGCAGTACGACGAACCCAAGTCACGCGATACTCAACCCGAGTATGCAACCGCTCCTTAATATCCTCAATCCACGAACCAACAGCTGCCATGCACTTATGACGATCATTTAGCATTTGCACAACAGGCAGGCTGTCCAGCTCCAGATGGACACTTTGAAATCCTCTCTCAATAGCAAGGAGTAAACCACTTTTGTAGGCGAGGATTTCCACAGCCTCCGGGTCAACCGAGCGATTGAAGAACTGACGGGCACCTGCAAGAAAAGCACACCCAGCATCACGAATAACCACTCCGGCGCCCCCCTTCTCCCCATTCCCAGCGACGGCACCATCAGAGTTGACCTTCACCCACCCCTGAGACGGAGGCTTCCATCGCTGCACGGTTCTGGCCTGCGGCACCCTCGCTGCGGCGTCGTGAACTTGTCTCCACTCGATCAAGTGGGAGTAGATAGACTCCATGATTTCATGTGGGGATGCCATCTTCTTCCCATCCCGCGCGTCATTACAAGCTACCCAGAGGCCATACACTGCTTGAATCATCACTTGTTTTTCCTCATCAGCCGCCTCCGCAAACCATCCAAGGAGCCAGTTTGCAAGCGCATTCTGGGAGTCCATAGGAAACGGCGGGAGTGCCATCGTGACACCCTTCTCTGAATGCAACTTCTGCCAGAACAATGACGAATGTTGACATGCCCAGAACCTGTGATAGATGGTTTCTTCCCTGCCGCATGCCACACAGAAAATACCCGGTTTGATCCAGCGTCTATGTAGTTCAGACCCCACTGCCAGACCATTACGAACAAGTCGCCACATGTGGATTTTAGCTTTCCCCGGAGCATTAGTACTCCAAATGCCAAGGTAACCTTTATGTCGCTGCACTGAGCTTGACGAGCCTGGCTGTCCAGCTCTCGCAAGTTTCCTCGACATGGCCAAGTGATAGGCAGACTTAACATTGAAAATTTCATTCTTAGTGTAGTTCCAGGCTTGGTAGTCCTCCACCCCCACTCCTCCAACAGCGATCTGCAGAATATCCCGGGCATCCGAAGGCGAGAACATGGCCGCAACTTTGGCCTCATCCCATCCATTTGCCTGATTTGAGAGCAGGTGAGCCACCTTAGTCGTGCCTGGGAGGAACGCTTGCCCCAGTGGTCTCAAGAAACCAGACCGCGGGATCCAGTTGTCATGGTGGATATTATAGACGATCGATCCATCCCCTACTCGCCAAACCAGCCCTTCCCTCAGCAAGTCCCTTCTATGCAACAAGCTTCTGAACGTGAAGGAAGCGCTGGCCGGGCAAGTAGCGGACATAATAGAACAGTCCTTGAAGTAACGAGCCTTCAGCACCCTCGCGACCAAAGAATTGGGCACCGTGAGGAGACGCCACGCTTGTTTTGCTAACAGAGCTTGGTTGAAAGCTTCGGGTTGTTGGAACCCCAGACCACCCTCACGCTTGGAGGTACACATTTTGTCCCACGCAATCCAATGCACCTTCATCTCACCATTCCTCGCACCCCACCAGAATTTTGAGGAGATAGAAGTCAGATTCCAGCATATTTTCTTTGTGAGGTGGAAACAACTCATGGTGAGCGTAGGGGTAGCTTGGAGTCCGGATTTAACCAACACTTCCCTAGCCTTGTTTGACAAACCCTGTCCCTTCCATCCAGTAACCTTTCCCTTGGAACTCTCCATCACATATCTGAAAGCACCATCCTTCAATCTTCCCACTTGGGTAGGAAGACCGATATATCTCTCGCTAAGTGCCTCGGATTGGATGCCAATATCAGTTTTCAATTGGTCTTTCACATCATTCTGACACCCCCTCCCAAAGAAGATAGAAGATTTCTGCAGATTCACCTTCTGCCCCGAAGTACGCTCATATTTTCGAAGGATCTCCTTGAGAGCAGCCATGTTATCTCGTGAGCCTTCCAAAAAGACAATGCTATCGTCCGCAAAAAGAAGATGTGTGACATGGGGGCCAGTGCTCCCAAAAGTCACCCCTTTAATGATCCGGTCCTCCTAAGCTTTCTTCAATAAGGCAGAGAAGCCCTCAGCACAGAAAAGAAACAGGTAGGGGCTCAGTGGATCACCCTGTCGCAAACCTCGTGAAAGAAGAAAAGCTCTCGAAGAAACCCCATTAAGTTTGACACAAAAACATGCAGACGAAACACAACGCATGATCACCTCAATCCATTGGGAAGCAAAGCCAAACTTTCTCAACGTTTGTTCTAAGAAAATCCATTCGATCCTATCATAAGCTTTCATCATATCTAACTTGACCGCACAAAGAGGCTTCTTTCTCTTCTTGGTTCTGATAGCATGCACACATTCATAAGCCACAAGCACATTATCAGTCATGAGACGGCCCGGCACAGAGGCGCATTGTTCCTTCGAGATAAGAACCGGAAGGATGTGTTCTCCATTTTCTGAGGGAACAAGAGCATAACACATTGTTATTCATTTGCCAATAACAACATGTATATTATGATTATTAAATGTTTAAGCCATGCACCGAGTACAATTCGGGCACAAGTACGTACTACCGATCGAGATAGCAGAATTGCACATTAGTGTCTGGAGCAGCCATATATCTAGCTCACACACATTTATTGGTTTATTTGGCTCTACGTACGTACAAGCGCGCTCGCTCCATCCAAACGTACAGCCAGCCGGCTTGCTCAATTCATCGTCTCCTCCTCCCACGATGACGACGACCATACGCCTCGTCCGACGACTCGGACGATCCTCCACCGGCCGCCGACAGCTACAGTTGCGACGGCGACCGGAAGGGGAAAGGGCCGGCGAGGAAGTGATGAAGATCCACTTTCTTCAGTTTAATTTCAAGTACTTAGATGTAGTTTAAAGTTGTCCATCATTTGTGTGAACTCTGGCGGTCTCTTGAACATCCGTTCATGATCTTTTGGTGAACGTATTGTGCTTGCCTATGTCTATTTGATGATTTAAGTAGTTTGATTGACATTGCATGGTTTAGTATGGATATGGAAGATCGGATATGAGATACACGGATGTGGATGACGCGATTTGAGGAGTCGCCGGCCAGCCCACGGACGCACTCGGACACGTCCGCGAGCGTTTGAGGGCCCGGATTTGCCTAATCTGGTTGTAGATGCTCTTATATAGTAGTGTGCTTCTCTTCTCCCTTGATGTAGTTGCTCCAAGTAGTGGGTGGTGTCTTTATTGTCCTTTGTGTAGCAGCTAGCTCCAGTCTGACGAGGTGAAGGAGGGTTTCAGCAGCCACCGCTCAATATTGATCTCCTTTTGTGTGGCGATGACCATTAGAGCCTAGATCTCCTTCACACAGTGGCACAGTTATAGGGGTGCCGTCGTAGGAAGATGAGATGAAGAAGGAAAAGTAGGCGATGTTGGGGGTTATTGATGAGAACATGGTCGAGTGAGGATGAGAATAGAGGAATGGATCACGGTTAGAGTTACAAAGAGTTACAACCATGTCGGAAGATACATGGGATTGAGCATACAATCATTAAAAGATCTAGTAAAGAGTTGTATGCATTGTGTAGCAAATCACATGAGCAACTTTCAAGGATCGTCTACACATCTAC
>NC_041382.1:754150489-754152191 GCF_002162155.2 Triticum dicoccoides
CCCTCCCCGCCCCCTTGCGCCGAGGACCCTCCCTCCCGCCGGTCCCCAGATCGGATCTGGCGCGCCGCGGACTCCCTCCCCGTCCAGCTGCTGCACCGCGTCCTGCCATCCTGCTCGGCGGCGCGGCCGCGCCCGCGTGTTCCTCCCCCGTCCGCCTCTGCCACCCCACTGGTGCAGCCCCCCTTCTTGCTGTTGTTCGTTGGGTTGGCAAGGCCCTTGGGGGTGTTGGCCGGGGCTCGGTCCTGCCTCGGTGCAGGCCACCCTCCGTCCTCGACGGCGTCTCTTCTGAGCTACGGTGACGACCCCTGCTTGTGTGTGGTCACGGCGATCCTCGACCAGTCCGGTGTAGTTTTCGCAGTGGATCTTTATCGACACCGCTCCGGTCCCGACGTCCATGGACCTGCGTTCTCCAGTGTCCTTGGTCTGCCGGCGTCCTTTACCAGCGCGGTTTCGGCCCCGGTGCACCAACGGCTGCGTCCCTTCTAGCCTCGGTTCGCCAGAGTTCGGGTGGCTTCGCCTCCGGCAGCACGGATCCGCGTTCTCTTCCGGCTCCGGATTGCTGGTTGTGTCGGCTGCCTTCCTTCCATCCACGTCGGCTCTCTACACCGCTGCCTCTCCGATCCCGTCCACCTACGAGCCATGTCGGCTCCAAAGCTTGTGTTTTTGTTGGCGGCAGGTGCAGCCCCACCCCCCTTCCTAGGTTTCAGTCGATGTGCAGGTTGGCTCCGGCATCTTCGGATCTTGACCTGGTGGCTTTGGGATCGCTCGGACTCAGGCCAGGCGAAATCCATGCTCGGCTTGCCGATGCTGGCAGCGACGACGCTCGCTGGTGTCGTTTTCCTTTCTGGAGGCGCTGCCAAGGCCTTTATCCGTGCCCCTCTACGAGCATCAGGGGAAACCCTAGGTCCGGTTCACCGGATCGGATGGCGGCGGCGTCACTACGTCGTTCCCCCTTCTTGAAGGCGTCATCTTGCTCGCTCGTGGTGTCCCCGGTGTTGGATTTGAAGATGTTTGACGTCATGCTGCTTCGGTCTGCTCCTCTAGTTTTAGGCTTGGTGGGTTTAGTTGTGTTCCTTACTCTGTTCAGGCTGAGCACCCTGTCTCTCTATGCTCCGGGCACCATGTTCATGCCTCTTTGCGTTCATGTCATGAGTTGTACCCCTTGTTGTACTCATTCTTCTCTTTCTATCAATGAAAAGATACGCAATCTTTGCGTATTCGCAAAAAAATAAATGATGTCCACCTTCATGAGCAAATCGAAGATACCATCGTCTGGAAGCACGCGAACGATGGGATATACACGGCGGTCACCGCACACAAGGCTCAATTCTAGGCTTGAGTCCTTCCCCTTTTGACTGTATGGTTTGGAAGGCATGGGCACCTCCAGATGTTATATTCTTTGCGTGGTTGGCAATGCAAGATAGGATTTGGACAGCCAATCATTTATAGCAATGAGGTTGGCCAAATTGTGGCCTCCGCAAGCTTTGCAATAGGGAGCAAGAAACGGGTGCCCACATTTTCTTCAAGTGCTGCTTTACGATTCGGATATGGAAGTCTCTCATTGAGAGGCTTGGTCTCGCACACATGGATACATCCGAGTGGCACATGGATGAATCCTTCTACGAATGGTGGGACAAGAGAACTGACAATCGCAACCCCAATCGGCAAGCTTTGACTTCTCTCACCATGCTTGTCTCGTGGA
>NC_041382.1:754154992-754155714 GCF_002162155.2 Triticum dicoccoides
AGTATGAAATGAACCCGGGTGACTGCTATATCTACCAGATCTTTTTGGGCCAGAAAGAAAGACCTTCTCTTGACCAGTGACCATGTACCCAGACGGTGGTGCGATATATATACACAAGATGCATAGTACGTAATTTTGGCACCATCGTCAGGACAGGACTGTTCCAATCGCCGCACATTCTTGAATATATCGCACCGCCGGGGGAAACCAGCGACCGAATCCACGACGATTTTGCATCCCTTCGTTGCCGACAGGAGCCCCGGACTGTACAGCACGTGCGCTGGCTGCAAATCCAAGAGGAATAAGCTGGAGCTCGACGGCGACGGGAGAATGATTAGATGAGAGCGACTACAGATCGATGGTCAGCCATGCAAGTTGCAAACAGAATTTATGCGTGATCCCACGATGGGGCACGTGACGCGTCTGCGCAGGGCATGCAGCAGCAGCTCCCCCGCTTGCTCGTCGATTTGCCGACGGCAGCTTTTTTCGATCTATGCACACGCACCACTCATAGGAATCCTGCGTGGTTGGGTCCGGTGAGCGAGAGAATTGACCTAGGAAACTTCTTTCTCTTCAATAGTACTACTGCACTCACCCTTTTTCAAAATATATAATAGGTGTATAAGTTTCTTCCAAAATCGAAGTTATGAATGGTTGATCAAGTTTAAAGATTTCAAAATATAAGGTGCATAATTTTTGTCTAGAGCCAAAGTTTTGTTGGG
>NC_041382.1:754156016-754265802 GCF_002162155.2 Triticum dicoccoides
TTTTCAAGTTTAAGAATAAAAGATTATTTCTACAAATATGGTCAAATTTGCTACACTTTGACGTAAGGGCATCTCCAACGCCGACCATCAAACCTCTGCAACCGTCCGGACCACGAAAACCATCCAACTCTGACCTGTATCAGTCTGCGGGGCGGTTCCGACGTGATTTCTCCAGTAAACCGGAGACAAAGTGGGGTAAGTTGATACGCCTCCAACGTATCTATAATGCTTTATCGTTCCATGTTGTTATATTATCAATCCTGAATGTTTTATATACATTTACTAGCAACTTTATATCATTTTTTAAGACTAACCTATTAACGTAATGCCCAGTGTCAGTTGCTGTTTTTTTACTTTGCGAAATATCAATACCAAATGCCACGAAATATTTTGTACATTTTTTTTCTGGCAGGAAGACACCTAGGGAGCTTCTGGAGGGCACGAGGGGACGCTCGTGGGGCCCACTAGTCACCAGGGCGCGCCAGGGGCCTTCCACGCGTCCTGGTGAGTAGTGGGGCCCACGGGCACCCCCTTGACCTACCTCCGCCTCTATAAATACTCTAGAATCCCAAAAACCTTAGGGAGCCATCGCGGCCGGCCGTAGACTAGCATAATGTATTCGTGTCGTGGGAATGGAGCTCCGCGCGACCGTACGTGCACATAGTTTATGCTTTTTAGTTGAAAATATGTTCAAAATGTAACCGTTTTCATCCGGTTTGTATGAAATCCATCATGTTTGTATGAAATTCGGCCGTGTTTGCATAAATTTCATCCAGTTTGTTGAAAAAGAGTTTGAAATGTATGCGGCTAGCATTGGATGTCGACCTTCCGCATCCATGTCCGTGGACTGGCTCCCCCCAGTCCGCAGACGGATGCAGAAGGATTTTTGTTGGTTGCTGTTGGAGATGCCCTAAGAAAAACTTATATGCCTTGTATTTTAGACGGGCTTCCATTTTACAATGGATCTAGCGTGACTTCCCACGGGCATGAAAATTACCAGGGAACCGGGTATCACCTGACGTGGGTGTGGTATTTATTCATCAATAGATGCAGTTTATGGTTCGATTTGTTGCAAGGGGTAAATATAAATTGCACTCAAATTTATCTAAGTTCAAAACCATATCATACAAGACCACAACTACCTAACTATAACATACAAATTTATTTAGAATTCCCTCTAAATCTTAACATATCTATGTTGAGAACAAACATAGCTTGATTTTTTTTACTTTCATCTGTTTAGTTTTCTCAGTTTTCAGATGTTCATATTTTAGCTTCTTTTTTTTACCAGAAACAGTAGGAGTACCTCCCACCGTGTATATATTAAAAAAAGGTTAAAAATACTGTACATGGTATTTACAATCCATTCCCCTTTGGGGGAGGCATGAGAAAGTTAAGTTATAAGGAGGCTAGGATGAGTGAGATGGATTGCTTTTGTTCTTCCCTAACCCTATGAATGAGAAGGGAGAAGTCAGCCTTAAGCCTGTCCAGCCAGGATGTTTTCGAGGGTGTGACCCCCCTGAAATGCTTGTTGTTGTGTTCCTTCCATATACTCCAAGCGGCCAGCAAAAATAGCTCCATAAAGAGTGGCCGATTCCAGTCTTCCTTTGCCTTAGAAACGTTTTGTAATCTCGAGTTACCAGGGTGCCAAGAGAGGCCAAGGTGGGACCAGTAGTCAGAGCTGAAATGGCAGTCGAAGAATAGTTGTTCCAATCTTTCTTCAATTTGCAGGCCACAGAGAATGCAATCATGAACGTTGCGGCCATTTCCCAAGTTTGCCATCGAGATACCTCTGTATGTTGGCATTAACTTGGCCACATCCCTCCACCAGAATGATCCGCAGGGATCAGCAGCATATGGGATTTGATCCGTGTAATATGTCTCCCAACTTAGTTGCACCCAAGGTGTGTCCCAGCCATTTTAAAATTTGTGTAGATATTTTAACAACAAATCATTTCCTTGAATGCGGAGATTGATTACGCCCAGACCTCCACTAGCCTTGCGGCGACACACTGATACGTCTCCAACGTATCTATAATTTTTGATTGCTCCATGCTATTATATTATCTATTTTGGATGTTAATGGGCTTTATTTTACACCTTTAAATCATTTTTGGGACTAACCTATTAACCAGAGGCCCAACCCAAATTGTTGTTCTTTTTGCCTATTTCAATGTTTCGCAGAAAAGAAATATCAAACGAAGTCCAAACGGAATGAAACCTTCGGGAACGTGATTTTCTCAACAAACGTGATCCAGGAGACTTGGAGTGGGCGTCAAGAAACAATCGAGGAGGCCACGAGGCAGGAGGCGCCTACCCCCCTGGGCGCGCCCCCCACCCTCGTGGGCCCCTTGTTGCTCCATCGACCTACTTCTTCCTCCTATATAAGTCCACGTACCCCGCAAACATCGAGGAGCACCACGAAAACCTAATTCCACTGCCGCAACCTTCTGTACCCGAGAGATCCCATCTTGGGGCCTTTTTCGGAGCTCTGTCGGAGGGGGCATTGATCACGGAGGGCCTCTACATCAACTCCATGGCCTCTCCGGTGATGTGTGAGTAGTTTACTTCAGACCTTCAGGTCCATAGCTAGTAGCTAGATGGCTTCTTCTCTCTCTTTGGATCTCAATATAAAGTTCTCCTCGATTCTCTTGGAGATCTATTCGATGTAATCTTCTTTTGCGGTGTATTTGTCAAGATCCGATGAATTGTGGGTTTATGATCCAGATTATCTATGAACAACATTTGATTCTTCTCTGAATTCTTTTATGTATGATTGGTTTATCTTTGCAAGTCTCTTCGAATTATCAGTTTGGTTTGGCCTACTAGATTAATCTTTCTTGCAATGAGAGAAGTTCTTAGCTTTGGGTTCAATCTTACGGTGCTCGATCCCAGTGACAGTAGGGGAAACGACATGTATTGTATTGTTGCCATCGAGGATAAAAAGATGGGGTTTATATCATATTGCATGAGTTTATCCCTCTACATCATGTCATCTTGCTTAAGGCGTTACTTTGTTCTTATGAACTTAATACTCTAGATGCATGCTGGATAGCGGTCGATGTGTGGAGTAATAGTAGTAGATGCAGGATCATTTCGGTCTACTTATCGCGGACGTGATGCCTATATACATGATCATGCCTAGATATTGTCATAATTATTCGCTTTTCTATCAATTGCTCGACAGTAATTTGTTCACCCACCGTAATACTTATGCTATCTTGAGAGAAGCCACTAGTGAAACCTATGGCCCCTGGGTCTATTTTCCATCATACAAGTTTCCAATCTATTTTATTTTGCAATCTTTAGTTTCAATCTTTATCATAAAAATACCAAAAATATTTATCTTATTATTATTATCTCTATCAGATCTCACTCTTGCAAGTGGCCGTGAAGGGATTGACAACCCCTTTATAGTGTTGGTTGCGAGGTTCTTATTTGTTTGTGTAGGTACGAGGTGAGTCGCGCGTGGTCTCCTACTGGATTGATACCTTAGTTCTCAAAAACTGAGAACGCTGCTTTACTGCATCATCCTTTCCTCTTCAAGAGAAAACCAACGCACTGCTCAAGAGGTAGCAAGAAGGATTTCTGGCATCGTTGCCGGGGAGATCTATGCCAAGTCAAGACATACCAAGTACCCAACACAACTCTTATCCTTCGCATTACATTATTTGCCATTTGTCTCTCGTTTTCCTCTCCCCACTTCACCCTTGCCATTTTATTCGCCCTCTTTTTCTGTTCCCCTTCTCTTTTTCTATTTGCCTCTTTGCATGTTTCTTGTTTGCTTGTGTGTTGGAGTGCTCGCTTGTCACGATGGCTCAAGATAATATTAAATTGTGTGACTTTGCCAATACCAACAATAATGATTTTATTAGCACTCCGATTGCTCCTCTTACCGATGCTGAATCTTGTGAAATTAATACTACTTTACTGAATCTTGTCATGAAAGATCCGTTTTCTGGCCTTCCGAGTGAAGATGCCGCTACCCATCTAAACAACTTTGTTGATTTGTGTGATATGCAAAAGAAGAAAGATGTGGATAATGATATTGTTAAACTTAAGCTATTTCCGTTTTCGCTTAGAGATCATGCTAAAGCTTGGTTTTCGCCTTTGCCTAAAAATAGTATTGATTCATGGAATAAGTGCAAAGATGCTTTTATCTCTAAGTATTTTCCTCCCGCTAAGATCATCTCTCTTAGAAATGATATTATGAATTTTAAGCAACTTGATCATGAATATGTTGCACAATCTTGGGAGAGGATGAAAGTAATGATACGTAATTGCCCTACACATGGTTTGAATTTATGGATGATTATACATAATTTTTATGTCGGATTGAATTTTGCTTCTAGAAATCTTTTAGATTCGGCCGCGGGAGGCACTTTTATGGAAATCACTTTAGGAGAAGCTACCAAACTCCTAGATAATATTATGGTTAATTATTCTCAATGGCACACTAAAAGATCTACTAGTAAAAAAGTGCATGCAATTGAAGAGATTAATGTTTTGAGTGGAAAGATGGATGAACTTATGAAATTGTTTGCTAATAAGAGTGCTCCTACTGATCCTAATGATATGCCTTTGTCTACTTCGATTGAGAATAATAATGAATCTATGGATGTGAATTCTGTTAGTAGGAACAATTTTGATAATAACGCGTATAGAGGTAATTTTAATCCTAGGCCGTTTCCTAGTAATTCCTCTAATAATTATGGTAATTCTTACAACAATTCTTATGGATATTATAATAAGATGCCCTCTGATTTTGAATCTAGAATTAAAGAATTTATTACTTCGCAAATGAGTTTCAATGCTTTGATTGAAGAAAAATTGGTTAAGATTGATGAGTTGGTTAGGAACGTGGATAGAATTTCCCTTGATGTTGATTATTTGAAACTTAGATCTATTCCACCTAAGCATGATATCAATGAGTCTATCAAAGCCATGAGAATTTCCATTGATGAGTGCAAGGAAAGAACCGCTAGGATGCGTGCTAAGAAAGATTGCTCTGTGAAAGCGTGTTCTTCTAGTTTTCATGATAATATGGATGAAGATCTAAAGTGATTGATGTGTCCCCTATTAAATCTTTGTTTTGCAATACGAATCTTGATAATTATGGGACTAGAGACGAGTCAACTTTAGTTAAAAGACGTTCCAATGATTCGGAGTTTTTAGATCTTGATGCAAAAATTGTTAAAAGTGGGATTGAAGAGGTTAAAACTTTAAATAGCAAAGAACCCACTATCTTGGATTTCAAGGAATTTAATTATGATAATTTCTCTTTGATAGATTGTATTTCCTTGTTGCAATCCGTGCTAAATTCTCCTCATGCTTATAGTCAAAATAAAGCTTTTACTAAACATATCGTTGATGCTTTGATGCAATCTTATGAAGAAAAACTTGAGTTGGAAGTTTCTATCCCTAGAA
Source organism: Triticum dicoccoides (assembly GCF_002162155.2). Taxonomy (NCBI): domain Eukaryota; kingdom Viridiplantae; phylum Streptophyta; class Magnoliopsida; order Poales; family Poaceae; genus Triticum; species Triticum dicoccoides. Next base: position 754,161,444 of record NC_041382.1, read on the forward strand.
AACTTTATGATGAGTGGGAACCTACAATAAAAATTAAAATTAAAGAACGTGAGTGTTATGCTTTGTGTGATTTGGGTGCTAGTGTCTCCACGATTCCAAAAACTTTGTGTGATGTGCTAGGTTTCCGTGATTTTGATGATTGTTCTTTAAACTTGCATCTTGCGGATTCCACCATTAAGAAACCCATGGGAAGAATTAATGATGTTCTTATTGTTGCAAATAGTAATTATGTGCCTGTAGATTTCATTGTTCTTGATATAGATTGCAACCCTTCATGTCCTATTATTCTTGGTAGACCTTTCCTTACAACGATTGGTGCAATTATTGATATGAAGGAAGGGAATTTTAAATTCCAATTTCCATTAAGTAAAGGCATGGAACACTTCTCTAGAAAGAAATTTAAATTACCATATGAATCTATTATGAGAGCCACTTATGGATTGCCTACCAAAGATGGCAATACCTAGATCTATCCTTGCTTTTATGCCTAGCTAGGGGCATTAAACGATAGCGCTTGTTGGGAGGAAACACAATTTTATTTTTATTCCTTACTTTTTTCTCCTGTTTAGTAATAAATAATTTATCTAGCCTCTGTTTTGGTTGTTTTTTTTGTGTTTAATTAGTATCTGTTCCAAGTAGAACCGTTGGGAAGACTTGGGGAAAGTCTTTTTGATCTTGCTGTAAAAAACACAAACTTTAGCGCTCACGAGAATTGCTGCCATTTTTATTTGGAAAGTGATATTTAGTTAATTGTTTTTGAGAATGATTAATAGATAAATTCCTCACGTCCAGAAATTTATTTTAGAATTTTTGGTGTTCCAGAAGTTTGCGTTAGCTACAGATTACTACAGACTGTTCTGTTTTTGAATGATTCTATTTTTCGTGTGTTGTTTGCTTATTTTGATGAATCTATGGCTAGTAAAAGAGTTTATAAACCATAGAGAAGTTGGAATAAAATAGGTTTAACATCAATATAAATCAAGAATGAGTTCATTACAGTACCTTGAAGTGGTGTTTTGCTTTCTTTCACTAACGGAGCTCACGAGATTTTCTATTTTGAGTTTTGTGTTGTGAAGTTTTCAAGTTTTGGGTAAGATTTGATAGATTATGAAACAAGGAGTGGCAAGAGCCAAAGCTTGGGGATGCCCATGGCACCCCAAGGTAAAATTTAAGGACACCAAAAAGCCTAAGATTGGGGATGCCCCGGAAGGCATCCCCTCTTTTGTCTTCATCTACGGTAACTTTTCTTGGAGCTATATTTTTATTCACCACATGATATGTGTTTTGCTTGGAGCGTCTTGTATGATTTGAGTCTTTGCTTTTTAGTTTACCACAATCATCCTTGCTGTACACACCTTTTGAGAGAGACTCACATGATTTGAAATTTATTAGAATACTCTATGTGCTTCACTTATATCTTTCGAGCCATATAGTTTTTGCTCTAGTGCTTCATTTATATCATTTAGAGCACGGCGATGGTTTTATTTTATAGAAACTAGCACATATGCCCGTGCGTTGCAACAGGAAGATAATTTTTTTTGCAACAAGCAACGGGAGTGATAATTGACGTGTTCATAAAAAACAGTCTCCATGGCGTTGGGTGACAGAGCGAGTAGCTGCGGTCTTCTGCATGGGTCATGCTTGGCCCGCGAGATCTTGATAGTGGTGTGGTTGATCGGCGTGGCTGCGACCACCTAACGGGTACCTTTTTTTCCTCCGGATCCACCTCCGTCTTAGAGTTGTGGTTATGTTCTCATTTGGTTGCTGCGCGGCGACCTTCGAGGCACGGTTGTTTCGATCACTTTCTCCTACGACGACGTAATTAGATGGATTACTAATTGCAGTGCATAAATTATGTTGCATTAGCATAATCAGTGCATAACCAGGCATGAATGTCCCTTCATTATAAGGGTTTATTCTCTTCAACTATTTGTGCGCTCACATACCATAATTTTTTTATTAGAGCAAAACCAACATATTCTGTTTTATTAGCACGTGCCCGCAATTTCTTTCCATTATAGCCAACCAACATATTGTCTTTTATTAGCACGTGCAAGTAATCTCCGGCAATAATTTGTGGAGTATCTCGTTCTGCTAATAATTCTCGAGACAACTTCCTTATTCTCACACAACCTCCTTATTTCTAGACAACTCATAGAAATATAAAAACTTGTGTGATTTAGTATAAAATTCCAAGATGAGACTGTTCCTATCATGATTGCAAGCTAGCTGAGTTGGTTTTAGCCATCGGCATAATAGGGAAGGTCCATAATTCAATCCCCTCGCGCCCTTTAATTTTTTTCTGCTCATCCATCTCACAGAAAAAGAAATAGATGGTAGGTCCAATTTGGCACACCCGGGGGATAACCAAAAAAATTGGGGAGCTACGTGGGGCAACTGCGTTGGAGCTACTATATGACGCTAATTGTGTCAAATAGCGCATGGGATGCACAACAATTCGCATCTGGGCCAGCCCACTGGCACGCACCGAAACAACTGTGTTTGCAAAGCACCAGTAATAATCCAAAAAAACTACGTGTTGAATGATCGAACATAAGACCTTAAAAACCCGACCACGTGACGCTAGCCACGACAACAAACGTCTACTGCTAACCGATGGCCAGCGAGAATATTTAAGAACATAGTGTAACGTTGGATTTAAAATCTTTTTTGAACTTTTTTAAAAATACAAATTGCCGAATATTCTTGGAAACATGAACAATTTTTGAAATTACGATCAATGTTTTGAATTTTCCGTCCATTATGAAAAAAACTTGAACAAAATTTGAAACAGCATCATTTTTTGAAAAAATGAACCATTTATCAATACCCAAATTGTTTTTAATTTTGACCGACTCTTGAAAATAGAATATGTTTTAAACATTCAGAACAATTTTATAAAATGTATTTTTAACCGTGGACATTATTTTGAATCTGTGAACATTTTATTAAAACGGGAATATATTTCAAATTTCGAATATTTTTTAAATACATGTTTTTAAATGGCAAACAATTTTGGAATATTTCAGAATTTAATAAAAATCAGAACAAGATAATAAATTAATGTTCCAAATATTTTTGAAAAGGGGAAGACAGTATTGTAATTCAAACATTTTTCAAAAAATTCGAAAAAAACTAAAAAATTCTAAAAAAATGAATTATGAAATAAGGTAAAAAATTGAAATAAATTTGGACGAAAACTAAAATGGGCCAGCCCAGTCCTGGACGCCCTATGCGAGCTCGAACTATAAAAATTAAAATAAATTTAGACGAAAATTAAAATGGGTTGGCCCAGTCCTGGGCTCTGTGTGCGAGCTCGGACTATCTACCGCATAGGACGAGAAATAGGTATTTTGCAGCTACATGGGAAGGCAAATAAATGGGCTGGTTTCCCTGGGCCACAACATGTGCGGGCCAAGTACAAAATTCTATATTGTTAAAAAAACAGACGGACGCACAAAAAAATAGTACCACCTCAGATAGAAAAATAAATTTCGACGGTGAACGGATGAAAAAAATCAACGAAACGCACCTTGCTTTATTAATAGGTATAGATATAGATATAGATAGTTGATCTCTCATTCTTCACTTATATTATTTTGATAATCCTTTAGAACAACATGGAAATTTGCTTTTAGGAATAATATAAAAACTTTCATAGAAGTGCATTGAATACTATGAGAAGTTTGATACTTGATAATTGTTTTGAGATATGAAGATGGTGATATTAGAGTCATGCTAGTTGAGTAGTTCAAGTTTGTGATTCCCGTAGCATGCACGTATGGTGAACCATTATGTGATGAAGTCGGAGCATGATTTATTTATTGATTGTCTTCCTTATGAGTGGCAGTCGGGGACGAGCGATAGTCTACCAATCTATCCCCCTAGGAGCATGCGCATAATACTTTGTTTCGATAACTCATAGATTTTTGCAATAAGTATGTGAGTTCTTTATGACTAATGTTGAGTCCATGGATTATACGCCCTCTCACCCTTCCACCATTGCTAGCCTCTCTTGTATCGCGCAAATTTCGCCGGTACCATAAACCCACCACATACCTTCCTCAAAACAGCCATCATACCTACCTATTACGGCATTTCCATAGCCATTCCGAGATATATTGCCATGCAACTTTCCACCATTCTGTTATTATGACACTCTTCATCATTGTCATACTGCTTGCATGATCATGTAGTTGACATCATATTTGTGGCAAAGCCACCGTTCATAATTCTTCATACATGTCACTAATGCATCATTGCACATCCCGGTACACCGCCGGAGGCATTCACATAGAGTCATATTTTGTTCTAAGTATTGAGTTGTAAGTAAATTAAAAGTGTGATGATCATCATTATTAGAGCATTGTCCCAATGAGGAAAGGATGATGGAGACTATGAATCCCCCACAAGTCAGGATGAGACTCCGGGCGAAAAAAAAGAAGAGAAAAAAAAGAAAAGAGGCCAAAAAAGAAGGCCCAAATAAAAAATATAATGAGAGAAAAAGAGAGAAGGGACAATGTTACTATCCTTTTTCCACACTTGTGCTTCAAAGTAGCACCACGATCTTCATGATAGATAGTCTCTTATGTTATCACTTTTATATACTAGTGGGAATTTTACATTATAGAACTTGGCTTGTATATTCCAATGATGAGCTTTGAGGGAGTCCTGGATTAGGGGGTCTCCGGGCAGCCAGACTATATCCTTTGGCCGGACTGTTGGACTATGAAGATACAAGATTGAAGACTTCGTCCCGTGTCCGGATGGGACTCTACTTGGCGTGGAAGGCAATCTAGGCAATACGGATATGTATATCTCCTCCTTTGTAACCGACCTTGTGTAACCCTAGCCCCCTCCGGTGTCTATATAAACCGGAGGGTTTTAGTCCGTAGGACAACATAGAATCATACCATAGGCTAGCTTCTAGGGTTTAGCCTCTTTGATCTCATGGTAGATCAACTCTTGTACTACTCATATTATCAAGAACAATCAAGCAGGACGTAGGGTATTACCTCCATCAAGAGGGTCCGAACCTGGGTAAACATCGTTTCCCCTGCCTCCTGTTACCATCCGCCTTAGACGCACAGTTCAGGACCCCCTACCCGAGATCCACCGGTTTTGACACCGACATTGGTGCTTTCATTGAGAGTTCCACTATGCCGTCACCATAAGGCTCGATGGCTCCTTCGATCATCGGTAATGATGCGGTCCAGGGTGAGGTTTTTCTCCCCGGACAAATCTTCGTATTCGGCGGCTTCGCACTGCGGGCCAATTCGCTTGGCCGTCTGGAGCAGATCAAGAGCTACGCCCCTGGCCATCAGGTCAGATTTGGAAACTTGAACTACATGTCTAACATCCGCGGAGACTTGATCTTCGACGGATTCGAGCCCATGTCGGACGCGTCGCACAGTCGCGACGAGCATGACGTAACTCTGTCGTCGGACAATGTTCGGGAGATTGCATCTGCAACCACTCCGGCCTTCAATCCGGAGCAAGTCGTGCCATCCGAGAGCGGAGGGATGGACCCCGCCATGGAGGCTGCACTCTCAGTGGCGATAGAGCCAGATACTGACTTCACCCCTTACAAGAGCCATGTCGCCGAACCACTGGATTCATCTCCGGCCACGGACTCCGAGTCGCTCACATCCGCGCCCGTCGAGTCTGACTGGGCGCCGATCATGGAGTTCACCTCCGCAGATATCTTTCAGCACTCACCTTTCGGAGATGTGCTAAATTCATTAAGGTCTCTCTCCCTGTCAGGAGAACCTTGCCCGAACTATGTCCGGCTAGAATGGGATGCAGACGACGAAGAAATTCGCTACCCACCCACCACCCACTTAGTAGCCACTGTCGACGACTTAACCGACATGCTCGACTTCGACTCTGAAGACTTCGACGGTATGGACGACGAAGCCGGAGACGAACAGGAACCAGCGCCCTCAGGGCGCTGGACTGCCACCTCATCATATGATATATACATGGTGGACACCCCAAAGGAAGGCAATGGCAACAAGACAGCAGAGGATGACCCCTCCAAGAAGCAACCCAAGCACCGACGTCAGCGGCGCCGCTCTAAGTCCCGCCACAGCAAGAGCAGTGATACCGGCACAGGAGATAATAACACTCTGGATAGCGCCGAAGACAACAACAATCCCCTCCAGCACGGTGTAGAGCTAGAGGACGGACAAGCTAGCCCTCCAGAGCAGACAACAGATGGAGAACCGGAGGAGGTCAATTACATGCCTTCCTCCGAAGACGAGGCGAGCCTCGGCGACGACGAGTTTATCGTGCCTGAGGACCCCGTCAAGCAAGAGCGCTTCAAGCACCGGCTTATGGCCACGGCAAATAGCCTTAGGAAAAAACAGCAACAGCTTCAAGCTGATCAAGACTTGCTAGCAGACAAGTGGACCAAAGTCCTTGCGGCCAAGGAGCATGAACTCGAACGCCCATCCAAGAGTTACCCAAAACACAGGTTGCTACCTCACCTCGAGGAGGAAGCATTGAAACCTCATTCACCAGTGTAATATGCGGCTGACCGGCCACTACGCGGCCGAGCCAAAGAGGCGTTTCAGCCTAAAGTTCAGCCCGCACCCCGTCGCCACTCAGTCAAAAAAACTAAGGCCCAGGGAAACACAGAGGACCTGCGAGACATATTGGACAGTAAGACAAAAATCGCAAGGTCAATATATGGGACACGGGCACGTGCGCCCACACGGGACGATGATCGTCGCGCCGGATACACCAAGAGTAAATCCGGCCGGGCCGAATACAGCAGACAAGACTCATGCGAACTACGTTCGGATATAGCCCGGCACAGAGGTGCCGCACACCCCCTATGCTTCACTGATGAAGTGATGAATCATGAATTCCCGGAGGGTTTCAAACCCGTAAATATCGAATCATACGATGGCACAACAGATCCCGCTGTATGGATTGAGGATTTCGTCCTTCACATCCACATGGCTCGCGGTGCATGCTGGTAGGATCAAAATAGTGTCATCCGCGTACTGGATCACCGGATAATCCTTTTTGGTTTGGTGAAGAAAAAGGCAGGCATATAAGACCTTGCTGGTAAGCATCATTGATGGCCACTTGAAGCAGGTCAGCTGCCAGCACGAAGATGAGCGGGGAGAGGGGGTCGCCCTATCGTACGCCGCACTTGCACAGGAATTGTCGGCCAGGTGTTCCATTAAGTAGCACCGATGATTTTCCCGAGGAAAAGATGCAACGAATCCACCTGATCCACTTATCATTAAACCCATGCTTTTCATAATGTCAATCATGGCCTCATGTTCAATTGTGTCGAATGCTTTGGCAAAATCTAGTTTAAGGAGCATAATTTCCTTTTTGGAGTGTTGACATTGATAAATGTATTCGTATGCCCACGCCAGACAATCTTGAATGGTTCTACCTTTCAGACACCCATATTGATTGCGGTGAACAATTTTTAATATGATTTTTTGCAATCGCTTGGCCATAATTTTAGTGATGATCTTGAGGCAGTAGTTAAGGAGAATGATTGGCCTGTAGTCATTGATCGTCTCGGGGGAGCTGATTTTTGAGATCAGGGTAATGAAACCATCATTTATGCTTTCAAGTGAGATATTACCCATGTGAAATTGGTGGCATAGCCTGTGGAAATCCTCTTTGATTATGGGCCAACATTTCTTCAGAAACACCCCTATGAAGCCATCTGGGCCAGATGCCCTATCCACAGGCATTTCTCTAATGACATTGTCGATCTCCTCATTTGAATATGGAATGGTAAGAGCATCGTGTCCATCACATTTCTTAATAATTTTGTGTAGGTCAAACTTCATATTATGGCCAGATGATGAACCCATGCGCTCTTTGAATGTTTGCAAGATGATTGATTCTTTCCCTGCATGATCTTCCATAGTGGTCCCATCAACAGTTACTAGGGTTGCAATATTGTTCTTTCTGTATCGTTCAGAGGCCATAGCTTGGAAGAACTTGGATGGCTCATCGCCAAATTTCAGCCATCTAATGGTGCACCTCTTCTTCCAATAAAGCTATTGATATCTGAGGAGTCGAAGAATATGTTTCTTTAGAATTCGTCTGAAGTTGTTCTCTGGTATAGTAAGAGCACGTTTATTTTCCAGTTCATCTATCTCACAAAGAGCTTTATTGGAGTTTTCTATTGCCACAGAGAGTTTTGAAATTCCTTTGCTCCATTGTGTAAGATCTTTGCGTAGGGTTTTGAGTTTACGACATAGATTTGTGGCAGGGTTTGTGAAGGTGACATTTTTAGCCCAAAACGAGGGTGTTGAGTCCAATATGTTTCAAAACGAAAGAGTTTGGACCTTGGGATGTCAGTTTCAGTGTTAACCACACAAGGTATATGATCGGAGACAGGTTTTACCATGGTTTTAGGGTATGAAGTAGTCCAGTTTGTGCTTGTGAAGAACCAATCAAGTTGTTTGAGAAGTGGATCTTGTTGCATGTTACTCCATGTAAACGTGCGTCCTTTGATGGGAGATTCAATTAGACATTGTGAGCGGATGAAGTCGTTGAAGGTGTTCATGTCTGTCATACAACCACCCGGCTTGTTACGATTGTCAGGGCCAGAATGAAATTGAAATCGCCCACAAATAACCAATCTTCATGAGATGGAATATTGAGAGCACATAACCAAGTAATAAAGTTATTCCTGTGGTCACCTTGGCAAGGCCCATATACATTAACTAGGGTCCAGCACTGCGCTGATTGTGTGGAGCGAAAACGGGTCACAAGAGCAAAATCTTCAGACAACAGAACATCTGCAGTGAAAATAGAACTATTCCAAATGGTGGCAATGCCACCTGAGGCACCCCGAGAAGGCACAAATGCAAATTGGTCAAATCTACGGGGGCAACAGGATTTAACAAATGGCAGATCAAAAGATAACTTTTTTTGTTTCCTGCAAGCAGACAACAACACATCCACTAGAGACGATAGCATTTGATAAGGCCAGCTGTTTGTCATCAGATTTTAAGCCACGGACGTTCCAAGAAAGGACATTCCAAGATACCAAAAGAGGCATAGTAGTGAAATAAAAGAAGATATATTAAGTGGAGGAGGCAGGTTCCTCCTCCTGGGTCGCAATGAGAGCATTTTCAGTCAGCTCCTCTGCAGGGATGGCACATAGATTGGTGCTAATTTGTTGTATTACCTGAGGTGGTGTAGGTGGGGGAATCTGCTCACTCGGAGTGTCCCTGATGGTCAGAGCTGACGGCACATGTCGAGACTTAACTTTGGATGATTTAATCTTGCAATCAGCGAGTGGAGGTACCTTGAAACCATCATATTTGTTGGAACGTGTGCTCCTACGAAGAGAGATCGAGCATTCATGCACCACAACCTTGCCCATCCGAGAAGCAGCATGGGATGAAGAAGCAATCGTAGGGGCCGGCAGCTCTGCATCAAATGTACTGTCAGTGTTCTGAACCAGAGCCACATCCGTGTCATTCATAGGGGGAACATGCAGAACAATAGCAGATATGGCAGTTGCAGACATGGCACAGGCAGGTGCAGGGTTTGTAGAGAGAACCTCCTCAAGCTCAACACCTTCAGTTACTGTAGGTGCAAGTAAAACAGAGCTCTGGTCATCATTGCTGGCATTGTTACTCATGGTCTCAGAAGAATTGAGCTCCCATTGAGCGGCCTCAAAAATCTCCTCAATCTGAACTGAAGAAGTCCCTGGCTGAGTGATAACTTTGGAAGCAGAAACAATATTCAAAATGCATGCATTTTCAGCTATAGTGATGTTGAAAGTCACCGAATTCTGTCTAAAACCATAGTGATCGACCCAGGGACCAAAAGAAGCAACAATAGGCTTAATTGCTGCAGTGAGATAGGTGTTAAGCCTGAACATTGGGATGCAGTCCCTTAGCAGCATAGTAGGGGTGAAATTTTCATGAGAGGCCATGTGCACATGCAGACCATCAGCAGAGACTGTAAGTGATATTTCACACCTGTTATGGGGCAGAAAGTTGTCAGCAGGGACCAGATCCTGTGGAGCAGAGCTGTGAACTTCCTGTGGAACAGAGCTAGAGGCTTCCTATGGCCAGAATTGATTCATAAGAGCTAAAGGAACCAAGACATAAGAATCAGAAATGGTGGCACTAGAATCAGTACTTTTACTCATGGAAATTGAATCATACCAAGCAGGTGCAGGGCTATCATGTGTGTTATTTGGAGGAACAATTCCATGATCCACCTGCAGACCTTCACCAGCAAGCCACTCCCAAAAATTGTAAAGCATTGGTGGCTCCTGTGGTGGAGGGGGGGGGGGGCAGACACCCCATTCTGGATGAATCTCAATGTCATTGTCCTGATCCACAACAACATTGCAATCGGCCCCTTGAAGATACTCGTCATGGACAGCATTTTGAGCTAGGCAATTATGCAACTGTTGTTGGTACATCTGCTCTGCGTTGAGGCCATCCCCATGCAAAGGATGAGGAATGCCATCCTCAGGAGGAGGGTCTTCCCCGGCCGGTGGCACCTCCGGCAGGTGAGCATTCCAGTCGCTACTGCGGAGTATCGTCACAGCGACAGTCCAACTCTGACGGGCTCCACCTAACTGACGGATAACAAGACTTTTCGGAACCAAGCGCAGATGAATGACTCTAGCCTTAATAAGCACAAATCTTCTATCACCCCTAGGATTATTCCAATCAACCAGAGCCCCAAACTTATCCACTGACTTGTGCATGTAGTATTGTGTCTGATAATGATACGGAAAACCCACATAAAGGATCCAAACTTCAGGGCCAAAGGTAGTGGGACGCATATTCAGGGCAGCATCATGCGGGACAAAAGAAATTACAGTGTGCTCCTCTACTTCATTTTCATCAAGCTCAAAAGTGGTACCAACAACCGTGTCCCTGACTACAGAGTTCACAAAACCAAAGATGCCAACTCCAAGGGGATGATCTGAGATTTCTATTGGGAAGTAGTGAGACTCATGGAGCAAACCTTCGATTATGTTGCGGATGTCAGCCTTCTGGTGGTGAGGGATGAAGCGGTTGGCCTCTGCAATGGCCAAGAAATCATGCCACAAAGTAGGGATGGCGCTGACCACCATATCATCTCTAACCTTCCGATCTGTAGGGCCAAGCTCGATCGTCATCCCCGGCGGGAGATAGGGGATGACATTGAGAGGATAGTTGGCCATTGCTGCGGTGGGTGGAGAAGGAGCAGGGGAGGGCACAGACAGTGAGAGAGCAAAGGAATGCGTATCAGCAGGCTTGGGTCGAGATTTGGTCTCCAAACTCCTCGATGACTGCGCCCCAACCTGAAGCAAGAGGCTTTCTCGTGGCCTGGCAGACCGCACGATTGGCATCGAACGGTATTCCTTTGCCTAGCTGGCCATCTCTTATTACGAGAAGTAGCATTTAATTCGTTCATCTGTATCCCGGAAAAGACTGGATCATTATCCTCTGAAATCTTATTTCCTTGTATTGATCGAACCGAATTGGTAATGATAGGGGTGGAACCAGCAGCTAGGACGGAAACTAAGAAATTACGATCCTTTTGAATCTATTTCATACGATCTACCCCGGCCAATTTACATGAATATTTTAAATGCCCAAGCATACCACAAGAAGCGCAGAGATATTTGGCCGGGCATTGAAAGAACTGATGGGCCGTGGAACCGCAAACATAGTAGGCTGCAGTCTCCGCATGTTGGGTGCATGCATGGCCCAAAGATGAGCACGTACATGGCCTGTTGGAACAAAGTTGGCAATAAGGCCTTGGGCCATTAATGGCCAAATGATCATTAGCATTACACTTATGGCAGATATTCAATTTGTCACATATGTAATCCATTCGTGGAACAGAAAGGGATTTTCCATAATGATGTAATATAATCCTCTGATATGTCTGCTCGATGGTGATCCAGAATGTGACGTAACATAAATTGCGGGATCTAATTCCAGGTCTCATTATTGAATTGAGTCCCCACAAAACGCCGAGCAGTGACCGAGTCAACATCAGATTGTCAGTCATTAATATTAATTTGAATTGCTCCGAAGACTAGTGAATTATGCAGTAAATGCTCATTATGTGTTGGTAAATGTCCCAAATCAGGAGAATCCTGTCGGCTCGCCGGCGGTTGCCGGCCGGCCATCACCAGCGAAGAACAATTCTGATCGGCGGTTAGAGGAAAACCCACTTTTGAGAGAGTCTCCAAGGATGTGGCATCAACACTGCCAACCTCCTGAGCAGAGAGATAACGTGATTTGACTGCCATAGGAGATCTAGCCATGATTTCATGATTGGTTTGATCGAGATGCCAGGACAGTGGGTTTTCTGTGGGTGCATGAGCGGCCGGCCGGAAGAGACTAAAGTGACAAACAAAATCCGGCCAAACTCGATCCTTAAGACCATAAATGAAATGACCAACACGATTAGAAGCCACAGAGAACCGAAATTTTCTGCCCTCCAAATGAAAAACATGAAGTCCCGAAGGCAAACCACCAATGCATCATTGTAAAGCAATGGCCACCGATTCTTCATTGAGAGGGAAAGAGGCCGAGGAAAAGCTAACAACCAAGAAGAATTCCTTGGTCGTACCAAAGTTGGAGAGATGACCCGTAGACCCAAAATGAAGATGCACCTGAGCCGCGACAGCAAGGTGGGGGGGGGGGATCCCAATGGAGAAGCCCATCCATGGAGGCTTAGATATTGAATGCCATGGTAGATTGGTAGGGTGTGGTGGGTGGTGTGGGTGGAAGGAGAGGAGGCCGTTGTGGTATTAGGCTAAATTCGGTTGCTCATTCACTCTTGCAGGCAGTTAATATTTTAGCTTCTTGCAGGCAGTTAATATTTTTACTCTGTTTTTTTTCATTCACTCTTTCATTTTTCATATATTTGAAAACATTCTAAATATGTATATTCCAAAACTGAAATTTCCATAAAAAAAATTTAAAAATCACAAATTAAATAAATGTTAACACAGTGTAAAAGAACTATTAGCATAATTTGAAAAAATGTTGATACCATTTGAAATAATATTTTGACATTCAAGTATTTCTCAACCGTTTCAAAAAATGTAGGTGACATATATATATAAAATGTTGATAAAATATAAAAATAAGTTCGTGCAAATTTTAAAAATTATGTCGTATCATTTACAAAAAAATAAGCTAAAATTAAAAGATATTCACAAATTTCAAACATATATTCGGGACATTTAAAAAAATATTTATACAATATAAAATTGTTTTGGTAACTTTACAAAAAAATGTACCATTCATAAAAATGTTTGAACATTATTAAAGAATAACTCACATTCAGAAAAATGTTCACAAGCATGAATTTGAAAAAACAAGTTAGCCACGAAAATATGGTAAAAAAGTTTGATAAAAAAATGTGCAATGTGTATTAAAAATAGACACGAAAACATATATTTCAGACAATGTTAATCATGTATTTTAAAATTTTAATAAATTATTTAAATATGGTTCGTGATGTATAAATGTTAGCCACGTCACAGCGCACGAGAAATAGCCCTGTCACCCCCCTGCAGCCTCAGTAATTTTCAGTGGTGACGGGCCTCATATGTCCTTATACGTGCAAAAAATGGGCTGGACCAGTTTCGGCTGTTTCTTTTTTATTTATTTCTGCATGGGTTTTTCTGATTCGCTTTGTTCAAGTTGAAGGATAAGAGATTCTACAACTACAATACATGATAAAAATACATTTAGTGATGGATCCATTGATATGGATTCAATACAATACTTGTGGATGATTATTTCTATAAATATGGTAAAATTTAATTACTAGACTTTGACGTAAGATGAAACTTACGCGCCTGCTATTTTAGAAGGGTATCCATTGTAGAATGGACTAGATCGTCGAATGCGCGCGTTGCTGCGCCAGTCCATTTTGGCACTATAAAATTAATGATTGATGCACAGGCCCGGCCCCGATGGGAGGCGGGGGGGGCGGCCGCCCCGGGCCCCCGAAATAGAGGGGCCCCCACGTACGTGTGCTCTCTGTATCAGGCCCATGGGCAAGTAAATTGATGATTCGCTAAATTGGTGGAACTTCTGTTTCCCTCACATAGGTCCACGCATGAAGACGTGAGTGATCGCCCTAGCGACATATCAGGCACGACTCCTCTAGTCCCGCAAGCCCGAGGGCGACCCCGCCGCTGACACAGCCTCCCCCGATGATTTCTCCTCCAATGGCGGATCGAGTAATTCATGTTCATCGCCATGGACAGGAGTAGCAACAACACCGGCCCTGGCAGGCAGTTTTAAACTACACATATCAGGTTAGCATCGTCCTGCATCCAACGGAGCTAGCTAGATTGATATGTGACTAGTTAGTAGCAGAATTATTAGATCTAGTAAATTAGCGGACAAGAGTAGGACGTAGTTGTCCTTCTGACTAATTTTTTAGGGCAATCTTTCTTGACTAATTAATCTGGTTGTGTTGGCAATCGATGAAAGACAAAGGGAGAGGATGTCTACAATCCATGGAATAATAATGATAGCCAAGCTGAAATTAATTGGAGGATTCATGGTCGATTCAATATGATTAGGTGGCAAAATTAACTTTTAGTGTTGCAAATTATAAAGTTATTCTACCTGTTAGCCACGAGCAGTTCAAATTACTTTTTGTTTGCCAAACTATAATATATATAATTAGATCCTCAAACTAGGTGGACCAGCTGGTTTTGCACTCCATGATAAAAAAATAAGAACAATTCGTGTTAAAAAATTATCTAAACATGCACATAATGATCACAATTTTGAATGTATAAAGGGCCCCCGGTTATAATTTTGCCCCGGGCCCCTGAAATCTCAGGACCGGCCCTGTTGATGCAGTTATATGCAAGAGTAGTATTTTGATTGCGTGATATAAATATGAAAACAAATTCAAGGGTATTAGTTTTAATCATGTGATATAATTATCACGCCCATGAATCACGGTTTTTGACCAGTGTTTTATCACCTGAATATGTTGATTAATATTTTTTGTATGAATATGTTAGATGGTAAGAAGGTGGGTAAGTTTCGATTTTGTAAAAGAATGGCAAGGGTTCTAAACCATGGGAGGGACAGGAATCAAGAGAGGCAAGGCAAAAAATGTTGGCACTCAAATACTTTATGGATAACTACAACAGCTATGCAGTATACATGAGGAGCGAGCACAAGTAGTATGCAGTACTGGTGCATAATTCTGAAGAATTAATATTGCAAAAACTTACCACCAAGATGTGCTCAAACTTAAAGGAGCACTTTAAATTACCAAGTGGGTGGAAGTTTCTCAATATATCGTTGTCTCAGTTTTACAAAAGAAGGCAACTGCATATATTAGAAATTTGATCTCTAGCCTATGTGTTGTATAGTGGCAACAACCATTGTACGTCATGAATTAAAAAAATGTATACTCTTTTTAATGATGTATGGTTCAATCTTTTTAATGATGTAGGATTCATTCCTTGTTAACATACATCAAGTGAACCAATCTTATGAAATACATATATACTGGGGAAACCTATGCTTCATGAGTGTTCAAAGGTGAATCTGACAAATGCATAATCAAGATAGTTATTTTGAAGGATAAAAGGATGAAGTATATTAACATAGATCAACTTGGATAAGATACCTACATGGATGAGCCTTGAAAGGGACTTGTGCATTACAGATTGTTCTCCTGGAGAGAGAAAGAGGCAAACACGAAGCGGCCGACAACCACAACAGGATGGGATGGTTTCGTTGTTAGACCCTGCCCACCATAGAGGCACATAGCTCTCTCTCCCTTATGGCTGCCATTAGGCGATAATAGGTGTGAGAAACAAAAGAACAGGATAAGAACTCTTGGAAAAGAAGAACAAACATTTGTTGCTCCTGTTGCCTACTGTATTCTAATCAATACGATTATTGGCCCTACATTAAATGATCTCGTTGGCAATAGAAGTTTTAGCAGGATAAAAAAAATGAAGCAAGCAAGTGGCCATAAACTGCAACCTTGATATAATAAATAATACTTGACAACTATGGAATTTCATACTTCGATTTCCCCCAAAGTGATATAGTACTCGATAGTTCCAGCTGTGAGCCCTTCCCTGCAGTCTCATCCCAAGGAAAAAGAACCAACTTTAAGGATACATGCAAATATAAAGGAGCAGAAGATATATAACCAATTGGTACACATGAAAAAAAAATATTGGACCAAAAAAACACAATGCTGTCTAGCTTCAAGAGGTAAATAACTATGATAATATTATTTACATGCTATTTTAGTATTTATACCCCATCTCGCATCGAGGTGATCTCCTCGGATATGAATGACTCTTCCTTGAACAACACAGTACAATATATGCAGTTTAGAATTCATATGTAACATAAAATTAAATAAATTTGAATTAGAAAGTGAAAAGTGAATACTGCACCTCTAATATTATGTCGAAATTTGGCTGGTCCATCAAATATACAGTTTTTGACTGAGTATACTGTTTTGGGACACTTCCCTGAATATTACTGGTACAGTACATCATTCCTTCTCACTATGTTTCTATATAGAAATTTGGAGCTGCCATTGTACCGACATTATCATTGCATCGATTCCTTTCAATTAATTCTTCCTAAATACCCACTCCCTGCCTATATATCCACCAGGACAAAAAAGTAAATGATACTGAAAAATCAACAGTAACATCAGAGATAGCAGAGATAAGAAGTGAGGGAAGAGAGCCCATCAAATATACAGTTTCAGACTGAACTATACTGTTTTGAGACACTTCCCTGAATATTACTTGTACAGTACATCATTCATTCTCAATTTGTTTCTCTAGAAATTTGAAGTTGCCATTGTACTCACATTATCATTGCGTCGATTCTTTTCAATTCATTCTTCCTAGATACCCACTCCCTGCCTATTGTAATGTCCATCTGCACAAACAAATAAATGATACTGAAAATTCAACAGGAACATAGATAACGAGTGAGAGAAGAGAGCACATCGACCAAAGAGAAAATTACCCGAAATTGCGAGGTTTTTGGGCAGACAGGGAACGGTGGCGAGTCAGGCCAAAGCGAAGGTGCACGTGTGGCAGATGTGTCGCTCGCATCCGGTCAACCGTGCAGCTGCTTGGTTATCCGCTGACGCCTAGGGTGTAGACTTGCACTCCATGGTCGCACCATCGGTCAACACAAAAGGTGAATGGGGGAGCGCTGCTCACAATATGGACGTGGGAAAAACGCCATAACGCCCATCCGCATCGGTGAGAAGGAGGAAGGCCAGCCCGATAGATGAGGAGGGCGTGGTGGCAGCTTTCACCCTCGTTGTCGACGTCGCCATCGCCTCTAGCGGCATGGCAGACAGGCAGAGTCTTGGGCAAGTCGCCGCCAGCGGCGCTAGGTTTCTCGAGGGCGACGGGAAGAAGGGGAACGAGGCGAACGCCAGTCTCCCTTCGATGCAATGGGTAGCCTAATGGGCTGCGGGAAACAGGTCGGACGACCCAATAATAGCCCGATTAACCACAGAGCTCCAAAAAAGTTACGAGAATAGCTGCCCCTACGACATGCAGCCCATCTCGCGGAAGGAATATCGAACGGCCATAAACGTTCAGCACGTGAAATCGAACGGCCGAGAACACAGAGTGCGTGAGAGGGCTCGGTTTAGGTTCAGTTTTACTGTTCTTAATGTAGCATGGCTTCTTGCGGGGAAGATAATTACTGGGAAAGTGGCTATCACCTGATGTGGGTGCGGTATTTATTGATCAACAGATGCGGTGCATGGTTCGATTTGTTGCAAGAGGTAAGATATAACTCGCACTCAAATTTATCTTAGTTTAAAACCAGATCATACAAGACCACAACTTCCTAACAGTAAACATACAAATTTATTTAAAATTCCCTATTAATCATAACATATCTATGTTGACAACAAACATAACTTTTTTTACTTCCATTCGTTTATTTTTCTCTGTTTTAAGTTGTTCATGTTTTAGGTTCGTGCAGGTTTGTTTTCTTTTTCGTCTCCGTTTTTTCTTTCATTTTTTTTATTTTATTCATATATTTGAAAACATTCTGAATACAAACATTCTGAAACTGAAATTTACTTAAAATTTTAAAAACCGCAAATTAGATAAATTTTAAAGCAGTGTAAAAAAGTTCTCATTTTAAAGCAGTCTAATTAAGGAAACTTTCGTCTCATTTAAAAAACTGTACGCTAAATTTTTTAAACAATCACAAATTTAAATAGTATGTTGTGACATTTAAAAATGTTTATTAAATGTACAATTTTTTTGCTAGTTTAGAAAAACGTTTGAACGTAATTTAAAATTTTCACAAACATGAATTTTAAAAATTAAAGTTGTATATGTAGATAATGTTTTAGATGTATAAAAAATTGTATAATTTGTATTAAAAGAGTAGATATCAAAATATATATTGCGGAAAATGATAATCATGTATTTCAGAAAATTTATAAGGCTCAACAGTGACGGGCCTCATATTTTAGAAGTGCCAAAAGTGGGCTAGACCAGTTTGGGCAGTTACCTTTTATTTTCTTCTGCATTGGTTTATCTTTTTTTCTTTTTGTGTTTCATTACTTTGTGTCCGATTATATTTTCTTCTGCTTGGATTTGGTTAGGCTTTCAGTATTTTATTGACCCTTTTATTTGTTTTTATGTTTTTATTTTCTTTTTATACTCGTGTTTTCCCTTTTTTCTTACTTTCATATTTTTACTATTTTTTTAAAATGCACGATTGTTTTCTCTTACATACACGATACACATTTTCATACAGGGACAAATATTTGCTAAAGATATGGTAAAGGTTTTTAATACAAGGTGAACATTTTTTTAGGGTTTTTATCATTTATGCCATCGGTTGTGTCCCACTATTCAGTTTTGCCACTAGGAATTTCAACTGCTGAAGAATGCCATCGCTTTGTTAGACACATGTTCAAAAATGCCACTGGGCACCATTATTGTGATCTCAGATCTCTTTTGCCATGTTATAATGACATAAATACCTATGAACTAGCATGCTAGCTCTCCTTCTATCTTACTACAATAAAGTGTGGGGCCCACTTGATCCCAACGACGTTCTTATTTTCCTATAAAATTATTCGCTTGGATACTCCTCACAAGTGGGGCCACACTTATCATTGTGAGATAGAGAGAACTGACATGTGGGTCTAGGCTTATTTTTGTCATATAACAGGGTCAATGAGTTTGATGTGAAAATAACGATGTCTAATGGCATTTTTGAGGAAACATCTAACGGAACGATGGCATTTTTGAGCAAACATCTCACGGGTCGATGGCATTTTTGAGTAGTTGTAACTTCTAATGGCAAAACTGAGTAGTGGGACACAACTAGTGGCAAAAATGATAAAAACCCTTTTTAAATATACAACGAACATTTGTTTTCAATACACATTGTACATTTTAACAAATACTTGGTGAGCATTTTTTAGGAACATGATGAACAATTCTTTATATACACATTGAACATCTCTTGCAATTCACCTTGTATTTTAGACGGGTATTGTTGGGGATGTAACTATTAGGTATGACCCGCCCAGGAGGGGCCGGGTCATCCCTATGACGATCCGTCTCGATGAAGCCCAAGATCATATGGCGGTTCATAGATAGGCTTGGTAGAGGGCCCAGGCTCGAAGGCGGCTTAAGGCCCATGATTATAAACCGCCATGTATGTGAAACTTGTATTGTAAGGCATAAGAGATAGGTCACCGGGCCGGGTACGTTGTATAAACCGGTCAGGACTCTGAGGGCCGTAGGGCGTCAACCCATGTATATCAGGGGACAACCTAGCGACGACTTAGGACAAGAAACAACAGATCGAGAGCCGGGTCAAGCGTATTCGCTCCCTGCTCATCGAAACCCTAGCAATACCAACTACAAACTAGACTAGGCTTTTACCTTCATCGTAACGGGCCGAACCAGTATAAACTCCTCATTTCCTTTGTCCTGATTAACTCCTCTAAGCTAACCTCAACGCGATGGCTCCACAACTAAGTCCTCACACTAGGACATCTGCCGTGACAATTCCATGACAGTTGGCGCCCACCGTGGGGCTATCGCACGATGGTTTCGAGTTCTTAAAGGGCAACTTCAAAGGGATCAAGGGATACGCCGTGGGCCGGTGACCAAGAGTCGCCGCAGCAAGCTCTACATCGACGACACAAGCTAGGGCCCCGAGGCCGGCTCAATTGAGTACGGGTACCGGGTCCCCTTCGGCGAAATTCACGCCTTCATCGGCAAGGTCGGCGAACCGGGCCCTGAGCCGGACATCTTCACCGACATCATCGAGACGGCTCAGCGTGCGAGACTCGCCCGGGTTCGGCCCACCATGAATCGTGCCTTCGTGGGATGCATCCATGGAGCGGAACCTGAGGATAGATCGACATCTGGTGGTGATACCTTCATTTATTCTGATGACGAGGCATCTAGTGGTGAGACCGAATCGTTGTATCAACTGCAAGAGGGCCGGCTTGGGGGCTGTTTCGATGGCGACAGTATTTCGGACCCCTGTGAGCCGCCGAATCGAGTTGCAATTTTGATGGCCGGTACACAGCCCGTGCAACACTCATCAACTGCGGCGGAGCTGGTTTCCGGGTCAGGGGCGGTAGCGGCTTCTGGGGATGGAGGCCCTGAGCGCCCGCCGGCTCAGGCTTTAACTGATTTGCTGGATAAATTGATGACGCTGTTAACAACGGTGGTTAACCCAGCGGATCAAGATCAACATAACGCGGCGATCACAGGATTGCGCGATGAGATATCACAGGCTAAGGAGGAGCTAAGTGCAGAAAGCGCTAAGATGGCTGAAGAACGGGCTGCTTTGGACGCCCAGTCACAACGGATTCATGCGGAGTCTTACCGGCTCATGTTGGATCAGAATGCTTAAAACAATGTCATGAGGAGGAGGCATCAGACCCGTCTTCCGTCGGTTTACGAAGCAAGAAATATTTTTAACACACTAGGAGCAGGAACCAGTAACCCGGCAGGGGTAAACCGAGTCGAAGCACCTAGGACGGGTACGCCGGTTCAACCTCGCGTGATGGATCCACCTCGTTAGAACAATAACCCACCACAGCACGTACCGACGCCACTGGGTCATTACTCCAACCCTTTGGATAACATGATCGCTGCGGCATCTCGATTGGCAGCTATCCCGGTTGAAGGTGAATCGCCAGCGGCAGTCGAGACACGGAGGGCTAGAGATCTTCTTCAGACAGTGCAAAGCTGATAATAGTTTTGACTTTGTGGCTAACACCAATGCACAGAATAATGGTCAGCATCATAAGGGTAAACCGCCCCCACAAGCCGGCGGATCTGGTATCAATCTTGAGCGTATGTTGAATTTGCCCTGCCCACGACATGGTACGAAAGAAAGACCATCCGGGCATCTATGGAAGGATTGTCACATCATGAAGGAGTACAAAAATCCAAATCATTTCCATGACAGCCATGGGCCAGGTGGCGGTTCTGGGCCCGGCTCTCACAGTCTGGGTTATGGCGGTGGCGGTTCTAACTCTGGTTTCCAAGGAAATTAAGGTAATCACAACAATCAAGATGGTTACAACCAGCAGAGTAATCAAGGGGGTCAGCAACAGCAACAGTCTGGTTACTAGAGCAACCCGAAGTAGTTGAATAGTGGGCAATATCATGTGTTTACCACTAGCTTGTGTAAGCGTGACTAGAAGCTTCATAAGAGATTAGTCAATGCTGTTGAGCCGGCAGTTCCTCGCTATCTACGTTGGTCTGAGCAGCCCGTCGTGTGGAGTCGGGAAGATCATCCACCTCGGGTTGATAATCTGGGTCATTTGGCTTTGATGGTTGCACCGCAGGTCGGAGGGTATAAGTTTAACAAGGTACTCATGGACTGAGGGAGTAGCATCAATATCCTTTATTATGAAACTTTCCATCGCATGGGGTTGACTTATAAAAATCTTAAGCCGTCAAACACTGTTTTCCATGGCGTGGTGCCTGGTAAGTCGGCATATCCAGTCGGTAAGATAGATCTAGAAGTTGTTTTTGGAGATGATCATGACTCTAGGTCAGAAACGTTAACCTTTGAAGTGGTCAAGATCCACAGCCCATATCACGCTCTGTTTGGATGGCCGGCTTATGCCAAGTTCATGACGCGGCCGTGTTACGTGTATCTCCAGCTCAAGATGCTGGGTCACAAAGGAACCATTACAGTGCATGGGAACCGTAAGATAGCTCTCGAGTGTGAAGAGGGGGATGCGGCTTATGCTGAGTCAGTTTGTGCAACAGAGGAGTTGAAATTTTACAAGGACAATGTTGAGCCGGCAGATATGACGTCTTTGAAAAAGCCAACCACAGAGCATGATCCGGTGTTAAAGTTTAAGTCAGCAGATGATACCAAGATGGTTGATTTTGTTCCTGGCGACTCATCCAAGCAGTTCAGCATCAGTGCTAATCTGTATCCGAAATAGGAAAGCGCGCTCATCGAGTTCATCCGTGAGAACCGGGACACCTTTGCATGGAAGACTTCAGACATGCCGGGTGTACCAAGAGAACTCGCTGAGCACACTCTTAATATTGATCCAAAGTTTAAGCCGGTCAAACAGTTTCTTCGCCGTTTTAATGAGGAGAGACGGAAGGCCATTGGAGAGGAAGTAGCCCGGCTCTTGGCAGTTGGGTTTATCATTGAAGTTTTCCATCCTAAGTGGTTGGCTAACCCGGTGCTGGTACTTAAGAAAAACGGCACTTGGCGTATGTGTGTGGACCACATGGATTTAAACAAGGCTTGTCTGACTGATCCTTTTGCTCTCCCTCGTATTGATTAGATTATTGATGCTACGGCGGGTTGTGAGTGTTTGAGTTTTTTGGATGCTTGTTCTGGTTATCATCAAATCAAGATGTCAATTAAGGACCAGGAGAAGACGACTTTCATAACTCCCTTTGAAGTTTTCTGCTATGTGTCTATGCCTTTTGGGCTCAAGAGTGCCCAGGCGACTTATCAGAGGTGTGTGCAAAATTGCCTTCATAACCAAATTGGGCGTAATGTTCATGCCTATGTGGATGATATTGTGATGAAATTCAGAAAGAAAGAGACACTGATAGATGATTTGAAGGAAACCTTTGATAATCTCTGAGTTTACACGATGATGCTTAACCCGGCCAAGTGTGTTTTTGGTGTGCTAGCAGGCAAGCTCCTGGGTTTTTTGGTGTCTAACAGAGGAATTGAAACTAATCCGTAGAAGATCAAAGCTATCACCTCTCTGGCTAAGCCGGCGTGTATCAATATTGTGCAGCGTCTGGCGGGTCGTATTGCAGCGTTAAGCTGATTCATAAGCCGGTTGGGGGAGAAGGCTACCCCTCTGTATCAGATGATGAAAAAGACAGATAACTTTGTCTGGAGTGATGCTGCTGATACAACGTTTGAGGATTTAAAGAAGCAGCTGGTTGAGCTGCTAGTACTCGCAGCCCCTATTGATAAGGAGCCTTTGTTTCTATATGTGGCTGCTAATAGCCGGGCTGTCGGTGTTGCTATTGTGGTAGAAAGAAAGGAGGCAAGAAAGGAATATCCAGTTCAAAGGCCGGTTTACTATATTAGTGAGGTGCTTATTGAGTCCAAGAAGAGGTATCCACACTGGCAGAAGTTTGTATATGGGGTGTTCTTGGCCAGCCAAAAGCTTAAACACTATTTTCTGGGTCATCCCATCACTGTGGTTAGCTCTGCTCCTTTGGGAGATATCATCCAAAACAGGGAGGCAACTAGCCGGGTTGCTAAGTGGGCCATTGAGCTTGGACCTCATGGGTTAAAATATGTGCCTCGCACGGCCATCAAGTCTCAAGCGCTGGTGGATTTCATCAATGATTGGACAGAGCTGCAGATGCCTGAGGAAAAGCGGATAACACGTATTGGACTATTCACTTTGATGGGTCCAGGCAATTGGAGGGCTCGGGGGCTGCAGTTATTCTTGCTTCCCCTCGAGGTGATAAATTCTATTATGTTTTCCGTTTGATGTTTCCTTGTACTAACAATGCAGCTCAGTATGAGGCCTTGCTCCATGGTCTTCGGATGGCTAAGGAGATGAACTTAAGCGGGTTTAGGTGCTTCGGCGACTCAGATTTGGTGGCTGAGCAAGTCTCTGGTACTTGGGATTCTAAGGATCCACTCATGGCAGCTTATCGATGAGAGGTGGACGTTATTGCTGGTCACTTCAAAGGTTATCAAGTTGAGCACGTTGATCGGAGGAAAAATGAAGCGGCAGATGCTTTAAACTAGTTGGGTTCTCAACGTAAGCCGGTGCCGCCTAATGCTTTTCTTGATGTCTTACATAACCCGTTGGTCAAGTTACCTACAGAGGAGGATTTGGTTGTCCCTGATCCGGAGGCTCAATTGGTGGAGGCTCTTCAAGTAATCCCAGATTGGACAGTCCCTTACTCGACCTATATGACCTGGGGCGAGTTACCTGAGGGTGAAACTTTAGCCAGGCAGATAACTCGACGGTCTAAGTCAATGACGATTGTTAATGGAGAGTTACATCATCATAGTGTCACAGGGGTGTTTCAACGTTGTGCTTCTCCAGAAGAGGTTTGTGAGATCTTACGAGAAATTCATGAAGGATATTGTGGTCATCATGTCGGTTCAAAGTCCCTTGTGGCTAAGGCTTTCCGTCATGGGTTTTATTGGCTGGTAGCTCATTCTGATGCAGAGGACCTCGTCAGCAGGTGTGACGGATGTCATAAATTTGCACATCGAGCCCATGTGCCGGCTCAAGAATTGAGGATGATTCTAATTACTTGGCCGTTCGCAGTTTGGGGGCTCGATATGGTTGGGCCTTTCAAAAGATCCAAGGATAAGAAGACCCACCTTTTGGTGGCGATTGATAAGTTCACTAAGTGGGTAGAGGCAGAGCCGGTCAGTAAGTGTGATGCAGCAACGGCGATTCAATTCATGAAGAAGGTGATCTTCCATTTTGGATTTCCACACGACATTATAACAGACAATGGCACTAATCTCTCTAAGGGTGCTATGGAAGAATTTTGTCAACGTGAGCATATCCTGCTTGATGTATCATAAATGGCTCACCCTCAATCCAACGGTCAAGCTGAGAGAGCAAACCAAGAGATCTTGAAAGGCATCAAACCCCGGCTTATGGTTCCCCTGTAGAAGACGCCGGGTTGTTGGGTGGAGGAGTTACCTTCCGTGTTATGGAGCATCAATACCACCCCAAACAGATCTACGGGATACACACCTTTCTTCATAGTTTATGGAGCAGAGGCAGTTCTCCCTTGTGACATCCGTCATGACTCGCCTCGTGTGGCGGCTTATGTTGAAGCTGACAATGAAAGAGCACGTCAAGAAGCACTTGATCTATTGGATGAGGAGCGTGACATACCAGCAGCTCGTTCGGCGATTTACCAGCAAGATCTGCGCCGTTATCATAGCCACCGGGTTAGAACCAGAACCTTTCAAGAAGTCGACCTGGTGCTCCGGCTTATCCAGGATCAGATTGATATGCACAAGTTATCCCCACCTTGAGAAGGACCCTTTGTGGTCAGCAAGAATCTAAACAACAGGTCATATTACCTTATCGATGTTCGAGACCACAAGGACTCACGCACGTCGGAGGAGGAGACTCGCCGACCCTGGAATATTGCTCAACTTAAGCCATACTAAACCTGAGCCACTGGCTCTTTCAATGGACATATTTTGAAAATGTATATATTATATACATATATATAATAAATCCGGCATCCTTGCTAAAGCAGGGCCTCTGTCGTTTTTCCTATCTAATTAATGAGTCTTTGATTACTTGGGGGCTTCTGCTTTATACAGCAAAGTTATAATTACCCTTTGATCCGGCTTATAAGCCACATACAAAAAACTTGGGATCAAAGAGAGTCTGTTGCAAAAGCATGACTCAAACATGGGTACCCCTTGAGCACAGCTCAAAATATCACTTGGGGGCTCTTTTGTTCTAAAGAACAAAGAGTTCATAACCTTGTGATAGTCTATAAAAGCCATGCTTGGAAGCCAGGTGTATTCACCTAAAACCCCGGATTATCCTGCCTGTATGCGAGATGCTTCTCCATCAGATAATCCTAATTGACCCGCCTAACTCTTAACAGTCAATCTTTTAAACAAGACCATGAACTCGTTAAGGTTAAAACGCCGGTTTGTCATGAGAGGGAACAGTTTTACGGATAGGAAGGAGAAGCTCAGGCTGAAAAGCCGCCTTCCTTGGAACTTGGATAAATCGGCATGTGATGCATGATGCTACTCTGACCCCGCGTACTCCTGATAAGTCTATTTTTAAATAAGAACTGAACTTATCCGGGTTAAAATATCGATTGGGTAATGTGAGTGTCGGCTCACGGAGAGCGCGTACCTTCCAGTGGCTAATGCTAGTTTCATTGAAGAAGATATTTTGGCTTGGCAGCCTATGAAAGCCTTGGATTTTTTTGTTCCTTGATTTGAATGTCTTTTTGAGATTTTTTCTTTTATGGCATACTGATACGTGATTGAAAACCAGTAAGGCTTATAATGCCTTCTGAGTCATATATGACATTAGCCGGTGTTCATTAACCCGGCCTGGTATTCTACTATAAGTCGCTAGTATAAAATAAAGATAAATATCTGGTGTTTATTAACCCGGTCCGATTTTTTCATAAGTCGGTAATCTTTGATAACTATCAGTATCCAAAGTTTTGGGTTATCACTCTTACTACACTGTCTTGGTAAAATCAACAAGTGTGATCAAATATCACGGGTATGATATATTTTTTAATCATATATGATTATTATTTCGACCAGCCTTGGTTATACATCATGATAAGTTCATGTTGGGGCATTATAATCCGTCCAGCGGTAAACCGCCAGGAAACTTTATCTGTTGTATGCAGGAACAGATTCAAAATTGTTGATATCATAAGGGATATATAGCATATCTTCACATGACGGATAAAAGTGTTATAAGTAGCACAATGTGCATGATGGCATAGCAGAACACGAAGTTTCAAGCTAGCCTATTACAAGGCGCTTGGAGCCCAAAAGGATAAAATGCTTTTCAGTCACGCATATGGCAGATGATAAACCGGAGCCAGTTCATGAGTCCTGGCCTGGCTGACTTGATGGTTGCAACTCATCCCTTGCCGTTTCGTCCTCCTCCACCATCTGGAAGTTGGGTTTGGACCAGTCAAAGCCATGAAGGGCGACGAATTCAGCCTCATCATCAATGAGACCAGACGGTTCAATCTCAGGGGCGAAAGTGTGCTTACGAATCGGCGGGATTAAGTCCATCACTTTATATGAAGGAGTCGCCATCTTCTTATTGTATGCATCAAAACCCTGCTGATACTTGGTGAGATTGGTTTCTTCAGCAATGATTCTAGCATGAGGGCGAATTTCTTTTACGCAGGCAGCAAAGTCTTCTTGGTTGAAAGGAGTTCCATCTTCCTTGAGGCTGGGATACCCACTAGCTACGTCCGCCGGGTCTAACTTCGGTACCCAGGCTTTGGAGCGGCTCAAAGCTGTCACGGCTCCGGCTCTAGCACAAGATCGCTTGATTTCCTGGAACCTAGCGGGTAAGATGGACAGCTTCTTCAAGACATCGCTTAATAAGCTTGGTTCTTGATTCGCTGGGGAGATAGCGGCAAGAGTCAGTTGAGCTCCAGTATACAATTGCTCCACAAGCGTGTAAACCGCCTTGAGCTTTACCAGTGTATCTTGGCTCAGATTGCTACTCCTGGGACCTGTATAGTTTACACAATGGGTTAAGTGGTGGCTTATATCATGATGAAAAATACTTACTTTGACTAAATAACAAGGTGACTTACCGAAGATTGCAAAAACCATCTGAGACACACGGTTCTTTAAACCGGTGAGTTCAGTGGACACCTCATCCAGAGCCGCCTCAGCCTTCTCAACACGTTGCGTCAAGGCAGTCTTCTCATTGGCCCAAGCCTCTTTCTCCGCAGTAAAGCCGGTCTTCAGTTTTTCCGCTTCAGAAACACTCAACTGGAATTTGGATTGAGCTTTCTTTGTTTCAGTCTCTTGAGTCGCCAGCCGGGTCTTGGCCTCAGACAATTGAGATTCCAGTTCTGTGGTCACAGCCTGCATACAACACAAGTTCCTTCAGTTTCATGGCGGATGACAAAATACAAGTCCCAAATGCTTTGCAAGCAAACAACACTTGGCACTTGGGGGGCTAATGTCTATCAAATGAAAATTTTCAAAGGAGTTGGCTCTTTCTCACAAGTCCCAAGTGATTTGCAAGCAATAACACTTGGCACTTGGGAGCTAATGCATATTGCTTTCAAGATGAGCCGGGTGTGTTAGTTATAGCCGACTAATGAGAGATATCACTTGTAGAAAAAGGGTCAAATGTGAAGCACATTAGTGCCGGTTTGAATTTGAGCCGGCACTAATGTGACCATTAGTGCCGGTTCCAACGGCTAGGCGGGCGGACATCATTAGTACTGGTTCGTGGGCAACCTTTAGTACCGGTTCATGCCACGAACCGGTACTAATGAGGCCAGTGCGGCTGTGTTCAGGCTGGTGCCCCCACGAAGACCTTTAGTACCGGTTCATGGCATGAACCGGTACTAGAGTTTCTTAGTAAACCGAGTTTTAGTCCCACCTCGCTAAGGGAGAGGCAGAATGAGCGGTTTATAAGCCGTGAGTGCAGAGACAATGACAAAGAGGCGCAATGCTCACCTGCATGTTGATTAGCTTCAAGCCTTTCGGAATAGCATAGATTGCACTGAGCTATGTGCAGTGCAGTCTACACTATTCCGAAAGGCTTGAAGCAAATTAACCAGCATTGCACCTCTTTTTATTTTTAATAACTTATTTGAACTCCGGACTTCTTGTTTGTTCAGTATGCAGCATTCAAAGCGACGTCATCAATTTCCAACATGTTCTGACATCATTTGCTGTTTTTCAGTCATTTACCTAATTGTTTAGAGAGCTAAATGGCCGTGAAATTGAAAATCACTACAAAATGAACTGTGAAAATGTTGAAACTTGGTATGGTATCATCATTTCACCCGCATAGCATGTGCGAAAGAGTAGAGAGGGTCACGGCAAAAACTGGACGCACTTCGTGTACAAACTGGACAATCTCTTTCGGAGTATCAAGGTTTCGGACGAGAACTCATCTATTACATGGGCACCTCAATGTTTTTTAAACTTATTTGAACTCCGGACTTCTTTTGCGTTCAGTATGCAACATTCAAAGCAACGTCATCAATTTCCAACATGTTCTGACTACATTTGCTGTTTTCAGTCATTTACCTAATTGTTTAGAGAGCTAAATGTCCGTGAAATTGAAAATCACTACAAAATGAACTGTGAAAATGTTGAAACTTGGCATGGTATCATCATTTCACCCGCATAGCATGTGCGAAAGAGTAGAGAGGGTCACGGCGAAAACTGGACGCACTTCGTGTACAAACTGGACAATCTCTTTCGGAGTATCAGGGTTTCGGACAAGAACTCATCTGTTACATGGGCACTTCAATGTTTTTTAAACTTATTTGAACTCCGGACTTCTTTTGTGTTCATTATGCAGCATTCAAAGCGATGTCATCAATTTCCAACATGTTCTGACTACATTTGCTGTTTTTCAGTCATTTACCTAATTGTTTAGAGAGCTAAATGACCGTGAAATTGAAAATCACTACAAAATGAACTGTGAAAATATTGAAACTTGGCATGGTATCATCATTCCACCCGCATAGCATGTGCAAAAGAGTAGAGAGGGTCACGGCAAAAACTGGACGCACTTTGTGTACAAACTGGACAATCTCTTTCGGAGTATCGGGGTTTCGGACGAGAACTCATCTGTTACACGGGCACTTCAATGTTTTTAAACTTATTTGAACTCCGGACTTCTTTTGCGTTCAGTATGCATCATTCAAAGCAACGTCATCAACTTTCAACCATCAACTTGGCATGGTATATAAAAACAAATGAATAGAAGAAAATAAATAAAGTAGAAAAGAAAAAATAGCAGAAAAGAAAAAAAAAACTATATAAAAAACTACTCCGAAATAAATAGAAGAAAATAAATATAGCAGAAAATAAAAAAACTACTCAAAAATAAATAGAAGAAAAAATAAAGCAGAAAATAAAAAAAACTATATAAAAAAATTTGGGGCGCTACCCTGTGGGCCTGCTAGACCACGAGCGTGCAATTTCAGGCCCACAAGGCCCAGCAGACTCACAGGGCAGCACGCCGTAGTTAGGCCCAGAAGCCTGCTTTATAGAGGAGTTCGAAAGGGCAGCCGCGGCTGGGTTTATAAACCAGTGCGGCTGCCCTTCGCCCGGCGAGGTGGGACTAAACTTTGTGCACCGCGGGTGGCAGCGCACAACCTTTAGTACCGGTTGGTGGCTCCAACCGGTACTAAAGGGTGCTCTTCCCGCCTCTTGGCCTGGCCAAAGTTGGCCTTTAGTACCGGTTGGTGGCTCCAACCGATACTAAAGGCCCATCCTATATAAGAAAACACTTCAAAAAATCCAGTTTCTCATTTGCTTCTTCTCCTCTGTCCCGTCGCCCGCTGCCCCCGTCGCCGCCCCGGCTGTCCCCGTCCCCGTCACCGCGCCCCGCCCCGTCGTCCCGTCGTCCCCGCCCGGCCCGTCCCCGTCCCCGTTGTCGCCGCCCCATCCCCATCCCCGTCGTCGCCATCCCCGTCGTCACCATCCCCGTCGGCGCCGCCCGTCGTCGTCCCCGTCGCCTCGCCTCGCCGGTGAGATCCTGCCCTGGCCGCCATGTCCACACACACACACATTGTTTTTTAGTTTTTTAGTTATAAATTTTAGTTATAGAAATTTTTATGTTTTTTATTTATAGAAATGTTAGAAATTTTTCTGTTTTTAGTTATAGAAATATTAGAAATGTCAGTTATATATAAATGTTATAAAATTGTCTGCTTTATATATTTTAGTAAGAAAATTAATAGAACTAGTTTATTTTTAGTAAATTCTTAGTTGAATTAGTTGAATTAATAGAACTAGTTATTTTTAGTAAGAAAATTTAGGTATATGAGATTTGATGATCTAATCAAAATATTACTATATAGAACTACCTAGTTTATTTTAGTAAGAAATTAATAGAACTAGTTTATTTTTAGTAATGCTTAGTTGAATTAATAGAACTAGTTTATTTAGTTGAATTAATAGAACTAGTAAGTGTTTAATGTTTCACCTATATATGAACATATGTTAGATATTAATGTCAAATGTTAGATGAATTAGATATACATTATATGTTAGATATATATTTAATTTAGTTATATGAGATTTGATTATATAATTAACATTTTATTATATAGAACTAGCTACCTTATTTTTAGTAAGAAAATTAATAGAACTAGATTAGTTGAATTAATTAGTTGAACTAGTTAGTTGAATTAGTTAGTTGAATTAGTTGAGCTACTTTATTTAGGTATATTTTTCGTAAGTGCTTAGTTGAATTAGTTCAATTAATTAGTTGAACTAGTTGATTTAACAGAATTAGTTGAATTAATAGAACTAATAAGTGTTTAATGTTTCACCTATGAACATAGGAATGTCGTCTGACGACGAACACGATTTCATTATGTGCGAATACTAAGAAGACCAGCGCGGCCTGTGCGGCAGAAATTTTCTAGTTGATGATAGACGCTTCATCGTCAAGCTGGATGAGAACTTCGAAGTGGATACAGTAAGTCACAACGACAAGTCTTTTTTCGTAATTAAGCATGACTTATGCTTCATTTGCTTCAACTTTTAATTTTAATTTTTCACTATTCTACTAGCGTATCCCCTGCCATGCAAGAATTTTTGTCTTGGATAAGATAGGTTTCAGTCCTAGCGAAACTATGGAGGTAAAAAGAGTTTACTTGAAGACCGAGCATGGTTATACCTTCAACGTCAAATTATACAATGCAGACACATACACCTATTTTGAATGCAAAACTTGGCAAGCACTATGCAAGGCTTATGCATTTGAGCCTTATATGGTTATCACCTTTGATATTCGTCCGGAAGATGATATTGAAAGTAATAAAGACATCTGAGTCGATGTGCAGACGCCTCCAGTTCTACCATTATGTGAGTTTCTCAACCATATTTATGTCTTTGATATGAGATTATTTGAACCAGTTGAATAATTAATAGATCTCAATTTATATTGACAGCTTATTTCCAATCAAGCAAACATGTCCGGCGCTTGGTAGACAGGACCGTCCACTGTCCCGGGTGTCGTGGATTTGTCACGGCAGATGTCCTAGTGTGAGGACTTAGTCGCAAGGCCAACACATCTATGTGGTAGCTTGAGAGGGGTTGAGCGGGACGAGAGACGCGTTGTTTTACCCAGGTTCGGCCCCTCACGGTGGAGGTAAAAGCCTACATCCTGCTTCATTGATATTGATGATGATGATCATGGTTACAAGTGTGCTCTATCTCGAGAGCTATTGTCTAAACCTAACTTGTCCAACTTGTGGAACTTGTCCCTCTTTGGGGAGCCCTACCCCTCCTTATATATGTTGAAAGGGCGGTTTACCTGACTAGTCCTAGTTGGATTAGGATTACTCTATTACAAGTGGAGTCCTAGTCTTGCCTCCTTTGTAAGGGAATATTCCTTGTGCTTTCCTCATAAACCGGCCCACCATTAAACGTGAACCGGCCTTCTGGGCCATGGGCCTCGTCATCCATCTGACCCGCCCGCCGAGTTACTAATGAACCGCCAAGACCGGGCGGGTTACCAGTGAGTCATCCAGTCCGGCCGGTTTATACTTCCGGCCGGTTTACGCCACGGGGTATATCCCCGACATTAGCCCCAGTTTAATTTGGATTTATCCATGTTAAACTGATCTGCAACATAAACTCAAGAGCAAATTTGACAGGTTATGCTCTGGGTTAAAAATTCTTGTAAATCGGCACCTGATCATCCTTGTCATTTCCTTCTTCTAGAAAATCCGAGTCAATAAGCCAGCTTCATACTCAATTTGCTTGCAGAAGATATTGAGAATAAAGAATCCATTTGAATCGGCCTTCAATGCTCTTGATTTGACAAAAATATTGGTCTTCAAATATTCAACTAATATCAGCCGGTTTGAAAATATAGAACTTGCCGGTTTATCATTGCCAAAATTGCCGGGTTATAAGAACTGATGATCCCGGGTCATGACCGTTTATAGACATCGGGTTATGATTGTTACCAACGCCGGGTCACACAATTGATCTTCCTGATCTGCTCAAAATTGAAAATTTTGAAGATGTTCCTCCTTTACATGCATAATACCTGTAGCCCCCAAGTCTTAAGAAGAGAATATAGTGATAACTTAAGACTTGCTCCAATCAGTGTTGCAACCTTGAAGAAATCCGGTTTGTTCATCACAATCATATAAACTGAATACTCCATATATGTAGCCCCCAAGTGCCGGGTTGTCATGCTTGCAGCAACCTGGGACTTATAATTTCCTGATGCTCATAAAAATTTCAACCAGTGTAGCCCCCAAGGGCCGGGTCATTAATGCAAATAATGAGCAGGGACTTGAATTGTTGACAGAAGCAATTGGTAGCCCCCAAGGGCCGGCTCATTATGATGTGATGAGTCGGGTCTTCAATAAGACTAATAAAAATGACTTTGCATTAGCCCCCAAGTGTCATGGTTCATGCTTGCAGCGACATGAGACTTGCATATTTGATATAATCTTCAGTTGAATAATGTAGCCCCCAAGTGCCGGGTCGTGAGCCTGCAGCGACTCGGGACTATTCCTTCAATTGTAAAATAAACCATATCCATTGATAATATAATAGCCATTGCGCTAAAGCGACTTTAAAAACCTCAATAATACCGGTTATTAATAACCATAATAAAATCCAGCCATGTTGGCTATTCAAGATAACATAATCCGGTATGAAAACCTTATTCATTCAACATCATAATGGAAATTCAGCCAAGTTTGGCTATTTGAATAATATAACCCAATGATTTATAAGCGCATGATTCCAATGGCGCAATCCAAATATATACTGGCGACTTATAGTCGAAAGCCAGGCCGGTTTAATAAACACCGGATAATTTCTCATCATATACTGGCAACTTATCGTCTTAAAGCCAGGCCTGTTTAATAAACACCGGATAATTTATCATCATACTGGCGACATATAGTCGAAAGCCAGGCCGGTTTAATAAACACCGGATAATTTATCGTCATACTTCATTCAACATGTTTCTGCATACAACAAGTTTAAAGTGTCCTGGCGGTTTACCGCCGGACGGGTCATAATGCCCGACATATAACCTGGGTTTATAACCGAGGCTGCACTTAAGAATAATCAAATATGAAATACATCATACCTGTGACATTGAATCACATCGTTGGTTTACCAACTTTTTATAGTAAGAGTGATAACCCCAATCTTGAGTCATGATAACTCCTTTCATATTGTGCCGGTTTATGATAAAACTGTATCGGGTTGTGATAAACACCGGTTTAACCATATATAATACTGGCGACCAGATCGGGCTGATAGTCTCCGGATTATAATTTGATCGTGTACTGACAACTTGTAGTTGAAAGCCGAGCCGGGTTGATAAACACCGGTTTATTCCATAATAGGATGGTAACAGAAAATCAAACCGGGCAGATAGTCTCCGGATTAAGATTTGACCGTGTTCCGTCAATTTTTAATTGACAGTCGAAACGGTTTAAGAATTTGTCAGTTTTCAAAATGCAACAAAAGAAATATATGTCTAAATGAAACAAAATTTCAAAGGCAATGATAAAAAAAGAAGCAATTGAGGTCATCAAATGGCATTACCATGGTCGGACACGACCAAGCCCCAATAGGCGTAGCTATGGTTCAAGTCAGCCAGGTCCCCAAATGATGTAGTGGCATTATGCCGATCAAGAGGCGTAGCGATGGTTCGGGTTCGACCAAAGCCCCCAAGTGATTCTGTGGCCTTAGGCCGATCAAGAGGCGTGACTGGTTCAGACGTGACCAAGTCCCCAAGTAATCTGGCGGCTTTCGCCTATCAAAAGGTGTTGCATTGGTTCAGACATGACCAAGCCCCCAAGTGATGTTGTGGCACTAGGCCGATCAAGAGGCGTGACTATGGTTCAGACGTGACCACAAGTCCCCAAGTGATCAATAATATGATAAGCCAATAAGGCATGATACCCATGTTTGAACCGTGCATCATGGCAGCAGGTCCTCTTTGGCACCTTTTAACTTTTTGCAAGAGATAAATCCTTCTTGAACCGGATATTAAACCGGATATTGAGAGCTTCAAAGCTTTGTGAGAGACATCTTTCCCTTGAACCGGATTTTAAACCGGAATCTTCATTTTCAGCCGGAAATTTTCTGACGGCCTTTAAAATTTGCACCAATATGGCAGTTTAGGGTCCTGCATTTAGATAACTTTGCAAGCCGGAGTAATTGCTCTTTCAAAGAAAGCAATATATGATATAAAAATATATTGGATGGATTTCACCTGATATATCAGTCCAGTTGATATCCATCGCGGGGTTATACGCCAGTACGGACAAAAGAGTCGGCCGCGGCATTGCTGATGTAGTCCGGGCTGCAGGGGCGGCGGTCTGTGTTCCGGTTCACCAGTGTGATATGCACAAATGCCGGCACAGAACAGCTATCGCGCGTCGTCCGTAGTAGGGCATCACTTTTATAGTGAGTACTTGTCCTGTATAGAAAGATATAGGCCAGAGTAATCGTTCATGGAAAAACAATATGTATAAAAAAGAAACAGATGGAAAAGGAAGCACCTGGAAATTTAATTGGCCGTGCTACCAGCGAGTAGTAGCATGATTTTTGTCTGCACGTACTGACTGCTCCACAGTAAACCGGCCAGAACACATGCCATGGCCTGGTGACTGTTAGCACCAGGATTTGACCCTCAAGTCGCCGGTTCAACTCCCACGGCCTGCTCCTTTACCTTCAGGTACTACTTGCTGGATTGATGCTATGTGCTTTCCTGCTTAGGCTTTAGAGAACCTGGCGGTGGCAGGACGAGCCCAAGGCGGCTCAAAAAACCAGGGGCGGCCAAGGCAGCTCAGTGGCAACACAGGCCGAGTCAAGATGGGTCCTCGGCGAGATATGGCGACGAGGCCTTGGTGACTGTTCAACGCGGGAGTGCTTGTAACAGGGGTTTGACCCGGTGGCGGTTCTGCAACTGTGAGGCGATGGTTTGAGATAAAGCTGCGATGTTAGACACGGCTCGGGGCCACGGCAGTGACTCGGGTTAGGTGTAATACGCCGGAGGTGTCCTGGCGGGGCTGCGGTTTAAAGCGAGACAGCCAGCTCAAGGTGAGGTCGGCTTGGCCCGGTTGAAAGCAGATGTCATGACGGTGACCCAATGGTGTTATCGTGGACTTTGGTAGCATCCAGCAGTTCAACACGAGGCCGAGGGGACGCGGTTATGGATTCCTCAAGGCCGGTTCAGTAGAAGCAGATTGCGGCGGCGGCAGTGGAACTGGAGCGGAGGTACGCAAGCGTAGCCTCGTGCAGCGGTGAACCGGACTGGGTCGGCTGCTGGGGTAGACGGAGCCGGCAAGGGCGCTCGTGGCCGGGCGGAGCTGGTGATGCGATCAAGGTGAGGCGCGGCAGTTTGCAGCAGAGGCAAGGCCGGCTCAACGCACGGACAGGCCGAGGCCATGACGGCGGCACAGGCAGAACCCCAACATGGGCGGAGATGATCCTTTGATACTTGGTGGCTCGACGATGACTCGGATTGAGAGCGGGTCAACAGAGGTGACTTGGGGATGGGCCGACAGAAGAAAAATCTGAACTTGTAGCTCGACGTGATGAGTGACAGCGACTTGGGAAACCAACTTGCTGTTTTTTGTGGAAATCATCACGTACTAGAAGTAGTATTAATTGATCAGGTAGTAGCAGCAGCCTGTTGATCCAGCAGTGGTGGCAAGCTAGCGGCGCGTCGTGGCGCGACCGAAGCAAGCCCAAGGCAGAGGTAGACCGCAGCAGCTGGAACAGCGCACGGAAAGATGGGACAGTAGCTTCGACCGCGGTCAAGGCCAGGCGGCGACTCACAGACGGCCCCTGAATAGCCCGGCAGTGGAAAGCCGCTCGGATTGAGACTGAGTTGATTGGTTTGATTGACTGAAATAACGGCAGCTCTCAGCAGACGGGCGGCTCAGATGCAGGGCAGGCCTGCAGTCGAGGAGGCAAGCCCGGCGGTTCAGGCGCGTGGTGGTTGGAGCAGAAACGGTAGAGGAGGCGAAAACATGGGGCTGCGGTGGTAAAGTCATCGGCGACTCGGTGCGGGACGGGGACGGAGGAACAAGGCCGCACAGACGGCTTGTTGAGGCCGGCGAGCCAGCAAGGCCTGCGGTTGAAGTGGCCTGATCCCGGAGCCATGGCGATTTGTTCAGAGACGGCTCAGCAGAGGTGTAGCAGCTGGTGGCGAGTTGGCGCCGCGGCTCGGAGGCTAGGTGACCTGCGGCCGATTTGGAAGCGCCGATCGAGATGGAGACGTGTCCTTCCCGTAGTAATCTTCCCTGGTGGATCCAAACGGAGTTGACAAAGAAAAAGACCGATTTGGTCTCAGATGGCGTTACCGACGATGCACTAGTACTCGAAACCCTTGGATGCGATGAAACAGTGTTCTTGCTTATATTTTTTGACTTGATCGCTCGACGGAGACTTGGCCTTGCGCCTGTTGGTGACTTGCATCTATCCGACCCGGCGAATACTTGTTGAACCATCGAGATCTTCTCTGATGATCTTGCCAAACGAACCGGCGAACACCATCAATAAAAAATCTCTAGTGAACTTTAACGTTGATGCAGATCCTTCCAAGAAACCGGTCTTTTCCTCATCCGGATGCAAACTTCTCAAACCCTAGATAAAATCCCTCCAAGAACTCAACACCATCGTGTGCGTGCCCCACGGTGGGCGCCAACTGTCGTGGATTTGTCACGGCAGATGTCCTAGTGTGAGGACTTAGTCGCGAGGCCAACGCATCTATGTGGTAGCTTGAGAGGGGTTGAGCGGGACGAGAGACGCGATGTTTTACCCAGGTTCGGCCCCTCACGGTGGAGGTAAAATCCTACATCCTGCTTCATTGATATTGATGATGATGATCATGGTTACAAGTGTGCTCTATCTCGAGAGCTATTGTCTAAACCTAACTTGTCCAACTTGTGAAACTTGTCCCTCTTTGGGGAGCCCTACCCCTCCTTATATATGTTGAAAGGGCGGTTTACATGACTAGTCCTAGTTGGATTATGATTACTCTATTACAAGTGGAGTCCTAGCCTTGCCTCCTTTGTAAGGGAATATTCCTTGTGCTTTCCTCATAAACCGGCCCACCATTAAACATGAACCGGCCTTCTGGGCCATGGGCCTTGTCATCCATCTGACCCGCCCGCCGGGTTACTAATGAACCGCCATGACCGGGCGGGTAGCCCGTGAACCGCCAAGCTCCGGGCGGGTTACCGGTGAGTCATCTAGTCCGGCCGATTTATACTTCCGGCCGGTTTACGCCACCGGGTATATCCCCGACACCGGGGCTGAACTAAACTGCGAGGAGACAAGTCATTATGTTTCATGGCTTGAGGATCTTGATGCTGTCAAGACAAATTTTTTTCCTGCACTTAGAAACGTTAGTACTGAAAACGTGCGACCAATAGTGTTCGTACTGAACTACGGTCACATATATTTAGGAAAGATGGTAAGATTTCTACTATTTCTCCTCAGTGCATCTTTTGCATACATTATTTTTTTAAGCTAAACTTCATTGCTAAGTATGTTACTATACGATGTTCTTCAACAGGGACTTCCGATGAATGTTGTGCCTGATTGGATCGAGACTAAAGGTACCATGAATATTGTTAGCTTACGGCCAAGATATCCTAC
Organism: Triticum dicoccoides; assembly: GCF_002162155.2. Lineage (NCBI taxonomy): Eukaryota > Viridiplantae > Streptophyta > Magnoliopsida > Poales > Poaceae > Triticum > Triticum dicoccoides. The sequence goes on from NC_041382.1 coordinate 754,200,305, forward strand.
AATGCACTTTAGTGCATTCTGGATTTCTAATAGCGAGGAATGCTTAATAGTAAATGACTGGAGCAAAATTGTGAACGATCGCAGAGAAGTACTAGGGGGCAGCAATCAGAAGCGCAACCCATGATTAGGAGACAGGTTCATCTGCATGCTCCAATATGATGAATCGGGAAAGCTATACATGTTCTATGCTATTTTACCTGAGAGAGAGAGAGCAGCAGGAGTGATTAATTAGCTAGTTCATGCTCTTTGTACTTGTCCTCTCATGTCCGTGTTCTTCGTCCTGAACTTAATCTCAAAGAGTGATTTGCTTTTGTGGTGTTATGAACGCTTATAATATCATTACCATGTTGAACTCGATGATATCTTTGCTTCTGGTACAAGTGAATGTTTCTTCTTTAAGCTAGTGTTGGTGGTGATTAGATAGCAGTAATGACTATATGATGATTAAGTAGTGGTAATGAGACGACTATTATATGATGATTTTTAGCTAGCTATGAAAACTGGTGTTGGTGATGATATATATGATGCAAGAGTTTTTATATTAATATGATGACGATGATGATTTATTATATCATTTATGAAAGAAACCGCAGATTAGTTTCAACTTGATGGATTCTAGCTAAGTGATCAAGTATATGCCATATCCATATTACCTTGATCACTTAATCAGGTGATCAAGTATATATAATATGGATATGACATATACTTGATGACTTAGCTAGGATCCACATGCATCCAGTCAAACTAATCTGCGGTACATTCACCTAATGATTTAACAACTCATTATAATGCAAAACAATCACTAAATTAAATTGAAAACACAAAATTAAAGTAAAAATAAAATAAAACCAAAACACACCCAAACATTTAGTACCGGTTGGTGTTACCAACCGGTACTAATGTCCTACGCGCCCACGGAGGTGGCTCGTGCCACGTGGTTACCCTTTAGCACCAGTTCATGCTGAACCAACCCTACCCACGTGGTTACCGAACCGGCACTAAAGGGCCTTACGAACCGGTGCTATTGCCCGGTTTTGCACTAGTGTATGTAGGTAAATTTTGGTCTTTTACATAATGACTAGTAGGACCGGCTCATTCATACTAATTAAACCGGTCCTTGGGGGCTACACATGCAAATAGAAATACTATCAACATCCGGTTTAGTGGTAAACCGAACTTGGAGGATGTCTAAGGCAGAGGCTTATAAGTCTTTTAAGTCTACAGATCATTCAATCTTACGATAATCAGAAGACTTGGAGGCTGGCAGGGTATATAATTTATATAAGCCGGAGAACGTACCTCATATTTTTAGTGCATCTGTTTGACCATCTCAAATTCTGAATCACGGCTGGAGTGCACTTGACTGAGATAACCAGATAACACTTCACTAATACTCAGATGAGCATAGTGGGAGATGTCAAACCTCACTTTCTGCCTCTCCATGACTTCTTGTTTTGCGGCGTGTCTTGCCAGCACAGTTGGATTTCCCGGTTCAATGAATCTAGTGCCAGTGATTAAAACATCATCGCCGTGAGTCTCTCACGGGATAGCTGAGCTTGACGGTTCAACAGTTAATGGATCAAGAATGGTTTCGTCAACAGATGGCTCAGGTAAATCTGATCGAGTGTTGATAGCAGGATCTTCCGGTGCTTCAGAATGTTACGGTACAAGAGTTGGCTACTCCGGTTCAGCAGTTTTCGGATCCTCAGCCGGCTTTGTCACCTTTACTTTTTTGGGCTTTGCTTGACTGCTGATACGTCCATTTTGCATCATCCTTTTATATCGATATTTATTGCATTATGGGTTGTTATTACACATTATGTCACAATACTTATGCCTATTCTCTCTTATTTGACAGGGTTTACATAAAGAGGTAGAATGTCGGCAGCTGGGATTCTGGGCTAGAAAAGGAGCAAATATTAGAGACCTATTCTGCACAGCTCCAAAAGTCCTGAAACTTCACGGAAGTCATTTTCAAAATATATAAAAAATACTGAGTGCAAGAAGTTCACTAGGGGGGCCACACCCTGCCCACGAGGGTGGGGGCGCGCCCTACCCCCTGGGCGTGCCCCCTACCTCGTGGGCCCCCTGGTGGCCCTCCGTATTGGGGAACGTAGCAGAAATTCAAAATTTTCCTACGTGTAACCAAGATCAATCTATGGAGTCATCTAGCAACGAGGGAGTAGTGGATCTACATACCCTTGTAGATCGCGCGCGGAAGCGTTCAAGAGAACGGGGTTGATGGAGTCGTACTCGTCGTGATCCAAATCACTGATGATCCTAGCGCCGAACGGACGGCACCTCCGCGTTCAACACACGTACGAAGCAGCAACGTCTCCTCCTTCTTGATCCAGCAAGGGGGAAGGAGAGGTTGATGGAGATCCAACAACACGACGGCGTGGTGGTGGAAGTAGCGGGATTCCAACAGGGCTTCACCAAGCGCTGCGGGAGGAGGGAGATGTGTCATGGGAGGGAGAGGGAGGCGCCAGGGCTTCGGTATAGTTTCCCTCCCTTCCCCCACTATATATAGGGCCAAGGGAGAGGGGGAGGGTGCAGCCTTGCCCCTTCCTCCAAGGAAGGGTGCGGCCAAGGGGGGGAGGAGTCCATCCTCCCCAAGGCACCTCGGAGGTGCCTTCCCCCTTTAGGACTCTCCCCTTTCCTTCTCTCTTGGCGCATGGTCCTCTTGGGGCTGGTGCCCTTGGCCCATATAGGTCAAGCCGCACCCCCTACAGCCCATGTGCCCCCCCGGGGCAGGTGGCCCCACCCGGTGGACCCCCGGGACCCTTCCGGTGGTCCCGGTACAATACCGGTGACCCCGAAACTTGTCCCGATGGCCGAAATAGCACTTCCTATATATAATTCTTTACCTCCGGACCATTCCGGAACTCCTCATGACGCCCGGGATCTCATCCGGGACTCCGAACAACTTTTGGGTTACCGCATACTAATATCTCTATAACCCTAGCGTCACCGAACCTTAAGTGTGTAAACCCTACGGGTTCGGGAGACATGCAGACATGACCGAGATGACTCTCCGGTCAATAACCAACAGCGGGATCTGGATACCCATGTTGGCTCCCACATGTTCCACGATGATCTCATCAGATGAACCACGATGTCAAGGACTTAATCAATCCCGTATACAATTCCCTTTGTCTAGCGGTACGATACTTGCCCGAGATTCGATCGTCGGTATCCCGATACCTTGTTCAATCTCGTTACCGGCAAGTCTCTTTACTCATTCCGTAACACATCATCCCGTGATCAACTCCTTGATCACATTGTGCACATTATGATGATGTCCTACCGAGTGGGCCCAGAGATACCTCTCCGTTTACACGGAGTGACAAATCCCAGTCTCGATTCGTGCCAACCCAACAGACACTTTCGGAGATACCTGTAGCGTACCTTTATAGCCACCCAGTTACGTTGTGACGTTTGGCACACCCAAAGCATTCCTACGGTATCCGGGAGTTGCACAATCTCATGGTCTAAGGAAATGATACTTGACATTAGAAAAGCTTTAGCATACGAACTACATGATCTAGTGCTATGCTTAGGATTGGGTCTTGTCCATCACATCATTCTCCTAATGATGTGATCCCGTTATCAATGACATCCAATGTCCATGGTCAGGAAACGGTAACCATCTATTGATCAACGAGCTAGTCAACTAGAGGCTTACTAGGGACATGGTGTTGTCTATGTATCCACACATGTATCTGAGTTTCCTATCAATACAATTCTAGCATGGATAATAAACGATTATCATGAACAAGGAAATATAATAATAACTAATTTATTATTGCCTCTAGGGCATATTTCCAACAGTCTCCCACTTGCACTAGAGTCAATAATCTAGTTCACATCGCCATGTGATTAACACTCATAGGTCACATCGCCATGTGACTAACACCCAAAGAGTTCTGGGTTTGATCATGTTATGCTTGTGAGAGAGGTTATAGTCAACGGGTATGAACCTTTCAGATCCGTGTGTGCTTTACAAATCTCTATGTCATCTCCTAGATGCAGCTACCACGTTCTATTTGGAGCTATTCCAAATAACTATTCTACTTGGAGCTATTCCAAATTGTTGCTCCATTATACGTATCCGGTATCTCTACTCAGAGTTATCCGGATAGGTGTTAAGCTTGCATCGACGTAACCCTTTATGACGAACTCTTTTACCACCTCCATAATCGAGAAAATTCCTTAGTCCACTAGTTACTAAGGATAACTTTGACCGCTGTATTGTGATCCATTCTTGGATCACTCTTGTACCCCTTGACTGACTCATGGCAAGGCACATTTCAGGTGCGGTACACAGCATAGCATACTGTAGGGCCTATGTCTTAAGCATAGGGGACGACCTTCGTCCTTTCTTTCTATTCTGCCGTGGTCGAGCTTTAAGTCTTAACTTCATACCTTACAACTCAGGCAAGAACTCCTTCTTTGACTGATCCATCTTGAACACCTTCAAGATCATGTCAAGGTATGTGCTCATTTGAAAGTACTATTAAGCGTTTTGATCTATCCTTATAGATCTTGATGCTCAATGTTCAAGTAGCTTAATCCAGGCTTTCCATTGAAAAACACTTTCCAAATAACCCTATATGCTTTCCAGAAATTCTACGTCATTTCTGATCAATAATATGTCAACAACATATACTCATCAGAAATTCTATAGTGCTCCCACTCACTTCTTTGCAAATACAAGTTTCTCGTAAACTTTGTATACACCAAAATCTTTGATCATCTCATCAAAGCATACATTCCAACTCCGAGATGCTTACTCCAGTCCTTAGAAGGATTGCTGGAGCTTTGCATACTTATTAGCATCTTTCAGGATTAACAAAACCTTCCGGTTGTATCACATACAACCTTTCCTCAAGAAAATCGTCGAGGAAACAATGCTTTGACATCCTATCTGCAAGATTTCATAAATAATGCAGTAATTGCTAATATAATTCCAACAGACTCTTAGCATCGCTACGAGTGAGAAAATCTCACCGTAGTCAACTCCTTGAACTTGTCCGAAAACATCTTTACGACAAGTCGAGCTTTCTTAATGGTGACATTTACCATCATTGTCCGTCTTCCTTTTAAAATCCATCTGTACTCAACAGCCTTACGACCATCAAGTAGTTCTTCCAAAGTCTACACTTTGTTTTCATATATGGATCCTCTCTCGGATTATATGGCCTCGAGCCATTTATCGGAATCCAGGCCCACCATCGCTTCTCCATAGCTCGTAGGTTTATTTTTGTCTAGCAACATAACTTCCAAGACAGGGTTACGTACCACTCTGAAGTAGTACGCATCCTTGTCATCCTACGAGGTTTGGTAGTGACTTGATCTGAAGTTTCATGATCACTATCATAAACTTCCACTTCAATTGGTGTAGGTGCCACAGGAACAACTTCCTATGCCCTGCCACACACTAGTTGAAGAGACGGTTCAATAACCTCATCAAGTCTCCACCATCCTCCCACTCAATTCTTTCGAGAGAAACTTTTCCTCGAGAAAGGACCCGATTCTAGAAACAATCCCTTATTGCTTTCGAATCTGAGACAGGAGGTATACCCAACTGTTTTGGGTGTCCTATGAAGATGCATTTATCCGCCTTGGGTTTGAGCTTATCAGCCTGAAACTTTTTCACATAAGCGTCGCAACCCCAAACTTCTATGAAATGACAGCTTAGGTTTCTCTAAACCATAGTTCATATGGTGTCATCTCATCGGAATTACGTGGTGCCCCTTTTAAAGTGAATGTGGTTGTCTCTAATGCCTAACCCATAAACTATTGTGGTAATTCGATAAGAGACATCATGGTAAGCATCATATCCAATAGGGTGCAGTTATGATGTTCGGACACACCATCACATTATGGTGTTCCAGGCTGTATTAGTTGTGAAACAATTTCCACAATGTCTTAATTCTGTGCCAAACTCGTAATTCAGATATTCATCTCTATGATCATATCATAGATCTTTTATCCTCTTGTCATGACGATCTTTCAACTTCACCCTGAAATTACTTGAACCTTTCAATAATTCAGACTCGTGATTCATCAAGTAAATATACTCAACATATACTCAAATCATCTGTGAAGTAAGAACATAACGATATCCACTACACGCCTCAGCACTCATTGGACTGCACACATCAAAATGTATTTCTTCCAACAAGTTGCTTTCTAGTTCCATTTTACTGAAACCGAGGATTTCAGTCATCTTGCCCATGTGGTATGATTTGCATGTCTCAAGTGATTCAAGATCAAGTGAGTTCAAACGGTCCATTTGCATGGAGTTTCTTCATGCATATACACCAATAGACATGGTTCGCATGTCTCAAACTTTTCAAAAACGAGTGAGCCCAAAGATCCATCAACATGGAGCTTATTCATGTGTTTTATACCGATATGACTTACGTGGCAGTGCCACAAGTAGGTGGTACTATCATTACTATCTATGAACATGTGTATCACTACGATCGAGATTCAATAAACCATTCATTTTAGGCGTAAGACCATTGAAGGTATTATTCAAATAAACACAGTAACGATTATTCTCCTTAAATGAATAACCGTATTGCGATAGGCATAATCCAGTCATGTCTATGCTCAAAGCAAACACCAAATAACCATTATTTAGGTTTAACACCAATCTCGATGGTAGAGGGAGCGTGCGATGCTTGATCATATCAACATTGGAAATACTTCCAACACATATCGTCAGCTCACCTTTAGCTAGTCTCCGTTTATTCCGTAGCTTTTATTTCGAGTTACTAACACTTAGCAACCGAACCGGTATCTAATACCCTGGTGCTACTAGGAGTACTAGTAAAGTACACATCAACACAATGTATATCCAATATACTTCTATCGACCTTGCCAGCCTTCTTATCTACCAAGTATCTAGGGTAATTCTGCTCCAGTGGCTGTTCCCCTTATTACAGAAGCACTTAGTCTCGAGTTTGGGTTCAACCTTGGGTTTCTTCACTAGAGCAGCAGCTGAATTGCCGTTTCATGAAGTATCCCTTCGTGCCCTTGCCCTTCTTGAAACTAGTGGTTTCACCAACCATCAACAATTGATGCTCCTTCTTGATTTCTACTTTGGTGTCAAACATCACGAATATCTCTAGGATCATCATATATGTCCCTGATATATTATAGTTCATCACGAAGCTCTAGCAGCTTGGTGATAATGACTTCGGAGAAACATCACTATCTCATCTGGAAGATCAACTTCCACTCGATTCAAATGATTGTTGTACTCAGACAATCTGAGCACAAGCTCAACAATTGAGCTTTTCTCCCTTAGTTTGCAGGCTAAGAAAATCGTCGGAGGTCTTATACCTCTTGAAGTGGGCATGAGCCTGAAATCCCAATTTCAGCCCTCGAAACATCTCATATGTTTCGCGACGTTTCAAAACCGTCTTCGGTGCCTCAACTCTAAGCCATTTAACTGAACTATCATGTAGTTATCAAAATGTGTATGTCAGATGTTCGCAACATCCACAGACGACGTTCGAGGTTCAGCACACTGAGCGGTGCATTAAGGACATAAGCCTTCTATGAAGCAATGAGGACAATCCTCAGTTTACGGACCTAGTCCGCATAATTACTACTATCAACTTTCAACTAAATTTTCTCTAGGAACATATCTAAACAGTAGAACTGAAGCGCGAGCTACGACATAATTTGCGAAGACCTTCTGACTATGTTCAGGATAATTAAGTTCATCTTATGAACTCCCACTCAGATAGACATCCCTCTAGTCATCTAAGTGATTAGATGATCCGAGTCAACTAGGCCGTGTCCGATCATCACGTGAGACGGACTAGTCAACATCGGTGAACATCTTCATGTTGATCGTATCTACCATATGACTCATGCTCGACCTTTCGGTCTTCTGTGTTCCGAGGCCATGTCTGTACACATGCTAGGCTCGTCAAGTCAACCTAAGTGTTTCGCGTGTGTAAATCTGTCTTACACCCGTTGTATGTGAACATTAGAATCTAACACCCGATCATCACGTGGTGCTTCGAAACAACGAACTGTCGCAACGGTGCACAGTTAGGGGGAACACTTTCTTGAAATTATTATGAGGGATTATCTAATTTACTACCGTCGTTCTAAGTAAACAAGATGCATAATCATGATAAACATCACATGCAATCAAATAGTGACATGATATGGCCAATATCATATAGCTCCTTTGATCTCCATCTTGGGGCTCCATGATCATCTTGTCACCGGCATGACACCATGATCTCCATCATCATGATCTCTATCATCGTGTCTTCATGAAGTTGTCTCGTCAACTATTACTTCTACTACTATAGCTAACGGTTAGCAATAAAGTAAAGTAATTACATGACATTTATGTAGACACGCAGGTCATAAATAAATTAAGACAACTCCTATGGCTCCTGCCGGTTGTCATACTCATCGACATGCAAGTCGTGATTCCTATTACAAGAACATGATCAATCTCATACATCACATATATCATTCATCACATCCTTTGTCCATATCACATCACATAGCATACCCTGCAAAAACAAGTTAGACGTCCTCTAATTGTTCACCGGTGAGCGACAAGCTCCCGGACGCGACAAGATAATGACCGCGGCAAGGCGCTTGCCACGGCAAGCCACCACTTCGTGCACGCACTCCAGCACATCGACCAACGTGTCGCTCTGGGACCCTTCCAGGCGTGCGTGGCGGGAGGCTGTGCAGCCAGCGGTGCGCAGTGGCGAGCGGTGCTGACAAGATTGCCATCGTGGCGAGCAGTGGCGTCCCTGACGGTCCCTTTTGCACTGTTTAGGCGACACAGATGGGCATTTAATGCCCTTGTCCCCTGCCGTCAGGGTTAGGTATGATACACTGTAGCAGGGAGCTGTACCTACCGCAGCACCTTTCCATTTTTACCCTTCGTATCCATTGCCACCTGTCGGTGACCCCTTGAGCATATAAAAGGAGGCCCGTGCGCAACATAGAGAAAAAGCTAGTTCACAGAACACTCACGCTCGGTCTCGTTAGCGGCTGGTGTGTACTGTAGCACTCCACGCTCCCGAGCAAGAACTCAATACAAACCACAAAGCAGGAGTAGGGTTTTACGCATCCGTGCGGCCCGAACCTGGGTAAACCGTTCATGTGCTTCGCCTCGATCCGCTCTTTGCACGACCTCCGCCCCCGCCGAACCGAAAGGGACTCGGTCCGCCGGTCCCATAGGTGTTCGTGGATTAGTCCCCCGACATCTTTGGCGCGCCAGGTAGGGGGCGTCGAGGTTGTGTGAACCAGATCCTGCGTTCACGCGAGCGACATCTTCATCATCTTCATCGACATGCCGCCGAAGAAGAAGGTTTCGGAAGCGGTTGCTCCGTCCGCGCCGAACCCACCACCGCCGGAGCAAACGACTGATGGGGCAGACGCCGGCGGAAGAACGGGCGTCGACGAGGGAGCACACGGTGCTGCCAGGTCCAAGGACAAGGCTGCGCTACCCATCAGCGGCGCAGCCGGCTCCCACAACGACCGGGCGCAGTCCAAAGACCTCGGCGTCCGTACATGCACCGCGCCCATCTCAGGAGGCGCGGGACCGGCAGCGTCATGGTACTCACAGTACCATGCGTTTGCTGGACCAAGATCGAGCTGGTGGATCCCGGAGTGCTCAAGACCAGCATGCACGCCAACATGCTGGCACGAGCGAGGCACAGTCGCCTAGACGGGACACTGCTCCTTCTAACACGGTTAGAAGTCCGAGCATATCCCGCTCCTCGGACCGTTCGCCACCGCCACCCGCCACTGCAGCTGAAGCTTTGGCGCGAGCTCAACTGCTTCTAGACTACCCTCCAGCAGCAGACAAGATCGACGATTGGAGGGCCACCATCCAGAGTCTCATCGGCTTTGCCAACGGCGACACTCAGCGCCAGCCGAGCACGTCGCAGCCGCAACCAGTCAGCCAGGCACGAGCCGGTGGCGACAAGACCGGTGGGGGTGCAGCCTCTGTGCACTCTCCACCCCGAAGGCCAAGATCGCCGACTCGCCGGATCCACCTCGACAGCGACTCCACCGCGTCATCAGATCCGCGAGCTCGTCTCGATCAGCGCCAAGTTCTTCAAGAACGACAACAAGAAGACGCTCGTACGCGCATCGAGCCCCAAAGAGAAGCGCGACGTCAATCAGACCAGCGCGCTGGGCCCTCTCTCGACATGCATGCGCCAGGGGAACCAGGCGACTTGCCGCACGCGGTAGGTTGCCATGCGTTCACTCGTGAGCTGCGGCAAGTCCAGTGGCCCAGCATGAAGAATTTCAAGCCAGATGTACCAGAGAAGTACGACGGCAAGTCACATCCGTCGGAGTTCCTCAGCATCTACACCATCGCGATGCATGATGCCGGGGGACGGGACGACAAGATCCTTGCCAACTACTTCCCGCTGGTGCTCAAGCCCAACGCCAGGTCCTGGCTCATGCACTTGCCGGACAACTCCATATCCTCCTGGGCAGACCTTTGCCATCAGTTTGTCGGCGCCTTTATAGGAGGCCACAAACCTCATGGCCAAGAAAGTGACCTTCATTTGCTCGCCCAGAAGGAAGGAGAGCCCCTGCGCAAGTACATTTAGAGATTCAGCCGTGTACAGCACAACATCCCAGATGTCCACCCTGCCGCGGTCATCAGCGCGTTCCATCAGAACGTGCGTAACCGCAGGATGCGGGAGGAGATGGCGATGTGCAAAATCAGAGACGTCAGCGAGCTGTATGCCCTGGCCGACAAGTGTGCATGTGCTGAGGAAGGGAGGAAACTCCCCGGAGAGAAGATCGGAGCAGAAGGATCTGACAGTGAGGATGCCGCCCCGGCAAAGAAAAACCGGCGGCGGAACAGGAAGAAGAAAGGCAAAGATGTGCTAGTCGTTGAGCAGTCCGGCAACGAAGGTGGCGCCAAGAAAGCCAATGTTGGTAGCTCCGGCAAGGAGGTTGCCGCATGCACCAACTGTCAGGCTGTGGCGGTCGCCGACAAGCAGGACGGCACCGACAAGAAGTAATGCAAGATCCACCGCACCAAGGGCCATGACCTCCAGAGCTGCAAGAAGGTCGAGCAGCTTGTCCAGCAGCAAAAAGCTGAATACGAGCGACGCGACAAGGAGAGGACCCAAGGTGGCACTGGAGAATCCGGCAAGAAGCGCGCCGGCCGGGGAGGACGTCGCGGCAAGGCCAAGCAGTGGCAAGGAGACAGACCTCCCCGCGGCCGCGACAAGGATGAAGACGATGACGACAACGAAGACATGGATGATGTCGAGACCAGTGAGCAGGAGTTCCAGAAAGCCACAGAAGTCTTGTGTGTTGACGGTGGTGCTTCTCTGCATACTTCGCACCGCCAGCTCAAGCAGTGGGTGCGGGAAGTCAATGCAGCAGAACCACCCATCAAATCACGCAAGCTTCTGAAATGGTCCAACACGCCTATCATCTTTGATATTGAGGACCACCCTGATCGCACAACTGCGGTCGGGTGTTTGCCGATGTTGGTTTCACCAACTATCCGCAACCTCGAGGTCACTAAGATGCTAGTTGACGGCGGGGCCGGCTTGAACATGATCTCCTCCGCTGTGCTCCAAAAACTCCAGATCCCTGACAGCGAGCTTGAGGAGACCGGCACATTCCAAGGAATCAACCCGAGAAGGAGCAAGCCGAAGGGGAAGGTCACGTTGCCAGTAACGTTTGGCAGCGAGCTGAACTTCAGGACTGAGAGGGTCACTTTTGACGTCGCCGATATTCCATTGCCTTACAATGGGATACTTGGCCGTCCAGCACTCGCCAAGTTCATGGCAGCCTCTCACTACGCATACAACATGCTGAAGATGCCAGGCCCGATAAGCGTCATCTCTGTCCCCGGCGACAAGAAGGATGCTCTTATCTGCGCCGACAAGATCTACCAGGAAGCAGCAGCCGCAGCAGATCGCGAGTCACTTGCCGCTGAAGCTCCCGGGGGGAAGAAGACCAGGTCCGGCAAGAGTTCTGATGCCCTGCGCTGCCATCGAGGACGCACCATCGAGCTCCACCGGCAAGTGTAAGAAGACAATGGCAGCTCCGCCAGAGACGAAGAAGGTGTCCGCCAAGGAGGATGGCACTGGTGGTACCTTCACCATCAGTGCCACTCTCGGCCCTAAATTGGAAAGCGCGCTCATTGCTTTCCTGCGGGCGAATGTCGACGTGTTTGCGTGGCAACCATCTGACATCCCCGGTGTTCCCAGGAAAGTGATTGAGCACCACCTTGCCGTTCTTCCTCATGCGCGGCCCGTCAAGCAAAAAGTCAGGAAGCAAGTAGTGGAGAGCCAAGAATTCATCGCAAAAGAGATCAAGAAGTTGGAAGCAGCAGGCCTTGTCAGAGGAGTGCTCCATCCTACATGGTGGGCGAATCCTGTAGTCGTGCGCAAGGCAAACGGGAAATGGAGACTTTGTATCGATTTTACCGATGTTAACAAAGCTTGTCCCAAAGACCCATTTCCTTTGCCGCGCATTGACCAGATTGTTGACTCCACAGCCGGATGTGATTTGCTTTCATTTCTTGACGCATACTCAGGATATCATCAGATCTTCATGGCAGAAGAAGATGAGGAGAAGACAGCATTCATTACTCCATGTGGCACGTACTGTTTCATACGGATGCCTTTCGGATTAAAAAATGCTGGTTCAACATTTGCAAGAGTATTCCATGTCACTCTTGAGCCACAAATACACAGAAATGTGGAAGCCTACATGGACGACATAGTGGTCAAGAGCAAGGACAGAGCAACTCTGATTCAAGATTTAGACGAGACCTTTGCAAATTTGCGCAAGATCAGCCTCAAGCTCAACCCAGAGAAGTGTGTGTTTGGAGTTCCCTCCGGCAAGCTTCTCGGGTTCTTCGTGTCTCAGCGGGGAACTGAAGCCAATCCCGACAAGATCAAGGCCATTGAGCAGATTGAAGCACCAAAGCGCGTCAAGGATGTACAAAGACTTGCATGTTGCGTGGCTGCTCTCAGCAGGTTTATCTCTAGGTCTGCTGAGCGCGCCCTGCCATTTTTCAAATTATTGAAAAAGGCAGGTCCAATGAAATGGACTCCGGAAGCGGAGGCTGCGCTGCAAGACTTGAAGAGATACCTGTCCTCCCCTCCAATACTTGTCGCACCTCGGCCACAAGAGAAGTTTCTGCTGTATATAGCGGCAACCAATCAAGTGGTTAGTGCTGCATTAGTAGCAGAGAGGGAGGCAGATGACGAGCCCGCAACCACGGCAAGCACATCCAGCGACAAGCAGGGGGCTTCCCCGACAAGCTCTGGTCCCGACAAGGATGGATCTACACAGACGCGCGAAGAGATACAGAAGAAGATGGTGCAGCGCCCAGTTTACTTTGACAGCTCCCTTCTGCAGGGGGCTAGGTCAAGGTACTCTGGCGTGCAGAAATTGCTTTTCGGCCTTCTCATGGCCTCGAGAAAGCTGCGCCATTACTTCCAAGCACATGAGATCACAGTTGTCACTCGCTTTCCGCTGAAGAGGATACTACAGAATCCAGAAGCGACGGGCAGGATTGTTGAGTGGGCACTGGAACTGTCAAGCTTTGGCCTCAAGTTTGAGAGTACTTCAACTATCCAAAGCAGAGCATTGGCAGAATTCATAGTAGAATGGACGCCAACACCAGATGAAGAAATTCCAGAAACGAGCATCCCCGTCAAGGAAGCAAGCAAAGAGTGGCTGATGTACTTTGATGGTGCCTTTTCGCTGCAAGGCGCCGGCGCTGGCGTGCTGCTTGTCGCACCCACCGGAGAGCACCTCAAGTATGTAGTCCAGATGCACTTTCCCAAGGAGCAAGCAACAAACAATACTGCAGAGTATGAAGGCTTGCTTGCCGGTCTCAGGATCGCGGCAGACCTTGGGATCAAGAAGCTCATTGTCAGGGGTGACTCACAGCTTGTCGTCCGCCAAGTAAACAAAAATTATCAGAGTCCGTTGATGGAATCTTACGTCGACGAAGTGAGAAAGCTAGAAGAGCACTTTGACGGCCTACAAATGGAGCATGTTCCAAGAAGCGCAGAACGCCATTGCCGATGGCCTGTCAAAGTGCACCGCACTTAAGTTACCTGTGGAACCAGGGATCTTTGTGCTCAAGCTGACTCAGCCGTCCGTAACGCCATCAATTGGGCAGAGCAAGAAGAGGAAGTTGATTTTTGGTGACTATTTGCCGGCAGAGCTCCCCGAAGCCGCCGCCAAGAAGGTCCCCAAGATCAACGCTAAGAGTGCTGAGGAGCAATCTGCTCCGGCAAACCCCAGGGTTTGTTCCGTTGAAGCAGAAGCTCCCGACAAGTTTTGCTCCAGCAAACTTGTCGGGGAACATCATGCTCCGGCAGAACCGCAGATTCTTGCCGTAGAAGCGGACTTTCCCGCAACAACAGATTTGTCTTGCGCTGAGGAGCGGTCTGCTCCGGCAAGCCCTAGGTTTGTTCCATTGAAGCAGAAGCTCCCGACAAGTTTTGCTCCGGCAAGCTTGCCGGGGAACGTCAAGCTTCGGCAGAGCCACAGATTCTCGCCATAAAAGCGGATGTTCCCGCAGCAGCAGATTTGCCTTTAGTCCTTGTTGTCGAGCCACAAGCTCCAGCATGGGCACAGCCAATTGTCCGTTTCCTTCAGACAGGAGAACTTCCCGAAGAGCAAGAAGAAGCGGAAAGAGTAGCCCAGCAGTCAAGTATGTACCAGTTTGTCGACAAGACACTGTATAGAAGAAGACTCAATAGTGTGAAATTGAAGTGTATTCACCGGGAAGACGGACAAAAGCTGTTGGCAGAGATACATGGAGGCATATGTGGTCATCACATTGGCGCAAGAGCACTTGTCGGCAAAGCATTCCGGCAAGGTTTCTTTTGGCCAACAGCCCTCCAGGATGCAACTGCACAAGTAACCAAGTGTGAAGCGTGCCAGTTCCATTCCAAGCAGATACACCAACCAGCTCAAGCTCTCCAGACGATCCCTTTATCCTGGCCATTTTTAGTCTGGGGGCTCGACATCCTCAGCCCCTTCCCCCGAGCAGTCGGGGGCTTTGAGTACTTGTACGTTGCAATCGACAAGTTCACAAAGTGGCCGGAAGTGGAACCAGTGAGGAAGGTGACAGCATAGTCAGCAGTCAAGTTCTTCAGGTCAATTGTTTGTCGCTTCGGGATCCCTAACAGGATAATCACCGACAACGGTACGCAATTTACGAGCCGCACCTTCATGCAGTACGTCCAAGATCTTGGCGCCAAGGTCTGCTTCGCTTCTGTTGCTCACCCGAGAAGCAACGGTCAAGCGGAGAGGGCAAATGCTGAAGTGCTGCGCGGGCTCAAGACCAGAACTTTCGACAGGCTGCACAAGTGTGGAAGAAACTGGATCGAGGAGCTGCCGGTGGTTCTTTGGTCGATCAGGACAATGCCAAATCGAGCCACTGGCCAGACACCTTCCGCTCTAGTCTATGGAGCAGAGGTAGTTATCCCCACGGAACTCGTATACGGGTCACCTCGAGTGCTCGCTTATGATGAGCTTGAGCAAGAGCAGTTGCGACAAGATGACGCGCTGCTCCTTGAGGAAGATCGTCTTCAGGCTGCTGTGCGAGCTGCTCGCTACCAGCAAGCTTTGCGCCGCTACCACAGCCGCAAAGTTAATGCCAGAAGTCTCGAGGAAGGCGACCTTGTTCTTTGGCGTGTTCAGTCCGCCAAGAATTCCAACAAGTTGACGCCGAAGTGGGAAGGCCCTTACCGGGTGAAACGAGTCACTAGGCCTGCCGTTGTCCGCCTTGAGACCGAAGATGCCATTCCGGTGAGCAACTCCTAGAACATTGAGCATCTTCGTAAGTTTTACCCGTAAGGCGCGGTTGCCGGAACCTGTTCCGGCAACCACCTTTTGTACAAGTCTTGCCGCTGTTGCATGTAATCCTTTGTACAAAGCCGGGCGCAGACCCCGTGCATAAGTAAAGCTCATGTGCTCCGCACATTTTGTCGATTTCATGCTTTTTATTTTTGGCATATATGATCTGACACTTTGTGCAGCACCTACTCCACGGTAAGCAATAACGAGCCGAAAGGCTCCATATCTTTATTTTCTCTTCTTTCTTTTTTCTCAAAGGAAGGAAGGTTCCCTCGCCCACAAGTTTGCCGGGGGGGAAAGGAGAAGGTAATGGTATGGACCAGGCGTCATTCAAGAAAATTTCGCCTTACCGGGAAGCAAACAACAGAAAAGATAAGTTGCCAAAGTTTGAGCAATCAGATTTTTAAAAAAAATTTAAGTTATCTTCCTTGATCGACCGTGCTTTGTATGGAAAACCTGTGCGCGGAGGAACCAGCACGTAGCTAGTGGCGCCCTTACTTTGTTTCGAGTCCGCTCAACAACTTAAGTGAGCTGCGACTAGTTGTCGTGCCCTTACTTTGTTTCGAGTCCGCTCAACAACTCAAGTGAGCTACGACTAGTTGCGACAAGGTTTCTTGTCGGCAGCGGCACCGCCAGCAGGCTGCTGACGTCCCGCACTCAGCGCTCGCGGCTAAGGTGCCTGCGCCGGCAAGTTCCCTAAAAGCGTAGGGTAAAAGCATACAAAGCAAGGAGTCAAGTAAAGGGAATAACATTGCAATGGCTACCCAGAATAAAGTTATATTACAAAATAGCTTGTCGCAGCTCTAACAGATCCTTTTCATAACTTGATCAACATCGACAAGAAAAAGGAGGAAACGGGCGGCCTAGTCTGCGCGATCGCCCTCAATCCTCTTGATCCCGCTCACCTTGTCCACAATGGGTGCGACAAGGGCCTTGAGCTCCTCCAGATCGACATCCGGCGGCAAGGTCCTGAGGACATTGGTGAGGCGGAGGCCCGGGTTGCGGAAGGCCACCTTCATCAACACCTTCTGAAGGGCTCCCGCGCAGATCTTGCGCGACTTGTCGGCCAGCTGCTTTGGGATCCTCTCCCGGAGTCGCTAGAGGGCCGTCGCCACGCCCTTGAAGAACAAGACGAGCTTGGCGCTGAGTTGGAGGTTCTCGTCGGAGGGATACCCGAGATCCTCCATCCCCAGCTGCGCCAGCTCCTTGTCGATGTCTGTGGCGGCATTCACAAGACTCTCCGTCCAGTGCTCCACAGTTTCCCTGAAGGCATTTTGGGTGGCGGCAACATTCTCCAGCAGCGCCTTGTCGGCCTTGATCTCCTCCCTCAAGGCTGCCTCCTGCTTCTTGGCGCCGTCCAGCGTCCTGGTCAAAGTGGTCAGCTTCGACTCAAGATCCACGTTGGAGATCTTGGCGGCGCTGAGCTCTTTGCCCTTCTCGGCGAGATCGGCCTCCAGCTGCGCCACCCTCGTCTCGAGCTCCCCCTTGGCGGCTTCGGCGGCTGCGGCAGCATCCTCCGCTTGCTTGAGGGCTCCGCCAAGTTTCTCCTCGCGCGCGGCAAGCTCCTCCTCGTGGGCGTCAAGATTGACCTTCCGCTGCGCCAGCTCGCCTTCCTCCGCGGATAGCTTCATAGCGGCAAGTCGCTGCTGCTCTTCGACTTAAGCTTTTTCGAGGAGGAAGACCTTCTGCGCTTCGGCAAGCTGCTCCCGCTCCTCCCCCAGGGACCAGAGGGCTTCCCGGTGGAAACCCCCGAGCTCCTCCGCGCGCTTCTCAATATCAGCTCCCACCTTCGCGACAAGCGCCTCGTGGGATTCCAGCTTGGCTTGCCGCGCGCGGTAGAGCGACATCAACTTCCGTAGCAGCCGCTCTTCTTCAGGCTCGTTGCTGCTGCTGCTTGGCGCGTCAACCAGCGTCAGCCCCGCGGAGGCGAGCACCTCCCCGTCGAAGATCTCCCCCTCGACCGGCGCCCTGGAGCTTGACGCCCAGGGGAGGTTGATGAAGACACCTTCGCCGGCCTTCAAATAGACGCCTGGCTGGGGCTCTTCGGAGCCTGGCGCTGCGGCAGTGGTGGACAGGTCGGTGGTCGGTGTAGCGCCTGGCCCTCCTGCGGCCTCAGGGCCGTCAGTGCGATCACCAGACCTTTCGCCAGTTGCTGCGGCGGCAGCCTTGGCGGCCTCTGCGCCGGCGGCATCACCAGCACCGGCTGCTTCGTCGGCGGCGACCTCGGTCTCCATCTGCTCTGCAGCGGATGTGTCTGACGGCCGGAAGAGGGGAGAAGAGTCAAGTAAAAAATCCAACAAAAAGAAGATCAAAAGAAGAAGAACCCAAGGGAAATCTTGAAGCGGAGGGATTACCTGTGCCGGGTTCTGCAGTCGTGGTCTCCGCCGTCGGGGGGCCGCTGGTGCTGTCCCTTACCGGAGAACCCTCCCTTGCCGGAGACTTCTCCCTACCGGGAAGCCCTCCCTTGCCGGAGAGTTCTCCCTTGTCGGGGGATTCTCCCTGGGCTCCTGGTGGGACTGCTCTGCTCCTACACAAATCAGCAAGCAGATATCAGCAAAGACAAGTACCCATACGCACCTCGCAGCGGAAAGTAAACCATATACTTACGCTGGGGGCTGCTCTGGAGGAAAGTTGCCGGGTCCGGCAAGGTTGTCTCGGGCGCGCCCCTTGCTGTCGCAGTGGGTTCGTCCTCGATGATAATCACCGGGGCCTTGGCTCTCTTTGCTGCTCTCTGGGCCAGAGTCCTGAAGAGGAACAGGTTCAGAGAAAAGCAAGTGAGAAACAAGACAAACAACAAGGATTGAAGAAACGCAAATACAGCAAGAGAAGCTTACTCTTCTTCTTCTTCCTCGTCGGAGCTGAACGCGGAGAAGTCGAAGTCCGGCGCGCGCCCGGCGCGAGGAGGCGGAGGAGAAGCTTCCCTTGGCCGCTTGGCGGGAGCAGTGGCCGTGGTCTCAGACGACCCCGCTCCGGCTACTGCTGCGGCGTGAGCAGCGGCAGGAACTGAAGCGGTGGTCCGGCTAGACTCTGCTCCAGTTGCCGTCGCAGCATGAGGCGCTCCCGCGGCAACGATGTTTGCCACGATGGAGCGTGTCACGCAGCACGGCGACTGTTGACCCGCTTGCCGCTCCGCCACGTCACCGGCCTTGCGGAGACGCCTTCTTGGTGGGGATGGAGGCTCTGCTTGCGGCGAGTTGCCTGAAGATGAGGAGGAAGAAGAGTTGATGTCTAGCGAGCCACTCGTATCCTTGGCGGGCTCGCTTGGCTCGGCGTCATGCCCGGCAAGCTCCTTCTTGCCGGCGGGCTCCCCTCGCTCGGCACGGCTTGCCGCCTCTGCTGCATCTGCCTCCTCCACGGTGAATCCAAAGTCGCCCGCGGCTGCAACTGCCGCCGCCTCTTCCAGCCTAGTGGCAATGAGTGCCATCTCCGCATTGGTGGTGTCGCAGGTGAGGCCATCCTTCTCGTCGGAGCGGATCGGCACTTCCACCAAGTCATCGAAGAACTGCTGCACGACGTCGTCTGCGGGCTCCTGCCAAGTTGGCACAATTCCATGCGAGTCGCACTCCGGAATCATTGCACGGATGCGGTCGAGCAAGGAATTGTTGCACAGCGGAACGACGCCCCCCGGCAACCTGAAAACTTCGGGATGTTGGGGGCCATACTTGAACAGCTCCTGCAGCATCGCGTTGAGCTCCAGGACAGTGAAGTTGTAGTTGAGGCCCGGCCGCAGCCTCATGATATCTGCCGCATTCTTGAACTCCCAAGTGGGCCTCCCCCGTTCTTGCAGGGGGGCGATGCGGCGGCGAAGAAAGTCTGCGCCAACGGCGCCTACAGTAAGCCCGGCAAGCCTGAGACGCAGGATCCTGGTGACAGCAATCTTCAGCCTGTCGTCTTCCGGGGCCACGTCACTCCAATCGCTGCCGCGTGCTACTAGGGTTTTGCGCCGAGTGGTGAATGGCTGCGGGTTCTCCTCGTCAATCCAGCACCAGTCTGCTCTCCACTCCTCCCACTTGCCATGGAATTCTCCCTCTAGATACGTTTCCTTCTTGCCGGCCCTTGAGATCCAGGCGATTCCGCCGGATAGAGGCTCTCCTCTCTCTACTTGGGGTATGAAGAAGTGGCGAAAGAGGGCTACGTTGGGATGGACTCCGACAAAGTTTTCGCAGAGATGTGCGAAAACTACCATGGTCAGAACGGCATTGGGGGTGAAGTCAAGGAGGTGGAATCCGTAGGTATTCATGATGTCGCAGAAGAATTCAGAGAAGGGCGGGCAGAGCCCGCAGTAAAAGAACAATGCGACGAAAGGGTATCCGTTTGGGGCCTTCTTCCAAGCGGCGGCGGGGAGTACCTTCGTGCGCGGATGCACGCGCGTCTCCGTCGACCAGAAGAGGTAGTACTTCTCCCTCAGCTCCTTCGCGGCAAGCTTGGGGGGGAAGACGGCCCGCTCCTTCCGCAGCACCGCAAGCCGCTGCGCCTCGGTCGACTTCACGACCTTCCCCTTGTCGGCTTTTGGAGCCATGGCGGAAGTGGTGGAGGAGGTCGACGGTGTTGGTGGTGCTGGTGGCGGTGGGGGGCGGAGCGCTGCTCTCTCTCTCTGCTTTGGGAAGGCGAGGGAGCGGCGGAGATTTCCGAGATTGGAAGCAGCAACGGGCGAATGGGCGAACTTCCCCTGTTCCCCCTGCTTATAAAGAGGGAGGGGGCGGACGTTCTGCATTTCCGAATAAAGAAACCACCCACGATCTCTCCCACGACGCCGCATTCAACGCATGCCGTTAGGGGAGGGCGCGGTGGATACAGAGAGAGATACGGCGTAACCTAGGCCGCGCGTGCCCGTGCCCTGTTTTGGGCCTGGCCCAACAGCGCTCGGCACCGTGTATGGCCCAGGCCCGGGGGCTCCTGTCGGTGTACTAGAGTAGGGGTACCCTAGTATCCCGAACTTGCGCACGGGCAGTCACAGCATCCCGCGGCAAGGCTTGCTGGGTGACCGCCAAGGTCCTCCGTGGTTCCTTTGGAGCCATTCAAGAACAAAGTATCCAAACCGAGACCCCGGCAAGAGGAGCTTGCCGGGAAGGCCAACCAAGGCATGTCGTTTAAGGAGACAAGACCCCGACAAGAGGAGCTTGCCGGGAAGGCCACCTAAGGCATCTCAAGGAACTTGCCGCGGCGCGCCTCGCGTCCCGGCAAGGCCCGGTGAGCGACAAGCTCCCGGACGCGACAAGATAATGACCGCGGCAAGGCGCTTGCCGCGACAAGCCACAACTTCGTGCACGGCTCCAGCACATCCACCAACGTGTCGCTCTGGGACCCTTCCAGGCGTGCGTGGCGGGAGGCTGTGCAGCCAGCAGTGCGCAGTGGCGAGCGGCGCTGACAAGATTGCCATTGTGGGGAGCAGTGGCGTCCCTGACGGTCCCTTTTGCACTGTTTAGGCGACACAGATGGGCATTTAATGCCCTTGTCCCCTGCCGTCAGGGTTAGGTATGATACACTGTAGCAGGGAGCTGTACCTACCGCAGCACCTTTCCATTTTTACCCTTTGTCTCCGTTGCCACCTGTCGGTGACCCCTTGAGCATATAAAAGGAGGCCCGTGCGCAACATAGAGAAAAAGCTAGTTCACAGAACACTCACGCTCGGTCTCGTTAGCGGCTGGTGTGTATTGTAGCACTCCACGCTCCCGAGCAAGAACTCAATACAAACCACAAAGCAGGAGTAGGGTTTTACGCATCCGTGCAGCCCGAACCTGGGTAAACCGTTCGTGTGCTTCGCCTCGATCTGCTCTTTGCACGACCTCCGCCCCCGCCGAACCGAAAGGGACTCGGTCCGCTGGTCCCATAGGTGTTCGTGGATTAGTCACCCGACAGCTTCGGTATAGTTGCCCTCCCTTCCCCCACTATATATAGGGCCAAGGGAGAGGGGGAGCGCGCAGCCTTTCCCCTTCCTCTAAGGAAGGGTGCGGCCAAGGGGGGAGGAGTCCATCCTCCCCAAGGCACCTCGGAGGTGCCTTCCCCCTTTAGGACTCTCCCCTTTCCTTCTCTCTTGGCGCATGGGCCTCTTGGGGCTGGTTCCCTTGGCCCATATAGGTCAGGGCGCACCCCCTACAGCCCATGTGCCCCCCGGGGCAGGTGGCCCCACCCGGTGGACCCCCGGGACCCTTCCGGTGGTCCCGGTACAATACCGGTGACCCCAAAACTTGTCCCGATGGCCGAAATAGCACTTCCTATATATAATTATTTACCTCCGGACCATTCCGGAACTCCTCGTGACGTCCGAGATCTCATCCGGGACTCCGAACAACTTTCGGGTTACCGCATACTAATATCTCTATAACCCTAGCGTCACCAAACCTTAAGTGTGTAGACCCTACGGGTTCGGGAGACATGCAGACATGACCGAGATGACTCTCCGGTCAATAACCAACAGCGGGATCTGGATACCCATGTTGGCTCCCACATGTTCCACGATGATCACATCGGATGAACCACGATGTCAAGGACTTAATCAATCCCGTATACAATTCCCTTTGTCTTGCGGTACGATACTTGCCCGAGATTCGATCGTCGGTATCCCGATACCTTGTTCAATCTCGTTACCGGCAAGTCTCTTTACTCGTTCTGTAACACATCATCCTGTGATCAACTCCTTGATCACATTGTGCACATTATGATGATGTCCTACCGAGTGGGCCCAGAGATACCTCTCCGTTTACACGGAGTGACAAATCCCAGTCTCGATTCGTGCCAACCCAACAGACACTTTTGGAGATACCTGTAGCGTACCTTTATAGCCACCCAGTTACGTTGTGACGTTTGGCACACCCAAAGCATTCCTACGGTATCCGGAAGTTGCACAATCTCATGGTCTAAGGAAATGATACTTGACATTAGAAAAGCTTTAGCATACGAACTACACGATCTAGTGTTATGCTTAGGATTGGGTCTTGTCCATCACATCATTCTCCTAATGATGTGATCCCGTTATCAACGACATCCAATGTCCATGGTCAGGAAACCGTAACCATCTATTAATCAACGAGCTAGTCAACTAGAGGCTTACTAGGGACATGGTGTTGTCTATGTATCCACACATGTATCTGAGTTTCCTATTAATACAATTCTAGCATGGATAATAAACGATTATCATGAACAAGGAAATATAATAATAACTAATTTATTATTGCCTCTAGGGCATATTTCCAACACTCCGATGTCCATATTATGCTATATGGAGTCTTTCGATGAGGAAAAAAAATCATAAGCCATCTTTCCGGACGAGACTCCGCCGCCACGAGGCGGAACCTTGGCGGAACCAATCTAGGGCTCTGGCAGAGCTGTTCTGCTGGGGAAACTTCCCTCCGGGAGGGGGAAATCATCGCCATCGTCATCGCCAATGACCCTCTCATCGGGAGGGGGTCAATCTCCATCAACATCTTCACCAGCACCATCTCATCTCAAACCCTAGTTCATCTTTTGTATCCAATTCTTGTCTCTAAGTCCGGGATTGGTACCTGTGGGTTGCTAGTAGTGTTGATTACTCCTTGTAGTTGATGCTAGTTGGTTTACTTGGTGGAAGACCATATTAATACCCCTCTGATTATGAACATGAATATGCTTTGTGAGTAGTTACGTTTGTTCCTGAGGACATGGGAGAAGTCTTGCTATTAGTAGTCATGTGAATTTGGTATTCGTTCGATATTTTGATGAGATGTATGTTGTCTCTCCTCTAGTGGTGTTATGTGAACGTCGACTACATGAGACTTCACCATTATTTGGGCCTAGAGGAAGGCATTGGGAAGTAATAAGTAGATGATGGGTTGCTAGAGTGACAGAAGCTTAAACCCTAGTTTATGCGTTGCTTCGGAAGGGGCTGATTTGGATCCACATGTTTCATGCTATGGTTAGATTTACCTTAATACTTTTGTTGTAGCTGCGGATGCTTGCAATAGAGGTTAATCATAAGTGAGATACTTGTACAAGTAAGGGCAGTACCCAAGCACCGGTCCACCCACATACCAAATTATCAAAGTACTAAATGCGAATCATATGAACGTGATGAAAACTAGCTTGACGATATTCCCATGTGTCCTCGGGAGCGCTTTACATCATATAAAAGTTTGTCCAGGCTTGTCCTTTGCTACAAAAAGGATTGGGACACCTTGCTGCACTTTATTTACTTTTGTTACTTATTGCTCGTTACCAATTATCTTATCACAAAACTATCTGTTACCTATAATTTCAGTGCTTGTAGAGAATACCTTCCTAAAAACTGCTTATCATTTCCTTCTGCTCCTCATTGGATTTGACACTCTTACTTATCGAAAGGACTACGATAGATCCCCTATACTTGTGGGTCATCAAGACTCTTTTCTGGCGCCGTTGCCGGGGGAGTGAAGCGCCTTTGGTAGGTGGAATTTGGTAAGGAAAAATTTATATAGTGTGCTGAAATTTACTGTCACTTGTTACTGTGGAAAGTAATCCTCTGTGGGGCTTGTTCGGGGCATCTTCACCCGGACCAGTAGAGCAAAGAGTTTCTCCTCAACTTACTGAACCAACTGAAAATGAAAATGTCTGCTTTGAAATTCCTTCGGGTACGATAGAAAAACCGCTAGCTAAACCTTTTGCAGGAGATGGAACATTACATCCCGATGAGCACCTAATATATGTGGATGAAGTTTGTGGATTATTTAAGCTTGCAGGTGTGCCCAGAGATGTTATTAAGAAGAAGGTCTTCCCTTTATCTTTGAAGGGAGATGCATTGACATGGTATAGGCTATGTGATGATACGGGGTCATGGAACTACAAACGATTGAAATTGGAATTTCATCAGATGTTTTATCCTATGCATCTTGTTCATTGCGGTCGCAATTATATATACAATTTTTGGCCTCGCGAAGGAGAAAGCATCACTCAAGCTTGGGGAGGCTTAAATCAATGTTATATTCATGCCCCAATCATGAGCTCTCAAGAGAAATGATTATTCAAAATTTTTATTCTCGGCTTTCTGATAATAATCGCACCATGCTCGATACTTCTTGTGCTGGCTCTTTTATGATGAAGACTATTGAATTCAAATGGGATTTATTGGAAAGAATTAAACGCAACTCTGGAGATTGGGACCTCGACGAAGGTAAGGAGTCAGGTATGACACCTAAGTATGATTGTGTTAAATCTTTTATGGATACGGGTGTTTTCCATAAATTTAGCACTAAATATGGACTTGACTCTGAGATAGTAGCATCTTTCTGTGAATCTTTTGCTGCTCATATCGATCTCCCTAAGGAGAAGTGGTTTAAATATCATCCTCCCATAGAAGTAAAAGTACCTGCACCTATTAAAGTTGAAGAAAAGACTATTAGTTATAATGATCCTATTGTTCCTACTTCTTATGTTGAGAAACCACCTTTCCCTGTTAGGATAAAGGATCATGCTAAAGCTTCAACTGTGGTTCGTAAAAGTAATATTAGAACTTATACACCTCCAAAGCAAATTAAAGTTGAACCTAATATTGCTATTGTTAAAGATCTCTTGGCTGATAATATTGATGGGCATGTTATTCATTTCTGTAATGAAACCGCTAGAATGGCCAAACCTTGTGCTAAAGATAAACATAGACCTGTGGTAGGCATGCCTGTTATTTCTGTTAAAATAGGAGATCATTGTTATCATGGCTTATGTGATGTGGGTGCTAGTGATATTGCAATACCTTTTGACTTATACAAAGAAATTATGCATGACATTGCACCTGCTGAGTTAGAAGATATTGATGTCACAATTAAACTTGCCAATAGAGATACTATTTCACCAATGGGAATTGTTAGAGATGTTGAAGTCTTGTGTGGGAAAACTAAATATCCTGCTGATTTTCTTGTTCTTGGCTCCCCACAAGATAGCTTTTGTCCCATTATTTTTGGTAGACCCTTCTTGAACACTGTTAATGCTAAGATAGATTGCAAAAAGGATGTTGTTACTATTGGTTTAGGTGATATGTCTCATGAATTTAATTTCTCTAAATTTCGTAGACAACACCGTGAAGAGGAATTGCCTAGTAAAGATGAAATTATTGGTCTTGCTTCTATTGCCGTGCCTCCTAGTGATCCTTTAGAACAATATTTGCTAGACCACGAAAATGATATGTTTATGAATGAAAGAAGGGAAATAGATGACGTATTCTTTAAACAGGAACCCATACCGAAACACAATTTGCCTGTTGAAATCCTAGGGGATCCTCCTCCACCCAAGGGTGATCCCCTGTTTGAGCTCAAACCGTTACCTGATACTCTTAAATATGCTTATCTTGATGAGAAAAAGATATATCCTGTTATTATTAGTGCTAACCTTTTAGAGCATGAAGAAGACAGTTTATTGAAAACTTTGAAGAAGCACTGTGCTGCTACTGGATATACTCTTGATGATCTTAAGGGCATTAGTCCCACACTATGTCATCAAAAAATAAATTTGGAGAAAGATGCCAAACCAGTTCGTGATCACCAACGACGGCTGAATCCTAAGATGAAAGAAGTGGTAAGAAAGGAAATACTAAAGCTTCTGGAGGCAGGTATTATTTATCCCATTGCTGATAGTCAGTGGGTAAGTCATGTCCATTGTGTCCCTAAAAAGGGAGGTATTATTGTCGTTCCTAATGATAAAGATGAATTGATTCTGCAAAGAATTATTACAGGTTATAAGATGGTAATTGATTTCCGCAAATTAAATAAGGCTACTAAAAAGATCATTACCCCTTACCTTTTATTGATCAAATGCTAGAAAGATTATCCAAACATACACATTTTTGCTTTCTAGATGGTTATTCTGGTTTCTCTCAAATACCTGTGTCAGCTGATGATCAATCTAAGACCACTTTTACTTGCCTGTTCGGTACTTTTGCTTATAGATGCATGCCTTTTGGTCTATCTAATGCACCTGCCACCTTCCAAAGATGCAGGATGGCTATATTCTCTGACTTTCGTGAAAAAATTTGTGAGGTTTTCATGGACGATTTCTCCGTCTATGGATCCTCTTTTGATGATTGCTTAAGCAACCTTGATCAAGTTTCGCAGAGATGTGAAGAAACTAACCTTCTCTTGAATTGGGAAAAGTGCCACTTTATGGTTAATGAAGGTATTGTCTTGGGGCATAAAGTTTCTGAAAGAGGTATTGAAGTTTATAAAGCCAAGGTTGATGCTATTGAAAAGATGCCATGTCCCAAGGACATCAAAGGTATAAGAAGTTTCCTTGGTCATGCCGGTTTTTATAGGAGGTTCATTAAGGACTTCTCAAAATTTTCTCGGCCTCTGACTAATTTATTACAAAAAGATATACCATTTGTCTTTGATGATGATTGTGTAGAAGCATTTGAAATACTTAAGAAAGCTTTGATCTCTGCACCGATTGTTCAGCCACCTGATTGGAATTTACCCTTTGAAATTATGTGTGATGCTAGTGATTACGCTGTAGGTGCTGTTCTAGGGCAAAGAGTTGATAAGAAATTAAATGTTATTCAATATGCTAGTAAAACTCTAGACAATGCTCAGAGAAATTATGCTACTACTGAAAAGGAATTCCTAGCAGTTGTATTTGCTTATGACAAGTTTAGACCATATATTGTTGATTCTAAAGTAACTATTCACATGGATCATGCTGCTATTAAATATCTTATGGAAAAGAAAGATGCTAAACCTAGACTTATTAGATGGGTTCTCTTGCTACAAGAATTTGATTTGCATATTATTGATAGAAAGGGAGCTGAGAACCCCGTTGCAGATAACTTCTCTAGGTTGGAAAATGTTCTTGACGGCCCACTACCTATTGATGATAGCTTTCCCGATGAACAATTAAATGTCATAAATGCTTCTCGTACTACTCCATGGTATGCTGATTATGCTAATTATATTGTTGCTAAATTTATACCACCTAGTTTCACATACCAACAGAAGAAAAAGTTTTTCTATGATTTGAGGCATTACCTTTGGGATGACCCACATCTTTATAAAGAAGGAGTAGATGGTGTTATTAGATGTTGTGTACCTGAGCATGAACAGGAACAAATCCTACGCAAGTGTCACTCCGAAGCTTATGGAGGACACCACGCTGGAGATAGAACTGCACATAAGGATTGCAATCCGGTTTTTATTGGCCTACTCTCTTCAAGGATGCCCGTAAGTTTGTCTTGTCTTGTGATGAATGTCAAAGAATTGGTAATATTTGTAGAC
Organism: Triticum dicoccoides; assembly: GCF_002162155.2. NCBI lineage: Eukaryota > Viridiplantae > Streptophyta > Magnoliopsida > Poales > Poaceae > Triticum > Triticum dicoccoides. The sequence goes on from NC_041382.1 coordinate 754,228,378, forward strand.
GTCAAGAAATGCCTATGAGTTATTCACTTGTTATTGAACCATGTGATGTTTGGGGCTTTGATTATATGGGACCTTTTCCTGCCTCCAATGGATACACACATATTTTAGTTGTTGTTGATTACGTTACTAAGTGGGTAGAACCTATTCCAACCAGTAGTGCTGACCATAACACTTCTATTAAGATGCTTAAAGAAGTTATTTTTCCAAGGTTTGGAGTCCCTAGATACTTAATGACTGATGGTGGTTCACATTTTATTCATCGTGTTTTCCGTAAAATGCTTGCTAAATATGATGTTAATCATAGAATTGCATCTCCTTATCACCCATAGTCTAGTGGTCAAGTAGAATTGAGCAATAGAGAACTCAAATTAATCTTGCAAAAGACTGTTAATAGATCTAGAAAAAATTGGTCCAAGAAACTTGACGATGCATTATGGGCCTATAGAACTGCATATAAAAATCCTATGGGTATGTCTCCGTATAAATGGTTTATGGAAAAGCATGTCACTTACCTCTCGAACTAGAACATAAGGCTTATTGGGCTATTAAAGAGCTCAATTATGATTTCAAACTTGCCGGTGAGAATAGGTTATTTGACATTAGCTCACTTGATGAATGGAGAACCCAAGCCTACGAAAATGCCAAGTTGTTTAAAGAAAAAGTTAAAAGATGGCATGACAAAAGAATACAAAAGCGTGAGTTTAATGTAGGTGATTATGTATTGTTATACAACTCCCGTTTAAGATTTTTTACAGGAAAACTTCTCTCTAAATGGGAAGGTCCTTACATTATCGAGGAGGTCTATCATTCCGATGCCATAAAAATCAACAACTTCGAAGGCACAAATCCGAAGGTGGTGAACGGTCAAAGAATTAAACATTATATCTCAGGTAATCCTATAAAATGTTGAAACCAATGTTATTGAAACCGTAACCCCGAAGGAATACATAAGGGACACTTTCCAGAATGTTTCAGACTCTGAAAAGGAATAGGTATGTGGTACGGTAAGTAAACCGACTCCAAAAGAGTTCTAATGGCAATTTTCTTCCATTTTGGAATATTTAGAAAATTAGAAAAATAAGAAGCAGTCCGAGAAGGACACGAGGGTGGAGGGCACGCCCTACCCCACTGGGCGCGTCCCTACCTTGTGGGTACCTCGTGTGCTTTTCGGACTTCGTTTTCTTACACGACACGTATTTTGTTCGGTAAAAGTTCATTATATAATCTCCTGGATGTTTTGACTCCCGTATCACGCAATTATCCTCTGTTTGTGTTTCGAGCTGTTGCTGCTGCAGATTAGAGCAAGATGTCTTCGCAAGAGTCAGTCGGGGAGAGCCGGGTGTCTCATCCGACACCGAGGTCAATGACAAACAACAATGTTGACCACTTTGGGCCAGCAACGGAGGAAGAGATGGAGGCTAATTTGAAGAGGATAGATGCCATGGAGGAGGATCAAGAAGTCGCCTCCCGCTTCCGAGCTGGATTCACAATGGGGGAACTGCAAAGCTCGGCTATTCCAAACTCGGTTATCCCCTCCAATGTTAGATTTCTATCTTATGAGAATATGAAAAAGAGTGCCACTGGTTCTCCCGCAGCTATGCAGCACCCTTGGGTGCAGGGAGCTTTGGCTATTACAGGAAAACTTCGAAAGGAAATAATGGACCTCAAGCAGCAAGTCAATAAGCTCGAGGAGGAGAATCGTATCCTGAGGGGCATCATCGCCAAGAATATCACATCACCATCCCCGGAAAAGGAGACATAATCATATGGGTATGGGCACTCCCCTTGGCAGCTGCCAAGCTTGGGGGAGTGCCCCGGTATCGTATCACCATCACTTCTATCTTTACCGTTTTTCTTAGTTCGATCCTTTAGGTAATATCTTGATCTAGTAGAATAAAGTTTTAGTATGATCTAGTTGTGAGTTTTGCTTTATGATCCTTCTATGTAATCGAGTCCGTGAGCTATATATAATAAAGATTAGTGTTGAGTCAAGGGCTTGATTATTTTGCCATGATCTTGAGTGAATAAAATAAAAGAGAAAGAATAAAAAGGAAATAAAAGAGATCATATGGATCTTATGGAGAGTAATGACTTCACATGGAAAGAGTATGATGAATAAAAGTTGTTGAGAGTTGACAAACATAGTTTTGGTCATCGTTGCAATTAATAGGAAGTATAAAGAAAGAGAGGTCTTCACATATAAATATACTATCTTGGACATATTTTATGATTGTGAGCACTCATTAAAATATGACATGCTAAAGAGTTGACGTTGGACAAGGAAGACAACATAATGGGTTATGGTTTCTTACATCTGAGATAAATTATATTGTCATGGATCATCCAACATGGTTGAGCTTGCCTTTCCCTCTCATGCTAGCCAATTCTTTGCACCAAGTAGAGATACTACTTGTGCTTCCAAATATCCCAAAATCCAGTTTTGCCATGAGAGTCCACCATACCTACCTATGGATTGAGTAAGATCCTCCAAGTAAGTTGTCATCGGTGCAAGCAATAAAAATTGCTCTCTAAATATGTATGACTTATTAGTGTGGGAGAAAATAAGCTTTATACGATCGTGTGATATGGAAGAAATAAAAGCGACAAACTGCATAATAAAGGTCCATATCACAAGTGGCAATATAAAGTGACGTTCTTTCGCATTAAGATTTTGTGCATCCAACCATAAAAGTGCATGACAACCTCTGCTTCCCTCTGCGAAGGGCTTATCTTTTACTTTTATCTCCTACCTTACATAATAGTGATGGTGATCTTCACCTTTCCTTTTTACACTTTATCTTTTGGCAAGCACAATATGTTGGAAAGATCCTGGTATATATGGCTAATTGGATGTGAGTTTAACATTACCCTTGAGGTAAAACGTTGAGAGGCAAAACTATAAGCCCCTATCTTTCTCTGTGTCCGATTAAAACTCCATACCCATAAGTATCGCGTGAGTGTTAGCAATTGTGAAAGACTATATGATAGTTGAGTATGTGGACTTGATGAAAAGCTCTTATATTGACTCTTTCCTATTATATGATAAATTGCAATTGCTCCAATGACTGAGATTATAGTTTGTTAGTTTTCAATGAAGTTTATGATTCATACTTGAAATTGTGATTGAATTGTTACTCTAGCATAAGAGATCATATGACAAGAATTATATAAGTTGTTGTTCTAAGAATGATCATGATGCCCTCATGCCCATATTTTATTTTTATCGACACCTCTATCTCTAAACATGTGGACATATTTTTCGATTTCGGCTTTCGCTTGAGGACAAGCGAGGTCTAAGCTTGGGGGAGTTGATACGTCCATTTTGCATCATGCTTTTATATCGATATTTATTGCATTATGGGCTGTTATTACACATTATGTCACAATACTTATGCCTATTCTCTCTTATTTTACAGGGTTTACATAAAGAGGGAGAATGCCGGCAGCTGGGATTCTAGGCTGGAAAAGGAGCAAATATTAGAGACCAACTCTGCACAGCTCCAAAAGTCTTGAAACTTCACGGAAGTCATTTTCAGAATATATAAAAAAATACTGAGCGCAAGAAGTTCACCAGGGGGGCCACACCATTCCCACGAGGGTGGGGGCACGCCCTACCCCCTGGGCGCGCCCCCTACCTCGTGGGCCCCCTGGTGGCCCTCCGATGTCCATCTTCTACTATATGGAGTCTTTCGATGAGGAAAAAAAATCATAAGCCATCTTTCCGGACGAGACTCCACCGCCATGAGGCGGAACCTAGGCGGAACCAAACTAGGGCTCTGGCGGAGCTGTTCTGCCGTGGAAACTTCCCTCCAGGAGGGGGAAATCATCACCATCGTCATCGCCAATGACCCTCTCATCGGGAGGGGGTCAATCTCCATCAACATCTTCACCAGCACCATCTCATCTCAAACCCTAGTTCATCTCTTGTATCCAATTCTTGTCTATAAGTCCGGGATTGGTACCTGTGGGTTGCTAGTAGTGTTGATTACTCCTTGTAGTTGATGCTAGTTGGTTTACTTGGTGGAAGATCATATGTTCAGATCCTATATGCATATTAATACCCCTCTGATTATGAACATGAATATGCTTTCTGAGTAGTTACGTTTGTTCCTGAGGACATGGGAGAAGTCTTGCTATTAGTAGTCATGTGAATTTGGTATTCGTTCGATATTTTGATGAGATGTATGTTGTCTCTCCTCTAGTGGTGTTATGTGAACGTCGACTACATGAGACTTCACCATTATTTGGGCCTAGAGGAAGGCATTGGGAAGTAATAAGTAGATGATGGGTTGCTAGAGTGACAGAAGCTTAAACCCTAGTTTATGCGTTGCTTCGTAAGGGGCTGATTTGGATCCACATGTTTCATGCTATGGTTAGGTTTACCTCAATACTTTTGTTGTAGTTGCGGATGCTTGGAATAGAGGTTAATCATAAGTGGGATACTTGTCCAAGTAAGGGCAGTACCCAAGAACTGGTCCACCCACATACCAAATTATCAAAGTACCGAACGCGAATTATATGAACGTGATGAAAACTAGCTTGACGATATTCCCATGTGTCCTCGGGAGCGCTTTACATCATATAAGAGTTTGTCCAGGCTTGTCCTTTGCTACAAAAAGGATTCGGCCACCTTGCTGCACTTTATTTACTTTTGTTACTTGTTGCTCGTTACCAATTATCTTATCACAAAACTATATGTTACCTATAATTTCAGTGCTTGCAGACAATACCTTGCTGAAAACCGCTTATCATTTCCTTCTGCTCCTCGTTGGGTTCGACAGTCTTACTTATCGAAAGGACTACAATAGATCCCCTATACTTGTGGGTCATCAACCGCTAAAAAGAATTTGGATTAATCAGGATAATAATGCGGATATAAAGGTGCAGAAGAAGGATAATTATCTTTACCCGGGGCGGTCTTAAAAGCCAGTAGTTGAGTTTGTGTAGAATCGCCAGAGGGGGAATGAGAAATCTCTTGCAAGAGTGGAATCACAATTGAGTGATTAATAAAAGTAACTCATTGGTTGATACAAGGGTTAAGGTTAAAAAGAAACTCATTTTGACGTTTCTAAGGAGTTTTCGGTAAGCCGAAGGGTAAATCGTCATCTCCACCGGTCCGGGTCTGGCGGCAGCTCTCATGTTGCTGTCGTTTCAAAAGAAAATGAGGAACTAAATAAGCCAAGGGGTGTGAAAGCCTTACTTTCCGAGTTACCCACCGAAGTTTCTGCCTTGGTAAAGGTTCTGAGTCAGAGGAAATAATAGTTACCTCTTCTTTGACTGCCTGGCTGGTCCCCATGTCATCCCGGCAATAGTCAGTGTCAATAAGGTTGTTAAAAAAACAGGCCAAGAGAGTCAAGGGCTATCTCCGACTCAGAGGTGTCATCCAGCTTGAGTAACTCAGAGGTAGTTGGTTTCTTCTTAGAATTTCTGACAGTCTTCTTGGCGGCTATCGCAGCAGCTCTAGCTTTTTTGGCAGCCTCATGGTCATATTTGACTTTCCAAAAGTCAGATTTAGCCTGTGGAAAGATAGCATGTTTAAATTCACGCAAATACTTAACTACTGTGGAAAAAGAAGTCAAGAAGATTTACCTCTAGCGTCGAGTTAAGCTTGCAGAAAGGATTCAACCCTACTATGTTGCAGTCTTCATACTTGCTATTGACAAGAGTGGTTGCCATTTCAACAATGGCTTCTTCGGTCAGACGCAGGGAGCTATTACGTAATGGATCATTTGTTCCTCCGGTATAGCTACACATCAAACCGGATCGGCGGCTCAGAGGGATGATCCGCCATGTGACCCAACAACGGATCAAGTCAACTCCAGTTAAGCCATTTCCCAGCAAGGCTTGAACTTTTTTAATTGTGGGGACAAGTTTCTTGCGTTCGGCGGCAGTAAGTTTATCAGGGAGTTGGTATTTGGCGTCAAGACGCTTAGCGCGGTAACCCGACATTGGATTTTCATCAGACGGCGAGGTGTCTTTGTAATAGAACCATGTTTGATTCCAGTCCTTGGGATGGCTTGTCAAGACTACTAAAGGGAAGATGGCATCTCGTGTGCGTTGAATCGAAATCCCGCCAAGTTCCAAGCTGGGACCGTTGGTATATTCGTTCTGGTGGTTCAGGTAGAAATATTCTCTGGAGAGCTCAACAGTAGGTTCTTCTTGAAGATAAACCTTGCAAAAACTTGGAAGTTACAGATGTTTGATATGGAATTGGGTCCGATATCTTGCGGATGAAGCTTGAAAAAATGTAGAACATCTCTAAAGAATTTTGAGCTGGGTGGCGAGAAGCCCCGGTTCATATGATTAGTGAATACAATAATTTCACCATCCGTCGGCTGAGGTCTCTCTTCAGCCGGGTTAGGAGCGTGGTAAGGCATGACACTTTTTTCCGGTAAGTATCCGATAGTGACAAAATCTTTCAAGGTGCTCTCGGTGACTGTGGAAGGGACCCGGTTGCAAGTTGTCATCTCTTTGGCAGCATGATGAAAGGACAATCTAAGAGGAAATAATTTGCCAGCTCAAGTTAGTTGGTGGGATTGCAAGTCAACAAATACAGTGCATGTTTATAATGGCGGCTTAGGTAAGGGCTAATGATATATGAAGTAAAGATAAGCCGGCGGAGTAAGCCGCCATGACTAAGATATTCAAGAGTTATCGAAAACAGAATTTGCTAAGTGTTGGTTCAAACAGATTCCGCAGATTGAGGTTATAAATTTGGATCTACCGCTGTTCCAAAAAGGGGGATAAATTCATCTACAAAAAGTGACAGAGGAAGAGCAGAGGAGCCCTAGAGAAGATCTGTCGCGGTGGGGATATGTTCTAGTATTAAAACAAGTACTGAAACTGCTACAATGCAAGATTCCTATAGCTTTTGGATCTAACCTATGGATCTAAACAAAAAAAGGAAGGACAGTGATGAACACTTAAGAACACCAACAAACCCTAATGACAGGTCCGTGATGAGGAATGGAAAGCTTACCGATGCTGTTCAGACATCGGGGTGACGCTGTAGTTCTCTGGTCCACTTAGGGCGATGCAGCGGCCGGAGTTGAGGTCGAAGACGGAGGTCGACGGTGGCGAGGTTCGTGCAGGACATCGCGTTGTGAGGAGGAAGAAATAAGAAGGAGAAGAATGGAAGATGGCTTTCAAGTCCTATTTATAAGGAGACAGGAAACAAGCAGGCGCGAAAGACAAGGAGGCCAAATGATGGTTATCTAGCTAATTGGATGCCTCGATTTTCAGGAAGACATTAAGATAAAGATCCGTTAAAGACGACGTCGTGACGGGTTTCCGAAATTCTTGGAGATGACTTCATGGCAGGTTACAAAGTTGTTGCAGTGGATATGGAAGGATTTTTCTAAGTCTTGCAGATTGACATGAACAAGTTCAAATCAACCTGGGGCCTAAGTTGGGGATATAACTATTAGGTATGACCCGCCCAGGAGGGGCCGGGTCATCCCTATGACGATCCGTCTCGATGAAGCCCAAGTTCATATGGCGGTTCATAGATAGGCTTGGTAGAGGGCCCAGACCCGAAGGAGGCTTAAGGCCCATGATTATAAACCGCCATGTATGTAAAACTTGTATTGTAAGGCATAAGAGATAGGTCACCGATCCGGGTACGTTGTATAAACCGGCCGGGACTCTGAGGGCCATAGGGCGTCAACCCGTGTATATAAGGGGACGACCTAGCGGCGGCTTAGGACAAGAAACAACATATCAAGATCCGGGTCAAGCGTATTCGCTCCCTGCTCATCGAAACCCTAGCAATACCAACTACAAACTGGACTAGGATTTTACCTTCATCGTATGGGGTCGAACCAGTATAAACTCCTCGTGTCCTTTGTCCTGATTAACCCCTCTAAGCTAACCTCAACGCGATGGCTCCATGACTAAGTCCTCACACTAGGACATCTGCCGTGATAATTCCACGACATGTATCCATTTTAGAATGGATGGAGTGTGGATTCTCGTGGGCATGAAAATTACAGGGAAAGCGGGTATCACCTGACATTGGTGTGGTGTTACTGATCAATAGATATGGTACATGTTTTGATTTGTTGCAAGAGGTAAGATATAGCTTCCACTCAAATTTATCTATGTTTAAAACCATATCATACAAGACCACAACTTCCTAACAGTAAGCATACAAATTTGTTTAAAATTCCCACTCAATCATAACATATCAATGCTGAGATTTAATTGTTCTAGTTGCCAAGTGAACCCATTGGCAACTAGATTTCTAGTAGGGGTGCAAAACTTAGGTATCTTTACTACTAGTTCCACAGGGTTTATTGGGCCCCCTTGTATTTTGGGCACATTTCAAAATATCAGTCAATTCAGTCATTTATCAGCCAATATATCACCTAATGATATCCCCGTAGGGTTCCACCTTTCCTCTGGCGGCTGCCGCTAGAGTCCACCAGAAATTCCGCCGACGGCCGGAGTGCCTACGGCGGTCAAGGGGGCTGCCCTGCTCGGTTGTGCAGGCTTGCTCCTATGGCAAATCCACTGGGTCAAATAGATGGGGGAAGGTAAGAGAGGGAGAAGGAGGTAGTGGCGGAAGTGGAAGGAAGTGAGATGGGAGTGAGTTTGGGGCCAGATCAAGGGATGGAGAATGACGAACAAGATAAGGCAAGGCCGGAAGAGGGGGATGGAGATGAGGGTCTGGGGAGTGGCGACAACCAATCCAGACAGGGGGATGCAGAGGAAGACTATGGGGACTACTTTGGTCCTGAAGCTGACTTTGAAGATCAGTTTGCAGGCATGACTTTACATGATAAAGAAGAGGAGGATCTTGATTTCTCATAAGAAGTTGATGAATTGATCAAAGAAGTGCGTTGGTTGGGCCTCTTTCGGGTGCACACTACACGCCCGTTCAGCCATGATGTGCTACTGAATCAGATGCGCAACGCATGGTCTTCAGCATAGGGAGTGACCTTTAACATTAAAGGGCCCAATCTGTTCTCAGTGCAATGCCACTTTTTGGGAGACTGGAGAAGAATTATGGATGGTGGTCCGTGGGTTTTCAAAAACGCACCAGTTGTGATCCAGGACTATGACGGTTTCTCTGATGTATCTATGTACAGACTGAACAAAGTGCCGGTGTGGGCTAGTATCAAGGGCTTGCCGAACGGTTTGACGAGGAAAAAGGAACTAGCGGAGAAGGTTGCGACCAAGGTGGGTGAGCCACATTTACGGTCATTATGAATGAGGGTAGGATTAAGCCTTCCAGTACATTAAGAGTGCAGGTTTATTTGGATGTAAACAAACCACTGGTCCGCTTTGTTCCTATCATGTTAATACATCCATTTTGCATCATGCTTTTATATTGATATTTATTGCATTATGGGCTATTATTACACGTTATATCATAATACTTATGCCTTTTTTTCTCTTATTTTATAAGGTTTACATGAAGAGGGAGAATGCAGGCAGCTGGAATTCTGGACTCGAAAAGGAGCGAATATTAGAGACATATTCTGCACAACTCCAAAAGTCCTGAAACTTCACGGATCATGTTTTTGGAATATATAAAAAATATTGGGCGAAGAAAGTACCAGAGGGGGGCCACCAGCCAGCCACAAGAGTGGAGGGCCCGCCCCCCGACCTTGTGGGCCCCTTGGCTGGCCTCCGGTGCCCATCTTTGGCTATATGGTGTCTTTTACCCTGGAAAAAAATCAAGAAAAAGCTTTCGGGATGAAGCGCCGCCGTCTCGAGGCGGAACCTGGGCAGAACCAATCTAGGGCTCCGACGGAGCTGTTTTGCCGGGGAAACATCCCTCCGGGAGGGGGAAATCATCGCCATCGTCATCACCATCGATCCTCTCATCAAGAGGGGGTCAATCTCCTTCACCAGGACCATCTCCTATCAAACCCTAGGTCATCTCTTGTATTCAATCTTGGTCCCAAAACCTCAGATTGGTACCTGTGGGTTGCTAGTAGTGTTGATTACTCCTTGTAGTTGATGCTAGTTGGTTTATCCGGTGGAAGATTATATTTTCAGATCCTTAATGATAATTAATACTCCTCTGATTATGATTATGAATATGCTTTGTTAGTAGTTACGTTTGTTCCTGAGGACATGAGATAAGTCTTGTTATAAGTAATCATGTGAATTTGGTATTCGTTCGATATTTTGATGAGATGTATGTTGTCTCTCCTCTAGTGGTGTTATGTGAACGTCGACTACATGACACTTCACCATTATTTGGGCCTAGGGGAAGGCATTGGGAAGTAATAAGTAGATGATGGGTTGCTAGAGTGATAGAAGCTTAAACCCCAGTTTATGCGTTGCTTCGTAAAGGGCTGATTTGGATCCATATGTTTCATGCTATGGTTAGGTTTACCTTAATACTTCCTTCATAGTTGCGAATGCTTGCGAGAGGGGTTAATCATAAGTGGGAGGCTTGTCGAAGGAAGGGTAGCACCCAAGCACCGGTCCACCCACATATCAAATTATCAAAGTAACGAACACGAATCATATGAGCATGATGAAAACTAACTTGACAACAATTCTCATGTGTCCTCAGGAGCGCTTTGCTTATTATAAGAGTTTGTCCAGGCTTGTCATTTGCTACAAAAAGGATTGAGCCACCTTGCTGCACCTTAGTTACTTTATTTACTTTTTACCCGTTATGATTTATCTTATCACAAAACTATCTATTACCGATAATTTCAGTGCTTGCAGAGAATACTTTACTAAAAACCACTTGTAATTTCCTTCTGCTCCTCGTCGGGTTTGACACTCTTACTTATCGAAAGGGCTACGATAGATCCCCTATACTTGTGGGTCATCAAGACTCTTTTCTGGCGACGTTGCTGGGGAGTGAAGCGCCTTTAGTAAGGGGAATTTGGTAAGGAAACATTTATATAGTGTGCTGAAATTTACTGTCACTTGTTACTATGGAAAATAATCCTTTGAGGGGCTTGGTCGGGGTATCTTCACGTCGACCGAAACCACAATTAGTTGCTCCTCAGCCTACTGCACCTACTAAAAATATTTATTATGAAATTCCTTCGGGTATGATAGAGAAACTGCTAGCTAATCCTTATGCAGGAGATGGAGCATTAGATCCCGATATGCACCTAATCTATGTGGATTATTTAAGCTTGCAGGTATGCCTGAGGATGTTGTCAATAAGAAGGTCTTCCCTTTATCTTTGAAGGGAAAGGCATTGACATGGTATAGGCTATTGGATGATATTGGATCATGGAACTACAATCGATTGAAATTGGAATTTCATCACAAGTTTTATCCTATGCATCTGGTTCATCGTGATTGGAATTATATATATAATTTTTGGCCTCGTGAAGGAGAAAGTGTCGCTCAAGCTTGAGGGAGGCTTAAGTTAATGGTATATTCATGCCCTAATCATGATCTCTCAAGAGAAATTAGTATTCAAGAAATTTATGCTCGGCTTTCTCATAATGATCGATCCATGCTCGATACTTCTTGTACTGGTTCCTATATGAAGAAGGATATTGAATTCAAATGGGATTTATTGGAAAGAATTAAATGCAACTCTGAAGATTGGGATCTTGTCGAAGGTAAGGAGTCAGGTATAAACGTTAAGTTTGATTGTGTTAAATCGTTTATGCATACCGATGCTTTTCGTGATTTTAGCACTTAATATGGACTTGACTCTGAGATAGTAGCTTCCTTTTGTGAATCTTTTGCTACTAATGTCGATCTCCCTAAGGAGAAGTGGTTTAAATATCATCCTCCCCTTGAGGTTAAAGTAGTTGAACCTATTAAAGTTGAAGAAGAAAATATTGCTTATAATGTTGATCCTATTGTTCCTACTACTTATATTGAAAACCACCTTTCCCTGTTAGAATAAAGGATCATGCTAAAGCTTCAACTGTTGTTAACAAAACCAATATTAGAGCACCCAAACCTGCTGAACAAATTAAAGTTGAACCTAGTATTGCTATGGTTAAAGATCTCTTGGTTGATAATATTGATGGGCATGTTATTTATTTCTGTGATGAAGCTGCTAGAATTGCTAAACCCGATATGAAAGGTAAACATAGACATGTTGTTGGCATGTCTGTTGTTTCTGTTAAAATAGGAGATCATTGTTATCATGGCTTATGTGATGTGGGTGCTAGTGTTAGTGCAATTCATTATGCCTTATATAAAGAAATTATGAATGATATTGCACCTATTGAGATAGAAGATATTGATGTTAGAGATGTTGAAGTCTTGTGTGGGAAAATAGAGATGTTGAAGTCTTGTGTGGGAAAATAAAATACCCTACTGATTTTCTTGTTCTTGCTTCCCCACAAGATAATTTTTAGTAGACCCTTATTGAACACTGTTAATGCTAATATAGACTGTGAGAAAAATATTTCTACTGTTGGTTTAGGGGATATGTCTCATGATTTTCATTTCTCTAAATATCGTAGACAACCCCACGATAAAGAATTGCCTAGTAAGGATGAAATTATTGGTCTTGCTTCTATTGCCGTGCCTCCTGTTGATCCTTTAGAAAAATATTTGCTAGACCATGAAAATGATATGTTTATGAATGAAAGAAGGAAATAAATGAAGTATTATTTAATCAAGGACCTATTTTGAAACACAATTTGCCTGTTGAAATCCTTGGAGATCCTCCTCCACCTAAGGGTGATCCCGTGTTTGAGCTTAAACCATTACCTGATACTCTGAAATATGCTTATCTTGATGAAAAGAAGATATATCCTGTTATTATTAGTGCTAACCTTCGAGAGCACGAAGAAAAGAAATTATTGAAAACTCTGAAGAAACACCGTGCCGCTATTGGATATACTCTTGATGATCTTGAGGGCATTAGTCCCACACTATGTCAGCACAAAATTAAATTGGAGAAAGATGCTAAACCAGTTGTTGATCATCAACAACGGTTAAATCCTAAGATGAAAGAAGTGGTAAGAAATGACATACTAAAACTTCTAGAGGCAGGTATAATTTATCCCATTGCCAATAATCAATGGGTAAGCCATGTTCACTGTGTCCCTAAGAAGGGAGGTATTACTGTTGTTCCTAACGATAAGAATGAATTGATTCCTCAAAGAATTGTTACAGGTTATAGAATGATAATTGATTTCCGCAAATTAAATAAAGCTACTAGAAAATATCATTACCCTCTACCTTTTATTGATCAAATGCTAGAAAGACTATCCAAACACACTCATTTTTTCTTTCTAGATGGTTATTCTGGTTTCTCTCAAATACCTGTTTCAAAAGAGGATCAAGAGAAAACCACTTTTACTTGCCCTTTCGGTACCTTTGCTTATAGACGCACTACTAGGAAAAGGGCTATAGCTAATATGGACATTAATGGCGCACCACATATGTGGTGCGCCACTGCTATATAGCAGTGGCGCACCATGTGTAGGTACGCCATTAATGTCCATATCACTAATGGTGCACCACACCCACGGTGCGCCACTACTAACAATTTTTTTCCAAAACTAGTAATGGCGCACCAGGGCATAGTGCGCCATTGGCGCACCACACACTCTGTGTGCCACTACTAACATTTTTTTTACTTTTTTTCAAAACTAGTAATGGCGCACCAATGTATAGTGCGCCATTACTAGTTCAAACTAGTAATGGCGCACCACAACCACGGTGTGCCACTAATAAACCCGGGCAAACGTCGGGTCGGGTCGGGTTTGGGCCGGGCTTGACAAAGCCCAAAGATAAAATCCCAAGCCCGAGCCCGGCCTGAAGTACATGAACAGTGACATATTTTAATTAAATTAATCATTTTCGGGATATTATATTAATTTATTATACCTATATTTTGAACAAAATATGTTTTTATACATATTTTGGGCTTTATTCGGGCTTTTGGGCTGGGCTTCGGGTCAGAAAATGGAGCCCGAGCCCGTCCCGAATGTTGGGCTTCGGGTTCGGGCCGGCGGGCCGCGTTGTCCATGACCGGGTCTAGCCACTACTAACAATTTTTTTACTAACTTTCTTTGCCCCCCCTAGTGGACTGCCCTTTCAGTTTTAGAAAAAATAAAAGAGAATGATGGAAATGTCAAAAAAATAAAAGAAAATAAGTTTCCCATGTGATATGTGGTATAGTTGTTAGGAAAATTTACAAATATGAATTCAACTTTATTTGCAAAATCTCTCTAGAATTTAGTAAAATGGGAATAACTTTTGCATACGAACTCGGATTAAAAAGTTTTTTATATGAAAAATCATCTACTCGAAAAATTACATCCGAATTGAACGGGGGGAACTATGTTCAAGATTTTAAGAATCCCCAAAAACCTAACAAAACGAAAGATACAGGGATTTTAAGATCTAGAGGGGGGAATGAAAAAAAATTCAAACTTAGTAGTGGCGCACCATTTGCTAGGTGCGCCACTAGTAACAGAAAAAATTGGTTTCAATTTTTTTTTGGATTTTGTTTTCAAAATATGATACGTAATATGACCGGGAAGTTTGAAATATTTTTTCAAAATTTCATCACACTCATGAACATGAACAAAGTCCTAGACATCAACAAGGTTTAATAGGATTGAAATGATAAATATATCAACAAGTGCCTGTTAAGTGAGTTGGTGCTGGGGTTGGATAGAACTGCGAAATTAAGCGTGCTCGGGCTGCCATTAATTGCAAAAATACATGTGCCACTAATTAGCCTTTTCCTAGTAGTGAAGTATGCCTTTCGGTTTATGCAATGCACCCGCTACCTTTCAAAGATGTATGACTGCTATATTCTATGACTTTTGTGAAAAGATTGTTGAGGTTTTCATGGATGATTTCTCTGTTTATGGAACTTCTTTTTATGATTGCTTAAGCAACCTTAACCAAGTTTTGCAGAGATGTGAAGAAACTAATCTTGTCTTGAATTGGGAAAAGTGCCACTTTATGGTTAATGAAGATATTGTCTTGGGGCATAAAGTTTCTGAAAGAGGTATTGAAGTTGATAAAGCTAAAATAGATGCTATTGAAAAGATGCCTTGTCCTAAAGATATCAAAGGTATAAGAAGTTTCCTTGGTCATGCTGGTTTCTACAAAAGGTTTATTAAAGACTTCTCTAAAATTTCTAGGCCTCTCACTAATCTCTTACAAAAAGATGTTCCTTTTGTTTTTGATGATGATTGTTTAGAATCATTTGAAATACTTAAGAAAGCCTTGATCTCTGCACCTATTGTTCATGAACCTGATTGGAATTTACACTTTGAAATTATGTGTGATGCTAGTGATTATGTTGTTGGTGTTGTTCTAGGACAAAGAGTTGATAAGAAATTAAATGTTATTCAGTATGCTAGTAAAACTCTAGACAGTGGCCAGAGAAATTATGCTACCACTGAAAAAGAATTTTTAGCAGTTGTATTTGCATGTGATAAGTTCATACCTTATATTGTTGATTCCAAAGTAACTGTTCACACTGGTCATGCTGTTATTAAATATCTTATGGAAAACAAAGATGCTAAACCTAGACTTATTAGATGGGTTCTCTTGCTACAAGAATTTGATTTGCATATTGTTGATAGAAAGGGAGCTGAGAACCCCATTGCAGACAACTTGTCCAGGTTATAAAATGTTCTTGATGACCCACTACCTATTGATGATACCTTTCTTGATGAGCAATTAAATGTCATAAATGCTTCTCATAATACTCAATGGTATGCTGATTATGCTAATTATATTGTTGCTAAATTTATACCACCTAGTTTCACATACCAACAAAAGAAAAAGTTTTTCTATGATGCGAGGCATTACTTTTGGGATGACCCACATCTTTATAAAGGAGTAGCTGGTGTTATTAGACGTTGTGTACCTGAGCATGAACAGGAACAGATCCTATGCAAGTGACACCACGCTGGAGATAGAACTGCACATAAGGTATTGCAATCCGGTTTTTATTGGCCTACTCTCTTCAAGGATGCCTGTAAGTTGGTCTTGTCTTGTGATCAATGTCAAAGAATTGGTAATATTAGTAGACGTCAAGAAATGCCTATGAATTATTCACTTGTTATTGAACCATTTGATGTTTGGGGCTTTGATTATATGGGACCTTTTCCTTCCTCTAATGTGTATACACATATTTTAGTTGTTGTTGATTACGTTACTAAATGGGTAGAAGCTATTCCAACTAGTAGTGTTGATCATAACACTTCTATTAAGATGGTTAAAGAAGTTATTTTTCTGAGGTTTGGAGTCCCTAGATATTTAATGACTGATGGCGGTTCACATTTTATTCATGGTGCTTTCCGTAAAATGCTTGCTAAGTATGACGTTAATCATAGAATTGCATCACCATATTGATGCGGCTTGAAGCTACGTCAGTATTTCCCCAAAGAGGAAGAGATGATGCAGCACAACGCCGATAGGTATTTCCCTCGGTGATGAGACCAAGGTTATCGAACCAGTTGGAGAACCAAGCAACAACACATAAGCAGCGCCTACACACAAATAACAACTACTCGCAACCCGACGTATTAAAGGGATTGTCAATCCCTTTCGGGTAACGGTGCCAGAAATTGGCAAAACGGACATGAATAAATTGTAGTAGATTGATAGATTAAACGCCAAATAAAATAAATAAGAACAAATTACTATTGGGCAATTGATAGAAATTAAAATAATCATGACGATATCCAGGCAATGATCATTATATAGTCATCACGTCCAAGATTAGTAAACCGACTCCTGCCTGCATCTACTACTATTACTCCACACATCGACCACTATCCAGCATGCATCTAGTGTATTAAGTTCATGGGGAAACGGAGTAATGCAATAAGAATGATGACATGATGTAGACATGATCTATCTATGTAGAGATAGACCCCATCGTTTTATCCTTAGTAGCAATGATACATATGTGTCGGTTCCCCTTCTGTCACCGGGATCAAGCACCGTAAGATCGAACCCACTACAAAGCACCTCTTCCCATTGCAAGATAAATAGATCAAGTTGGCCAAAAAAACCAAATATCGGAGAAGAAATACGAGGCTATAAGCAATCATGCATATAAGAGATCAAAGAAGATCCAAATAACTTTCATGGATAAAAAGATAGATCTGATCACTAGCTCAAAGTTCATACGATCCCAACAAACACACCGCAAAAAGAGTTACATCATATGGATCTCCAAGAGACCATTGTATTGATAATCAAACGAGAGAGAGGAAGCCATCTAGCTACTAACTACGGATCTGAAGGTCTACAAAGAACTACTCACGCATCATCGAAGAGGCGCAAATGGAAGTGGTGAACCCCTCTGTGATGGTGTCTAGATTGGATCTGGTGGTCTGGACTCTACGGCGACTAGAATTGATTTTCGTCGACTCCCCAAGGGTTTCAGGAATATTGGGGTATTTATAGAGCAAAGAGGCGGTCCGGGGGGCACCAGAGGTGGGCACAACCCACCAGGGCACGCCTGGGCCTCCTGGCGCACCCTGGTGGGTTGTGCTCCCCTCGGAGCACCCCCTAGGCGCTGCCTTGGCCCATTGGGTGTCTTCTTGTCCAAAAAAATCTCTGTGAAGTTTCATTGCATTTGGACTCCATTTGGTATTGACTTCCTGCGATTAAAAAAACATGAAAAAAACAACAACTGGCACTTGGCACTATGTCAATACGTTAATACAAAAAAAATGATATAAAATGACTATCAAATGATTATAAAACATCTAAGATTGATAATATAACAACATGGAACAATCAAAAACTATACATACGTTGGAGACGTATCAGCATCCCCAAGCTTAATTCCTTCTCGTCCTCGAGTAGGTAAATGATAAAAACAGAATTTTTGATGTGGAATGCTGCCTAACATGTCATCTCATATTCTTTTCTTTATAGTATGGACATTTGGACTTTTATATTGTTCAAAGCAATAGTCTAGTTTTGACATGATAACTTAAATACTCAAGCATATCAACAAGCAACCAAGTCTTTCAAAATATCAACGCTAAAATAAGTTATCCCTATCCCATCATGCTTAATCATTGATCCATTCATGAAATAGACTCACATATGAACTATACCCAACATTCAAGTACGATCATAGTGCCTCCTAGTTGGTGCTTTATAAGAGAAGATGGAGACTCAAATTCAATTTTTTTTTGCATAAAGTAAAAGAAAGGCCCTTCGCAGAGGGAGGTAGGGATTTGTAGAGGTGCCAGAGCTCAAAGTGAAAAATGAGAGATACAAACATTTTGAGAGGCATACTTTTCCCACCAACAAAAACGACTTAGAGTTCCCACCACTTTCCATGCTAAATATATCATAGGTGGTTCCCACACAGAAATTAAAGTTTATTCCTTTTTCGACCATACTTTCACTTTCCATGGCTGGCAGTATCCACCGGTGCCTTCCATACCAACACTTTCCAAGGAATTTATTATTTGACAACATAAAGTAAATTTATTTTTCATTTGGGGACTGGGCATCCCTAATACCTTTGCCTTACTCTCGTGCAATGACAAGTGAACAAACACTCATCGTGAGAATAATACATCTAGCATGGAAAATATTAGCCACCCCTCACCGCCTTGTTAGCGCTACGAGCACAAAAAAGAGAAATTTATTTTGAATATTAGAGATGGCACATACAAATTTGCTTAGAACGACAAAAGAATACCGCATATAGGTAGGTATAGTTGACTGATATGGCAAAATTGGTTTAAAGGTTTTTGGATGCACAAGTAGTAATCATACTTAGTGCAAAATGAAGGCTAGAAAAAGATTGAGAAGCGACCAACCAAGAAACGAATAATCTCATAAGCGAGCATTAAGCATAATTAACACTAAATAATGCACCACAAGTAGGATATAATTTCATTGCATAATTATTGACTTTCGTGCTTGCATAGGGAATCACAAACCTTAACACCAATATCCTTACTAAAGCATAATTACTCATCAAGATGACTCACATATTACATCATCATATCTCAAAGCTATTACTAAGAATCAAGTTTATTTTGTCCAGTGATCTTCAGGAAAGTTTTTATTATATCCTTCTTGGATATCTATCACTTTGGGAATAATTTTCATATGTTGCTTTTGATAAGCTCAAACAAATATAAGTGAAGATCATGAGCATAAAATTTCTTTCTCTCAAATAAATCTAAGTGAATCAAGAGAGCATTTCTTCAAAAATACTAAAGCACACCGTGCTAAAAAAGATATAAGTGAAGCACTAGAGCAAATCCATAGCTCATAAAAATTTAAGTGAAGCATAGAGAGCAATTCTAACAAGTCATGGCAAAATTCTGGCTCTCCAAAATAGGTGTTTCCAGCAAGGAATCAAGACTTAAAACACAAAATGAAACAAGAAAATACTCATATCATAGAAGACGCTCCAAGCAAAACACATAGTATGTGACAAATAAAAATATAGCTTTAAGTAAAATATTGATGGTCGTTAGAAGAAAGAGGGGATGCCACTCGGGGGCATCCCCAAGCTTAGTTGCTTGCTCTCTTTTGGATAATAGCTTGGGATGCCGGGGAATCCCCAAGCTTAGGCCCTTCTTACTCCTTATTCCTTCATCCATCGTAAGATTAACCCAAAACTTGAAAACTTCAATCACACAAAACTCAACAAAAGCCTTCGTGAGATCCATTAGTATAAGAAAACAAATCACTACTATAAGTACTGTAGCAAACCAATTCATATTTTATTATTGCATTATATCTACTGTATTCCTACTTTTCTATGGCAAAAACTCATCAAAGAGAACCATAGAGCCATCAAAACAAGCACAAACGCAAAGCAAACAAAATCTGTCGAAAACAGAACAGTCTGTAGCAATCTGGATATTTCGAATACTTATGTAACTCCAAAAACTCTGAAAAATGAAGACGACCTGAGTAATTTGTATATTAATCTATTGCAAAAGTAATTGGTATTTTATCGCTCTCTGGTTAAAAAGTAAAATTCTTTTGCAAGCGCAAAAGTTTCTGTTTTTTCAGCAAGGTCAAACAACTATCACCCAAGAAGATCCTAAAGGCTTTACTTAACAAAAACACTAATTAAAACACAAAAAACACAATCATAATAGTAGAATAATTGTGCTAACACTCGAGAATAGAAAGCAAAAAGCGAAAATAAATTTTATTCATTGGGTTGCCTCCCAACGAGCGCCATAGTTTTACTCCCTTAGCTAGGCATAAAGCAAGGATCTACGTTTTGTCATCCTTCTTCTTAATTCCCTTAGAGGTGTTTTCATCATGGGGTTTTGTAAAAACAACATTAAACATATTATCCATAGAAACTTTAGCATTATTAAGTTACCCATTATCATAACCATGTTGATTTCCAGCAACAATCCAAGGGTAATGTTGATTAACATTATTAAAAACTTGTTGAATTACATCTAGAATGGGGACTTCCTTTTTAAGATTCTCATCAAAGATTTTACTATCCCCAAGAAAATGTCTTAACACATAAACACTATTATAAAGAATTTCATCTATTATGTGATTTTCATGATTCATGCCATAAAAATCAAAGAATTCCCTAGCTTCCCGTATGATATAGTCAAACTCATTCATAAGAACGAGAGTAGCCAACTTTTTAGCCTTAGGATTCTTTATAGTGGGAAGCTCAAAAAACAATCTTTGCAAAGTAGGATGCGTATGGATAAATTTACTCTCAAGTTTCAGAACTAGTGCTGAAATAGCATCCGCATAAGATCTAGTAGTTCTAAGTATAGGAGCATTGTCAAGACTTAGATTTCCCACACAATTGAAAAATTCTTGGATACGTTCCTTTCCCATAACATTCCCCTACCCCAAGATAAAAGTTTTAGCATCCAGATTGCATGTACGTCCAATCTTAGGAGTTAGGCCATCATCTGTTGGTGCCATACCGAAGTCACCCATGATTGCAAGCAAAGGATAGATCTAACGAGATAACGGCGAACGAATGAGAGGGCAAATAAAACGGCATTTTTTTGTGAAGTGGGGGAGAGGAAAACAAGAGACAAATGGAAAATAATGTAAATTGCGAGGAGATGATATTTGTGATTAGGAACCTAGTATATGTTGAAGATCCTCCCCGGCAACGGCGCCAGAAATTCCTTTTGATGAGACCTGAAGCTATGTCGGTATTTCCCCAAAGAGGAAGGGATGATGCAACACAGCGACGGTAGGTATTTCCCTCGGTGATGATACCAAGGTTATCGAACCAGTAGGAGAACCAAGCGAGAACACGTAAGCGGCGCCTGCACACAAATAACAACTACTTGCAACCCAGCATATTAAAGGGGTTGTCAATCCCTTTTGGGTAACGGTGCCAGAAATTGGCAAAACAAACGTGAATAAATTGTAGTAGATTGATAGATCGAACGCCAAATAAAATAAATAAGAATTAATTGCAACAAGGTATTTTTGTATTTTTGGTTTAATAGATCTGAAAATAAAAGCAAAGGTAAATAGATCACAAAGGCAAATAATATTAAAGAATAGAACTGGGGCCGTATGTTTCACTAGTGGCTTCTCTCAAGAAAAACAGCAAACGGTGGGTGAACAGATTACTGTTGGGCAATTGATAGAACTTCAAATAATCATGATGATATCCAGGCAATGATCATTATATAGGCATCACGTCCTAGATTAGTAGACCGACCCTTGCCTGCATCTACTACTATTACTGCACACATCGACCGCTATCCAGCATGCATCTTGTGTATTAAGTTCATGGGGAAACAGAGTAATGCAATAAGAATGATGACATGATGTAGACAAGATCTATCTATGTAGAGATAGACCCCATCGTTTTATCCTTAGTAGCAACGATACATACGTGTCGGTTCCCCTTTTGTCACTGGGATCAAGCACCGTAAGATCGAACCCACTACAAAGCACCTCTTCCCATTGCAAGATAAATAGATCAAGTTGGCCGAACAAAACCCAACTATCAGAGAAGAAATACGAGGCTATAAGAAATCATGCATATAAGAGATGAAAGAAGATTCAAATAACTTTCATGCATAAAAAGATAGATCTGATCATAAACTCAAATTCATCCGATCCCAACAAACACACCACAAAAAGAGTTACATCATATGGATCTCCAAGGGACCATTGTATTGAGAATCAAACGAGAGAGAGGAAGCCATCTAGCTACTAACTACGGACCCGAAGGTCTACAAAGAACTACTCACACATCATCAGAGAGGCACCAATGGAAATGGTGAACCCCTTTATGATGCTGCCTAGATTGGATCTGGTGGTTTTGGACTCTGCGGTGGCTGGAATTGATTTTCAATGACTCCCCAAGGGTTTCTGGAATATTGGGGTATTTATAGAGCAAAGAGGCGGTCCGAGGGGCACCCGAGATGGGCACAACCCACCAGGGCACGCCTGGGCCTCCTGGCGCACCCTGGTGGGTTGTGCTCCCCTCGGAGCACCCCCAGGCGCTGCCTTGGCCCATTGGGTGTCTTCTGGTCTAAAAACAATCTCTGTGAAGTTTTGTTTCATTTGGACTCCGTTTGGTATTAATTTCCTGCGATGTAAAAAAACATGCAAAAAATAGCAACTAGCACTTGGCACTATGTCAATAGGTTAGTACCAAAAAATGATATAAAATGACTATAAAATGATTATAAAACATCCAAGAATGATAATATAACAACATGGAACAATCAAAAATTATATATACGTTGGAGACGTATCACATATCATCCTCAGTCTAGTGGTCAAGTAGAATTGAGCAATAGACAGATTAAATTTGTCGTGGGTTTGTCACGACAGATGTCCTCGGGAAAGGACTTAGTCGTGGAGCCATCGCTATGGGTTAGCTTAAAGGGGTTAAACCGGACAAGGGGACACAAGGGGTTTTATACTAGTTCGGCCCCTTCGATGAAGGTAAAAGCCTATGTCTAGTTGTGATTGGTATTGCTAGGGTTTCGATGACCAGGGAGTGAATCCGCTTTGCCTGGCTCTCGAGTTGTTGTCTGTCGTCCCTAAACTGCGGTCGTGTCGTCTCTTTATATACATAGGTTGACCCTCGTTGGTTTACAGAGTCCCGAGGCCGGATCATAAAACGTGTCCGGCTCGGTCTCTATCCTTCTAACTTACAATACAAGTTACATGACAGAGTCGGTTTACATCTACAGGCTTTAACCCGCCTTTGGGCCTTGGGCCTTCGTAAAGCGCCACCATCTTCACGTCTTCATGGGCTTCTATCTTCATGGAGCTAACCCAGCCACTCCTAGCTAGTTTACCTCCAGTAATCATATCCCCAACATTAGGCCCCAGATTGATTTGAACTTGTTCATGTCAATCTTCAATACTTAGAAAAATTCTTGCCCTGTCACCTTCATATAGATCTGGTAAACCGCTGTGATGTCATCCTTTAGACCCGTAGTAAACCGCCCTGACATCATCTATTCGTTGAAGCCAAAGGTTCCCTTCAATAATGAATATCCAACCAGCGAGGCAACATCCTTATTAACTATCCATTTTAAGCTCCTCGATTCCCGCAATTGTCGCTTATCGTTTTGCCTTATAAATAGGACCACGAGCCCTTCTCTTTTTTTCCCTTCATCTCCTTCACTTCTTCTTCCTCGTGCCCACTGACCCTCGAGCTCTGCCGCCGCCGTCGTCCTTCGCGTCTGTTTTGACAAAGGCCGCTCCATCGACCTGACCATATCAGAGAAACACGGTGATCCTCCGCTGCTTCCTCTTGCACCAGTAAGTTCCTCTTCTTCTCACCCCAGATCCGCCATTAGGGTTCGGTGTTCTTCCCCGCTTGAAGCTGTTCCTCCCTCAGTAATACCAATGGCCAGTTAGATCTGATTGTTTTCAGTGCATTTTGTAGTTTAAACTCCCTCCTTGTTAAGGCATCTGGTTGATGTCGAACTCATCTGAACTTACTGAACTTTTTGAGTGCATGAGATTAGACCAGAATATATTTTGATCATCCAACGCACGGCAGATCTAAAATTCCCATGCCAAACTGTGATATTTGTTTTACCTTACTTAGTCATTTTTTCCTCAGATCTATATCCTCTTTACCACATAGGCGGCTTACCTCTATAAAAGCAATCTATCATATACTATTAGCTCCCTGGTGAACCGGACAAGCCTTTTATCTCCGTTGTTATACTCCGGATTAACAGCATGTGCATACCCTTGTTCTGGTATTGCCTTATCATTCATTATTGTATCATCCTCCAGTTTACGCAATTTACATACCTGTATGTCTTTATGCCATCGCATCTTATATATCACCATGAACGATTTGTAAACTGGCATTTCCTTTTAGCTTTTCGCTTGCAATGGCCAAACAGTTCTATGCTTGTAACTGGGCTCCTTCCCGAGTCATCGAAGAACAGCTTAACGAAATGGTCAGGATTGGTACTTTGCCAAAAAAGAATGAAATCCGGTGGCGAGTTCCTGGATCAGAGAATCCTCCTACTCCTAAGCAGGTTGAGGTAGTGGTATTTGTTGACCACATAGGACATGGTTTCAAACCGCCCAGGTCAAAGTTTTTCCGGGATGTGCTTGCTAGTTTCCAGCTCCACCCTCAAGATATTGGACCTAACTCAGTTTCCAATATATGCAACTTCCAAGTCTTCTGTGAAGTGTATCTATAGGAAGAACCAACTGCTGAGTTGTTCCGGGATTTTTTCCATCTGAACCGGTGCACTGAATTTGTAGACGGACCCAACACTGAACTTGGGGGTGTCTCAATTCAAAAAAGAAAAGAGGTCAAATTTCCTCATGCCAAGCTGCACAGCCACCCCAAAGATTGCAACCAAACTTGGTTCTACTATAAAGATACCTCCCCTGAAGACGAGAACCCTCTACCGGGCTACTGTGCCCACCGGCTCTCCAACACTCATCCACTGCCGCAATGTTTAAGTGCTACAGAACGGGGCTCATATGCCCCTCAACTCACCAAGCTCCGAGCCTTTATGGCCAACGGTTTATCAAGCGTCGACTTTGTGCGTTGCTGGATATCCTGGAGCATCTTGCCATTAAGCCGCCGCTCCGGTTTAATGTGTGAGTACACTGGTGAAGTAGAAGACTCCAAATGCCAAATCAACATTCAATTAACTTATGAAGAAGTTACTGAGGGTGTCAAGAAGATTTTGAACGAATCGGAATCTGTCTGCCGCCAAACCGGGTTAAACCCCTTTTACACAAAAAACAAACCGCCTGCTGTAAGTACTGTCCTTCCTTTTTATCTTCAACATCTTTTTAAACTATTCAACCTGTGAATATCCTTCTGCTTGTTTATAAACAGGGTGATGATCCATTCTGGAAGAAGAAACCTGCAGAGAAAGCGGCAAAGCCATCCCGTCCCAAAACAAAAGCCGTCAAGAGAACCTCAAAGCGGAAGGCAGCTGAACGCATTAGCATGGAACTTGATGACGATGTAGATGAACCGGAAGTTGAGGTAGAACTTGATTCACTTGGCTCCCTTTTCATGTATCTCATTAACAATGATACTTATCAGGAGGACGTGGAGGGCAGCCAGGCTGACGATGTAGAGGTAATTACCCTTTCCTCCGGTTCAGACTCTATGCCAACACAAAAAACCCGTCAAGCGGTCCGGAAAGTAAGCTTTTCTCATCCTCTTGCTTACTTGGATCCAACATTTATTTTGAAGACGCAGCAGCAGGAGGCTCGCCGGACAACCCGGCACAGCGGCCAACATGTCACTTCGGCCGGTTTACCTGACACCCCGGTTCAGAAGCGCCGATCTGAGGTCTCCCCCACTTCTGACAATTCTTATCCCAAGGCAGGTTATTTCCGACAACCTCTTAATCGGTTCGATTCAAATTATCAGGTGACACCTCCCTCATCCTCTGGCGAGTCGACAGCGACCCAACTTCCTCCTCTCAAAACCGTACCTGGGTAAGTACTTGAACTCCTTCTTTTGATGTTGTTCATACTTTGTAGTGTGCTTTAACTTCCACATCTATTGCTATTTTAGGGCCAAAGCTAGACCCAGCAAAAAGGCTCGGGTGAAGAATCCGCCCGAAGACCAGGTGGTTCGTGAACCAGAGCAAATGGTTGAACCGGAACAGATAGCTGAACCGGAGGGTCCAAATCTAGAAGCCACGTTTGACGAACCACCCCCTCAAGATCTGAATATTGATAATCAACCAGAAGCTGACACTGCTGTACCTGACAGTGAACCGGCAGATCCAATCCGGGCTGATGACAGGTCTTCTAGTCCAGTGAGAGCCACTCACACTCCACCATCACCCGTAAAAACTACTGGAGTCCAAGGAGACGATGTTATCATTACCGGTATGGGCCACAGCTCTCCTGGCCATCCTGTAATCTTGGCCAAACATAGTGCCAAGGAAGAGTGTGCTGCCATGGGGAAGGTTAAATGGAGCACTGATTTGTCAAGTTACGCCCATCTCAGCGCTGAAGAACTCCACTCCGGTTTTTTAAACCGTCTACATTCAAACCATGATTATGAAGCCGGTTTGGTGAACCTGATGAAGGAACGCTATGAGGTATTTTCATCACCTTTCCTTTCTTGATTCCAAAGTATAGACATCAGCCCAAGTAGACCCCAAGGGCTAGTTTATGATGTTAATCATAAACTGGGACTTTGTAATATCTTAATCCTTGCATGCTGATCCTCAATATATCAATTCCTCAGTAAAAACAAAACCGATACTTTATCATTGTATTCATGTAGTTTTCATTGGTGTAGCCCCCAAGGGTCGGTTTAGCTTTCCAAGGTAAACCGGGTCTTGAATCAATGCGTCAGTTTTGAACAGATGTACATTAGCCCCCAAGTGTTAAGGATAATGCTTGCATTGAACTTCAGACTTGTGAAAGATTTGTTGATAACAGAGCAAATAGGCATTAGCCCCCAAGTACAAAGTGCATAAGTTGTTATACGCTTGGTACTTAGAAAATACATATCCCGTTGTTGATATATCTTCAGCGTTGCAGGCCGAGCTGAGTAAGAGGAATACTCAAACCGCTGATCTTCAAGAGAATGTAAAGTCTCAACAAGCAGAGGCTTCCAAAGCCAAAGAGGAGCTGACCAATGCCCTGGCAGCTATGGAGAAGTTGAAAGAAACCTTCAACAAAGAGCATGCTGATTGGGAAACAGAAAAGGCTGGTTTGATAAAAAAGGCCGAGGACGCAGATGCAGCCCTGAAACCGGTAGTGGAAGAACTGTCCCGCTTAAAGCGGCAGATTGACGCCATGACATCCGCTGTATTTGGTAAGTGCTCTCTCGTGCAGTTTGTATAATCATAAGATTTTATCAATGGCCGGTTTACTGATGCCAAACCATAACAGGTTCCCGCATTGCTCATCTGGGCTCTAACATGCGGATGAAGCTTAAAGCGGCATACACCTTGATGGAACAACTATACTCTGGCTCCCAGCGTTCTATTTGTACTGCAGCATATAACAAGCTGGCGCCATCATTGATAAAGGAAACACTTGAGAAGCTGGCCATGCTACCTGCCCGGATCACCAAACTGAAGAGATCAGCCGCAAGATCAGGAGTGCTAACCACGCTAATCCGGGCCAAGGCATGGATTCGGGATCTTGAACCGGCAGATATCATCAAAGTATATCCAGGTGTGAAGGAGGACGGTTCAGACTTCAAAAATGATGATCTCCGAAAGCTGATAAAGGAGATGCAGCCAACAGCAAGCAAACTAGCGGAGGACACCGATTTATCTCACTTCCAACCGGTTTACAATGCTGATGGAAAGAGACAGCCTGCTGTGATCCATGATGTTGAAGAGCTTGTGCCTCCAATCCGTAAGCATACTTACGCTCCTGACATTGACCCCTCCAGCCTTATCCATGAAGAGGCTGTGTTTCAAGCTTTAACCGGAATCGATTGGTCAACGGTTGATTTCCAGTGTCTGGGGAGGGATGAAGAGGAGGTGACTGCACAAGATGACCCTCAATCGTCAAGCCGTCCCGATGAAGCATCCTAAACTAGCGACCGGTTTATCAGCTACAGTCTGCCATTGCTTCAAACAATTATTCAATTTGGGCCGTTTGAAGCTCCTTGTAATAGGATAGCAGAAACACCTTTATCTGCCATGCCATTGAGCATGCTTGTGTTGCTTGATATTTTGAAAACTTGTTCCACTTTTGGGATCTATTTATACTTTGTGTTCCTGCATATAAGAACTTGAAAGCGTCCTAGTGGTTTACCACTAGACGGGTCATGATGCCCAAAAGATATACATAACTTGGATGGATAATGAAGATTTATATTAACCAGATAAAATAAATAATATCTGTGACATACCTCGTTGGCTGACCAACTGCTTGTATGGTAAAGGTGAAAAAAACACCAATGCGGAGTGTTGCCAACTCCTTGCCCTCTTGCCGGTTCATATAGAAACCATATTGGGCTATAAGAGCCACATAATGCTGGTGACATCTAGTCAAAAACCAGACCGGAAGAATATACTGCCAATTTAAAAC
Source organism: Triticum dicoccoides (assembly GCF_002162155.2). Lineage (NCBI taxonomy): Eukaryota > Viridiplantae > Streptophyta > Magnoliopsida > Poales > Poaceae > Triticum > Triticum dicoccoides. The sequence continues at coordinate 754,256,779 of NC_041382.1, forward strand.
TGATCCTGTACTGACAACTAAGCGTTGAAAGTCATGCCGGGTTGTAAAGAACACCGGTTTATCAGAAAATACTCATAAATCCTTTATCATAAAAAATAGCAAAAACAAGAAATATGCAAGGCTTTTCATGGGCTGCCAGGCCCTAAATCGAGACTTTTCATGGGTTGCCAGGCCGCTGAGTTAAACCATTTTGCAAAGCCTTTTAAGATGGACCTCAGTCTTTAACCAATCACCGTTTTAACTTTGACAAGTTCAGGGTCCATGGGATTGACTTGTCAAACGTTCGATGGGTCATACCAGGTTTACCTGGACGGAGTGGCTTACTTAAAGAGACAGGATAACCCGGGGTTTTAGTTGAATACACCTGGCTTCCAAGCCTGGCTTGATAGCCTATTACAAGGGTTCAAGCTCACTGTTCTTTGAGAAGCAAGGAGCCCCCAGGTAATATGTGAGCTATGCTCAGTGGTTACCTATGTTTGAACTGTGCTTAATGCAACAGACTCTCTTTGGTTCCACATAATTTCCTTTTGGCTTAAAGCCTATCAAGAGGTGTAGATATGGTGTGAAGACAACCAAGCCCCCTAGTGATATCCCTTTTTGGTTTTAAACCGATCAAGAGGTGTAGCTATGGTTCGGATACGACCAAGCCCCCTAGTGATTTCCTTTATATCCGTGTGACCATAGAGGCCTATTTAACAAAACTCTGCTTTGTCAGTAGAAGCTCTTGTAGGCTCACACATGATGTAAAAAGAACAGAGACCCCGCTTTATTCGAGGCTCCGGTTTATTATATAATATATACATTGTCATAAATATGTACATAAGAAGAGCCTGTGGCTCAAGTATAGTAAGGCCGAAGAAGAGCTATATTACGTGAGTCCTTGTGCTCTCGAACATCAATGAGGTAGTATGACCCGTTGTGCAGATTCTTGCTGACCACAAAAGGTCCTTCCCAAGGTGGGGATAACTTGTGCATATCAGTCTGATCCTGGATGAGCCGGAGCACCAGATCGCGCTCTTGAAAAGTTCTGGTCCTAACCCGGCGGCTGTGATAACATCGGAGATCTTGTTGATAAATCGCTGAACGTGCTACTGCAAGATCACGCTCTTCATCTAACAGGTCCAGTGAATCCTGACGTGCCTTCTCATTATCATCTTCAACATAAGCTGCCACACGGGGCGAGTCGTGACGGATGTCACTAGGAAGAACCGCCTCTGCTCCATAAACCAGAAAGAAAGGCGTCTAACCCGTAGATCTGTTAGGTGTGGTGTTGATGCTCCATAACACAGAAGGTAACTCATCCACCCAACAACCCTCTGTCCGCTTTAAAGGAACCATAAGCTGGGGTTTAATACCTCTCAAAATTTCTTGATTGGCCCTCTCAGCTTGGCCATTAGACTGGGGGTGAGCCACTGATGCTACATCAAGACGGATGTGCTCACGTTGGCAAAATTCCTCCATCTCACCCTTTGACAGATTAGTACCATTATCAGTTACTAGCACAAATGCCCGTGCGTTGCAACGGGAAAAGAAATTTGCATATATAACAATTAAGTTAGATTAGTTACTTGAGTAAGTGTGGCACAAAGATTCGAAGCATTGTACATCATGTGTAACATATTTTTAGGGAAGGCCGTGTCTTACTTTATTGAAATCAAGATAAGTGTTACATCATCCACGGGCGTACTGACAACAAAGTGAGAAGTAACCTCCAACCAACTAAAAAAAGACTTATTACAATAACTACAATTTGCATTGCAAGTCATGTTGAACATTTCAAATGCTTGCATCAAAACAATAAATTTCGAAATGAACAAGTATCTAGGCCTTGATTTAACCATCTACATGCATAAAATACGGATATTTCTTACACCAATACACTAGAATCATACATTGCACACACATTTCATAAAATAAACATTTAATTAGCAAAGCATAATGAAAATGTTTCATCTGTAGTCTGCACACACACACACACAAACACACATGGTGAATTACTATAATTTTCTCCCTTTCGCATCCACCATAGTCGTGCAGCCGTTCCCGAACATTGCACGTGCAAAGCCACTTTCGCCCACCGCATCGCATGCAAGTATGAACCGTGCTAGCCGCAATTGTGTCGCCGCGCATTGGCTCCTTGGCATCAAGGGCGCCACTGCTGGTTTGGCATCACGGTCCGATGCCGCCCGCCCACAACGTTGCCGGTTGCTGGTAGCCCCCCTGGTGTGCCGAACCCTGATGCTGGCCGATGCGCTCATCCACTCTAACTTTCTTGCCTCTGTAGTGTCGGTGCCATTAATCATCTATGTATGTGAATATTTTTACAGTCCACATATCCATTCTTCTTTTGAAATACAATCCTTCCTTTATACATTGAAGGACAACCCCATAATCATCTTTTTCGTAGCCTCATCCTTCCTTTTTAATAGCCCCACACACAACCCACTGCTCTTTGTAAGGCGGTCTGCTGATATTATAGGAAACTTGCAGGACAATATAAATTGGTGCAATCCATTAAAAGGAGCAAGGCGGTATTATTGAACATCAAATTGCGGTGGCGGAGTTGGGGCTCACATCCAACCCAAAGGCCCATCTGTGACCCATCAGAAAAGGGCAGCAGTGCAGCGATTTAAGGCCCAGCGAATTTTTGAACGAGATGGACGGACAAATGGTAAATTTGATCTAGACTGACGGACAAAAAGTTGGACGTGCGAAAAAATCAGAGGTGTTGCTCTAATGAAAAAAATGAAAGATATCGGAAGAAAGAGAGAGAGAGTTGCACAGCCCATCCGGCCTGCCAAAGGCCCAGCCGCACCCGCTAACCTAGCCCGATCCCCTCTACTCTCTCTCGATCCCCACCCCCACTCCCCTCGTCTCCTCAACCTCGAGCCGCCAGGGGAGAGCCCCGCTCGATCCCCACCTCCCCTCCTCCTTCCTCCCATGGCGCCCGCATCTGCCGTGTCGTCGGACCTTGTCGGCTGGAACCCCCTGCCTCTCCTTGCCCGCGCCTCGTGCGTCGTGACGTGGGCTACGTGTCTCACGGCCACAACCACCATGGCCGGCCCACGCTGTCCTCGTCGCCCTCTCACTCTCTCTCCGCCTCTGTACCAGGAACGACATGGTGCGCCGCTAGGAGCAGCGCCCCGCATGCCCCGTTGACACCTCGTCCGCGCCACCCGGACCCAGCCTCCCTCGCCTGAAGATCCCGCGCCGCCGGCCATGGCCAGCGCCTCCACTGCACCAGGCATGCTCGTCTCTGTCGAGCGAGATGCACCCGCGTTGACCCCCAGCCGGCTTCTGGCAGAGTCAGCCTAATCATCCAATCGTTTTTCACTTATTCTTGGATTGCGGGTCAAATACTAAAAATCACAGGGACCTTTATGCAAAAAAGCCACAACAGTGAACCCGGAGACTCAATCCGTGCTTTATTATTAGGGAGAGATAATACTGTGTGGAAAGCCAAACCGGAATATCATCTTTTTGATGAACTGAACCGCCGTGGCCGCATCACACTTACTGACTGGCTCTGCTTCTACCCATTTGGTAAACTTGTCAATTGCCACTAACAAGTGAGTCTTTTTGTCCTTGGATCTCTTAAAGGGTCCAACCATATCAAGCCCCCAAGTTGCAAACGGCCAAGTGATTGGAATCATTCTCAGTTCCTGAGCTGGAACATGAGCGCGGCGTGCAAATTTTTGACAGCCGTCACACCTTTTGACTAAATCTTCAGCATCAGCATGAGCTGTCAACCAATAGAAACCATGACAAAAAGCCTTAGCTACCAAGGATTTTGAACCGGCATGGTGACCACAATCTCCTTCGTGGATTTCCCGCAAAATCTCACAACCCTCTTGAGGAGACACACAATGCTGAATTGCTCCTGTGACGCTGTAACAATGTAACTCCCCATTGACTATGGTCATTGACTTGTAACGCCGGATTATCTGCCGGGCCAAGGTTTCATCCTCCGGTAACTCGCCTCGGTTCATGTAAGCCAAGTATGGGACTGTCCAATCCAGTATAACATGCAAAGCTGCCACCAATTGGGCCTCCGGGTCAGGAATAACCAACTCCTCCTCTGTTGGTATCTTAACCGACGGATTGTGTAGGACGTCGAGGAAAACATTAGGTGGGGCCGGTTACGCTGAGAGCCAAGGTGACTTAAAGTGTCCGCCGCTTCATTCTTTCGCTGGTCTATATGGTCAACTTGATAACCCTTGAAATGACCAGCCACTATGTCCACCTCTCGTTGATACGTAGTCATGAGTGGGTCCTTAGAATCCCAAGTGTCAGATACCCATTGAGCCACCAGGTCCGAGTCACCGAAGCACTTAACCCGGCTTAAATTCATCTCCTTAGCCATCCGAAGACCATGGCGTAGGACCTCGTACTCAGCTACATTGTTAGTACAGGGGAACATTAAGCGGAGAACATAACAAAACTTGTCACCTCGCGGGGAAGTTAATATAACTCCAGCCCCCAAGCCCTCCAATTGCCTGGACCCATCAAAGTGAATAGTCCAATACGTGTTATCTGGATTTTCCTCTGGTGCCTGCAACTCTGTCCAATCATTGATGAAGTCCACAAGTGCTTGAGATTTGATTGCTATGCGAGGTGTATACTTGAGCCCGTGAGGTCCAAGCTCAATAGCCCACTTGGCAACCCGGCCAGTTGCTTCTCTGTTTTGAATGATATCTTCCAGAGGGGCTGAACTAACCACTGTGATAGGATGACCCTGAAAATAATGTTTGAGCTTCCGTCTTGCAATAAACACCCCGTACACCAACTTCTGCCAATGAGGATACCTCTGCTTTGATTCGATAAGCACCTCACTGATATAATAAACCGGCCGTTGAACCGGATATTCCTTTCCAGCCTCCTTGAGCTCCACAATAATAGCCACACTAACAGCCCTGGCATTAGCAGCCACATACAACAGTAAACACTCTTTATCGATCGGAGCTGCAAGCACAGGCGGTTCAGCTAACTGCCTCTTCAGATCCTCAAACACTTTATCAGCCGCATCGCTCCAGACAAAGTCATCCGTTTTCTTTAACATCTGGTATAAAGGGATAGCTTTCTCCCCGAGATGACTGGTAAACCGGCTCAAAGCTGCAATCCGGCCAGCTAAATGTTGAACGTCATTGATACACGCTGGTTTAGCCAAAGACGTGATTGCTGAAATTTTTTCCGGATTAGCCTCAATGCCCCTGTTTGATACCAGAAAGCCCAAGAGTTTGCCTGCCGGGACACCAAAGACACAGTTGTCCGGATTGAGCATCATCTTGTAAACCCGGAGGTTGTCAAAGGTTTCTCTCAGGTCATCTATCAATGTTTCCTCTTTCCTGGATTTTATCACAATATCATCCACATATGTATGAACATTGCGCCCAATCTGCTTATGAAGACAATTCTGAACACAACGTTGATAAGTCGCCTGGGCACTCTTGAGCCCAAAGGTCATGGAAACATAGTAGAAGGCTCCAAAGGGAGTTATAAAAGTTGTCTTCTCCTGGTCCCTAACTGCCATTTTGATCTGATAATAACTAGAATAAGCATAAAAAACACAAGCGGTCACAACCCGCCGTAGCATCAATAATCTGATCAATACGAGGGAGGGAAAAGGGATCTGCTGGGCAAGCCTTGTTCAAGTCTATGTAGTCCACACACATACACCAAGTGTCATTTTTCTTGAGAATCAGCACCGGATTAGCCAACCACTCCGGGTGAAAGACCTCCGCGATAAACCCTGCGGCCAACAACCGAGCTACCTCTTCACCAATAGCCTTGCGCCTTTGTTTGTTGAAGCGGAAGAGAAACTGTCTGACCGGTTTAAACTTAGGATCAATATTAAGTGTGTGCTCAGCGAGTTCCCACGGTACACCTGGCTTGTCAGAAGGCTTCCATGCAAAGATGTCCAAGTTCTCACGGATGAACTCGATGAGCGCGCTTTCCTATTTGGGATCTAGGTTAGCGCTGATGCTGAACTGCTTGGATGAATCGCCAGGAACAAAATCAACCATCTTAGTGTCTATGGCCGATTTAAACTTCAACGCCGGATCGTGCTCCGTAGATGGCTTTTTCAAAGAAGTCATATTTGCGGGATCAACCTTGTCCTTATAAAACTTCAACTCTTCCGTGGCACAAACTGACTCAGCGTAAGCCGCATCACCTTCCTCACATTCCAGAGCAATATTCCTACTCCCATGCACTGTGATTGTCCCCTTATGACCTGGCATCTTAAGCTGCAGGTAAACATAACACGGCCATGCCATGAACTTGGCATAAGTCGGTCGCCCAAATAGCGCGTGATATGGACTCTTGATTTTCAGCACACTACTAGGGAAAAGCCTAGCAGCAACGCGGGTTTTAGGCCTATCAGTAGCGCGGCTCGATGCGCTACTGATAAGGCGCTACAGCTAACGTATAGCAGTAGCGTGCCTCCGCCCGCGCTACAGCTAAATCGGCTTAGTAGTAGTGTGTTCCTGGAGGTGCGCTACTAGTAATTAGTAGTAGCGCTTCTCCCTGCCTGAGCTGCTACTATTATTTCGTATTTTATTTCTTTTTTTATCTCATTTTGTATTCGTACACCTTTACACAAGTTTTCATACAACAGGAATTTAGAAATTGTTTTGAAATCATAATGAGTTATTACATCACGGGGTGAAAGAACCGTGGACTAGTTTCAAGTGGATGGACATCCACTTGAAACTAATCCGTGGTTCTTTCACCCCGTGATGTAATAAATATCATCATCATCATATCATTAACAACTTATCATCATAATACATCATTGTCATATAACACCTCCTCAAGATCATTATTTTCATCAATGAGACATCACATAGCAAATTGGTCACTAGTCGTAATCACAAGTACTCCTCGTCATCAACTCTAACACATTGTATCACATAATAAACATATTGTACCTCATAGGACCTACTACATTCTCTTAGGACCTACTATATTCTCTAAGGTAAAATAGCAAAAAAAACAAGATAGCCCCTGACTCTCCATTATGGAGAATGGAGATTATCCTGTCTCCAATTCTTGCCTTTCGCTTAATGTTACTTCCAAGAACCTCCTTGCGAATGTCCAAACATTTTTTCCATTCTTTGATTAGCATGTGTTCACCGGTTTTAGAAATCCGATATGCACAGGTGAGCTCCTTAGATTGACCTGGCTGTAGGTTCATAACTGCAGGCGACCATTCTGATACATCAGATGAGGCACACAATCCATCGGGGTTTCCTGTTGAAAAACATAGTAATAACTTCGTAGTTAGCAATGATGTACTAGTTTTAGAAGTATGCAAAAGATGCACGGATGTCATAATAGTAAAAAATCTTACCAGGGTATCTCCATAGAAGTTACCGTGGTTCAACACGTGCACTAGTGGCACGTATTCACCATAATTTGGAGGAGTTCGATAATAGGTATTGTAATTCTCAAGAAAAGTACAATAAGCAATCAGATGACTTTTCTCCTTATAAGTTAATTCGGAGCCATCAGTGTAGTGGGTTTTGTCTACCATCTTCTGCACATTCTTTGAAGATTCAAAATAAGCTGTCAATGGAAATAAGCTGTCAACTATTTTGAAATAAACAATATAAATTAGTTAATAACTATGTTTGAGAAACTCACATTGCGGTAGAATCGGAAGCGTATCAACAAGGACCCAAATGTCCATATTGTCTTGCTAGATGTCAGGATTACCAAGATCCATGGTGACAATCATACCCTCATAAAAACCATACATTTTGCAAAGTGCCTCCCAATTTTGGCAACCAAAATGGGTTACGCTCTGAGAATTGTACAGATTTACTTCAAAATCGATATCATGATGGGTCCTTAGGTGTATTTTCTTTGTTTCAAAATTTCCATGGTCTTCAAAACCCATCCTCTCCAAGACATAGCGTCTTGCATGGCATGGGATAAGCTAGTCGAATTGTAAAAGATGAAAATTAGACGTTGAAATAGTTGAAGTCATGCTTAATTATGAAAAAAACACTTGTCGTTGTTGCGTACCGTTTCAACATCGAAGGTCTCCTCGAGCTTAATGCTGAAGCGCCGATCTTCATCCAGCTCAACGAACCTGTCGCACATACCTTGATCGTCGTGGCACCAGCTGCACTCCCCCGGGAGACTGTCGTCATCCGAGTACGACATTTCCTACGTTCATAATTCAAAGATTAAACTTGTACAATTAAATATATGTACTAAAAAACCTAAATTAGATCATTATTTTTCGAGAAAATCCAGGCCACTCGATATTTCCTACATATTCTAGCACAAGTCATGCCAGAATTCACGGAAAATCCGGCATGACCTTTGCTAAAAAAGGACATATCGAGCGCCTGAAATTTGATGAAACGGAAATTAATCAACACTCCGGCAAAACATAGGCCACTCGGAGGTGTAACCAAAACATGACCGGGCACTCCGTCAAAACAAGCGCCTGAAACTCATAAAGGACTCATATTGACATGGAGATTTTCCTTGTCTCACCTCAAGGTCGGAGGGGGTCGGTGATGGGGACGACGGCGGGGATGATGGAGGGGCTCCTTGATTTCTGCAAAAGCAAAAACCCTATTAATTCAACTAGTACATCCTGAATAATTGCTTAAACTAAAAAATAACAACAAATATGACATGTTCAACTAGTTCTGTTAATTCAACTAGTTCTTACTAAATATAAACATACTATAAATAGAAAAAAAACTAGTTCTTTCTAAAAATAAAGTAGTTCAACTAGTTATTTTAATTCTCTTACTCAAAATACATTAGTTCTATTAATTCAACTAGTTTATTAATTTACTTACTACACTAGTTCAACTAAAACTAAACTAGTTCTATTAATTCAACTCGTTCTTACTAAATATAAACTTACTATAAATAGAAAGAAACTAGTACATCTACTACTACTAATTAACATCTACTACTACATCTACTACTAATTAACATCTACTACTGCTAATTATACAACTAGTTTACCATCACTACTACTAATTAATATCCACTACT
>NC_041382.1:754266508-754301791 GCF_002162155.2 Triticum dicoccoides
TGGCGGGGAGGTGCTCGACGATGGAGGTAGGGGCGGTGAGGGCGGGCTCGGGATCGGGAGGCGGCGGTCCTGGGCGGGCTCGGGCGGCGGCGGTGAGGTCGAGGGCGGCAGCGGTGAGGTCGAGAGCGGCAGCGGGCGGCGGCGGTGAGGTTGAGGGCGGGCTTGGGTGGCGGCAGTGAGGGGAGGCTCAGGCTCGGGCGACGCGGCGCGACAGGAGTAGGGGAACAGGGGGGAAAGAAGGACTTAGCGAAATTTTGAGCCGGGGGTGGTGGTTAAGTCGAACTAGCAGTAGCGCTCGTAAGGAAAACGTGCTATAGCTAACTTATCTATAGCGCGTTTTACATAAACACACTACTGCTAATGGAAGCAGTTATTTCTTTTGTTTATCCCAAAATCAGTAACGCTTTGTCCTGAAAAAATGTTGTAAGTCTAAGCAATGTGAAAACATGAAAAATATACATTGGTTATCATTGATCTTTTTGTGTAGAATCTAAATAGTCAACATGAATCCTCACTGTACCTGTACAGGTACAGGCGAGGATTCATATTGCAGCTACAAATCATACACATATAGTTAAATGAAGACCAAGTGCTCAAGATAGGTTGAGAAGTAACATATTTAAGGTGGTAAACACATTGTTCGCTTAGCAGTATGGGACTAAACTTAATTAGTTGCGGTGATACTTAGCAGCAGCGAGTTTTTAAGAAAAACGCCGCTACTAAGTACTTTAGCAGTACTGCGTTCCCCGGAAGGTCGCTACTACTATATCTAGCCGGGAGGCAACACCGTGGAAAATATAGTAGTAGCGCTTGTTCCGCATAGAGTTCTACTGCTACTTAGATATTAGTAGCGCTGCTCTCTGGAGCTCGCTACTGCTAATTAGCAGTAGCGTCTGTTTTTAAACCACGCTGCTGCTAAGATTCTGTGTATAAGGTTTTCCCTAGTAGTGCCACCTCAAAAGTCAATGTTTCTGACCTTGAATCATGATCATCTCCAAAGGCCACCTCTAGAGCTATTTTGCCCACTAGATATGCAGACTTACCGGGCACCACACCATGAAAAACGGTGTTTGATGGTTTAAGATTCTTATATGTCAACCTCATACCGCGGAAGGTATCATAGTAAAGAATATTGATACTGCTTCCCCCATCCATGAGCATCTTAGTGAACTTATACCCTCCAACCTAGGGTGCCACCACTAAGGCCAGATGACCTGGATTATCAACCCGGGGCGGGTGATCCTCTCTACTCCATAAAATGGGTTGCTCATACCAGTGCAGATACTGAGGTACTTCCGGTTCAACAGAGTTCACAGCCCTCTTGTGAAGCTTTTGATCATGCTTGCACAAGCTAGTGGTGAAGACATGATACTGCCCACTATTCAACTGCTTCGGATTGCTCTGTTAACCCGACTGTTGCTGCTGCTGATTTCCCTGATGGTTATAACCTCCCTGGTTGCCCTGGTTCCCTTGATTGTTATGGCCGGTTTGGTTGCCTTGAAATCCTGAATCGGAGCTACCACCTCCGTAACCCGGCCCATGAAAACCACCTCCTGAACCGTCGGGCGGGCCATTGTCATATTGAAACATATTGGAGTTCTTGAACTCTCGCATGATATAACAGTCCATCCAAAGGTGTGACGCTGGCTTCTCCTTTGACCCATGCTTTGGACAAGGTTGATTTAACAAGCGTTCCAGATTGGGGCCTGAACCTCCGCCCCTCTATGGTTGTTTGCCCTTACGATGCTGACCGTTATCCTGAGCATTGGTGTTAGCCACAAAGTCCAAACTATTGTCGGCCTTGTGCTTACCATTATTCCCATGACCTACCGGGTTATGCTGCTGTCCCTTGGTGTTGCCGTTCTTCTTTCCTTTCCCCGGTTTGTCCTCCTCTGAGTTAGGGTCTTTGGTATTATCTGAATCGGCATATTTAACCAAAGCGGCCATAAGCGTTGACATATCATTGCAGTGACGTTTGAGCCTTCCTAACTTTTGTTTGAGCGGCAGAAACCGGCAATTACCCTCCAACGTTAACACTGCGGTATCTGCATTAATGCGATCCGACGAATGCAGAATAGCTGAGACCCGCTTCACCCAATGGGTTGTAGCCTCCCCATCCTCTTGAACACAAGTGGCCAGGTCCACAATTGACATAGGCTTCTTACAAGTATCCTTAAAATTCTGGATAAACCGGTGTTTTAACTTGGCCGATGATCCGACGGAGTTAACAGGTAAGCACTTTAACCAAGTACGAGCTGTCCCCTCCAACATCATGGTGAAGTATTTAGCACACACCGCTTCATCCACATCCAACATCTCCATTGCCATCTCATAACTTTCAACCCATGACTCTGGTTGCAAATCAGCGGTGTAATTGGGCACCTTACGAGGGCCTTTAAAATCCTTGGGCAGTCGCACATTACGTAAAGCAGGGGTGAGACACGGCACCCCTAAGGAACTGAAGACCACACCTGGCTCCACTGAAGCGGTAGGGTGAACCGGAGTAGGTTGACGAGCTCCATGCAGAGCTGCTAACTCGGCCTCTCGTCGTGCACGACCATGATCCATCACATCCTGCGCATTAGCACCTCCACCTGCCGGGTTGTGCCCTCGCGGCGAGTTACGGGGACGTGCACTACTTGACACGGCCGGTTCATCCTCAACGTGCCTGTTGTAGCTCCGGCTCGGGCGGGGGTTGGAATGAATCCTCTCGCGACTATGCGAATAAGCCTGTTGCTGGTTTAAAGTTGTTTGAAGGAGCTCTCTGGCCCGTCGTGCCTCAATCGCAACTAGTGACTCACCGTCGGTTGGGAGGGCTGCCAATCGTGAAGCGGTGGCCACAATGTTGTCCAATGGGTTGGAGTAATGCCCCGGGGGCGTCGGAACATACTGCGGCACAATGTTGCTTTGACAAGGTGGGTCCATCGTGCGCGGTTGAACCGGCGCTCCTGTTCCCGGCACCTCCGTCTGGTTTAACATTGGCTGGTTACTAGTTCCTGCTCCTGGTGTTGAAGAGATTTCTTGGCTCATAACCCGGCGGGAGATGTGACCGGTATCTTCTTCTCATGACTTCCTCTGAGGCATTCTGATCCAGCCTAAGCCGGTAGGCCTGAGCTTCCAACTCGGCCCGTTCCGTAGCCATCCTAGTGTTCTCTGCTGCTAGGTCCGTAGCCTGAGTTATCTGATCTTTCACCTTTGCAATCTTCGCATTGTGCTAGTCCCGGGCTGCTGCGTCCACCTCCGCGGCCATCAATGTTGCCAAAGTGTCGAACAAATCAGACAGAACTTGAGCCGGAGGCGGCGCAGAGCCCCCTGCTCCCGCCGGCGTTGCTGTCACTGAACCGGAGAGCATTGCCGCGGCGGTTGATGAGTGGTGTGCTCATTGTGTACCGGCCTTGAAGATAGCGACCCGGTTTGGCAGATCGAGGGGGTCCGGAATACTGTTGCCATCGGAACCTCCGCTAATCCGGCCATCCTGCAACTGATACAGCGATTCGGTCTCTCCAGTTGAAGACTCGTCGTCAGAGTAGACAACGGTTTCTCCATCAGATGCCGGTCCATCCTCATATTCCGCTCCATGGATGACACCTACGAAAACATGCCTTGCTGCGGGCTGAACCAGGGAAGGGCTTGCACGCTGAGCCGTCTCGATGATGTCGGTGCAGGTGTCCGGCTCAGGGCCCAGTTCGCCGATCTTGCCGATGAAGATGTGAATCCCACCAAAGGGGGACCGGTACCCGTATTCGATTGAACCGGCCTCGGGACACCATCCTACATCGTCGATGTAGAGCTTGCCGCGACGACTCTTCGTCATCCAGCCCACAGCGTATCCCTTGAGTCCATCAAAGCTGCCCTTCAAGAACTCGAAACCATCATGCGATAGCCCCACGGTGGGCGCCAACTGTCGTGGGTTTGTCACGGCAGATGTCCTCGTGAAAGGACTTAGTCGTGGAGCCATTGCTACGGGTTAGCTTAAAGGGGTTAAACTGGACAAGGGGACGCAAGGGGTTTTATACTAGTTCGGCCCCTTCGATGAAGGTAAAATCCTACGTCTAGTTGTGATTGGTATTGCTAGGGTTTCGATGACCAGGAAGCGAATCCGCTTTGCCTGGCTCTCGAGTTGTTGTATGTTGTCCCTAAACCGCGGTCGGGTCATCTCTTTATATACATAGGTTGACACCCGCCGGTTTACAGAGTCCCGAGGCCCGATCATAAAACGTGTCCGGCTCGGTCTCTATCCTTCTAACTTACAATACAAGTTACATGACAGAGTCGGTTTAAATCTACAGGCTTTAACCCGCCTTTGGGCCTTCGCAAAGCGCCACCATCTTCACGTCTCCATGGGCTTCTGTCTTCATGGAGCTAACGCGGCCACTCCTAGCCGGTTTACCTCCAGTAATCATATCCCCAACATAATTAATTTTGCATAAGACTATTAATAGATCTAGAAAGAAGAGGCTGGTCAATGTTGATGGAAGTGTGAATGTTCGGGGTCAGCAAATCCCAAACCTGGAGGGCAAGGTGTGATACATCTCCAACGTATCTATAATTTTTGATTGTTCCATGCTATTATATTATCTGTTTTGGATGTTTAATGGGCTTTAATATGCACTTTTATATTATTTTGTGGACTAACCTATTTACCGAAGACCCATTGCAAATTGCTGTTTTTTTGCCTATTTCAGTGTTTCGCAGAAAAGAAATATCAAACAGAATCCAAACGGAACGAAACCTTCGCGAGGATCTTTCTTGGAACAAAGCAACCTAGGAGACTTGGAGTACAAGTATGGAAGTCCGCGAAGCTTCCACGAGGCAGGAGGGCGCGCCCAGGGGGTAGGGGCGCCCCCACCCTCCTGGGCCCCATGGAGGTCCACCTGCGTACTTCTTTCACCTATATATACCCATGTACCCTAAAAACATCCATGGGAGCCATGAAACCACTTTTCCACTGCCGCAACCTTCTATACCCGTGAGATTCCATCTTGGGGCCTTTTCCGGCGATCTGCCGGAGGGGGATTCGATCACGGCGGGCTTCTACATCAACACCATAGCCTCTCCGATGATGTGTGAGTAGTTTACCACAGACCTTCGGGTCCATAGTTATTAGCTAGATGGCTTCTTTTCTCTCTTTGGTTCTCAATACAAAGTTCTCCTCGATGTTCTTGGAGATCTATTCGATGTAATACTCTTTTGAGTGTGTTTGCCGAGATCCAATGAATTGTGGGTTTATGATCAAGATTATCTATGAACAATATTTGGTTCTTCTCTGAATTCTTATATGCATGATTTGATATCTTTGCAAGTCTCTTCGAATTATCGGTTTAGTTTGGCCTACTAGATTGATCTTTCTTACAATGGGAGAAGTGCTTAGCTTTGGGTTCAATCTTGCGGTGTCCTTTCCCAGTCACAGCAGGGGAAGCAAGGCACGTATTGTATTGTTGCCATCGAGGATAAAAAGATGGGGTTTATATCATATTGCTTGAGTTTATCCCTCTACATCATGTCATCTTGCCTAATGTGTTACTCTGTTCTTATGAACTTAATACTCTAGATGCATGCTGGATAGCGGTCGATGTGTGGAGTAATAGTAGTAGATGCAGAATCGTTTCGGTCTACTTAACACAGACGTGATGCCTATGTTCATGATCATAGATATTCTCATAACTATGCGCTTTTCTATCAATTGCTCGGCAGTAATTTGTTCACCCATCGTAATTTATGCTATCATGAGAGAAGCCACTAGTGAAACCTATGGCCCCCGGGTCTATTTTATAACATATAAGTTTCCGATCTATAATTCTAGTTTACTATTTATTTTGCAATCTTTATTTTGCAATCTATACAACAAAAATACCAAAAATATTTATTTTGTTATCTTTAACAGATCTGACTTTTGCAAGTGGCCATGAATGGATTGACAACTCCTTTATCGCGTTGGTTGCAAGGTTCTTGATTGTTTGTGCAGGTACTAGGCGACTTGTGTGTAGTCTCCTACTGGATTGATACCTTGGTTCTCAAAAACTAAGGGAAATACTTAAGCTACTTTGCCGCATCACCCTTTCCTCTTCAAGGGAAAACCAACGCATGCTCAAGAGGTAGCAAGGTGGCTAGAACGGTTTTGTTGATAGAAGGAGCAGTTTCTGAAACAGTGGTGCCAGGTGAAGCTAGAGGTACACCGGAGAAGGCCCCAATAGTTAAGAAAAGGAGGCAAGGTCTTGAGGGAGAGGTGAACGACTAGGATATGGATATTAAGGCGGCATCCCGAGTGGATGGCCGCCGGTCTCAATGAGGACTATGTTTTGGAACTGTCGTGGGATTGGCGAACCCACGATGGTCAATGAGCTTCGCAATCTTGCGAAGGCTTGTGCGCTAATGATTCTTTGCATTGTGGAAACCCAAATTGCAAAGAAACGTGTGGAAGGTTTGGCGGTCTCATTGGGGTATGATGGGAGTTATGTAGTATCTAGCTCTAGAAGGAGTGGGGGGTTGTGCATCTTCTAGAAAAATGACATTAAGTTAGACATAAAAAATGAATCCAAATATCATATTGACTGTGTGGTTACTGAAGATGGCAAGGAGCAGTGGCGTCTTACCATTTTTTACGGAGAAGCAAATAGAAGTCTCGGATATAAGGCGTGGGATATGATGAAATTGCTACGCAGTACTAGTACACTCCCATGGGCCTGTATAGGGGACTTCAATGAATGTCTGCATGCTGAAGAACAACTGGGACCAAACGAGAGAGAGAACTCTCAAATTGAAAAATTCAGAGGGGTTGTAGATGTGTGTGAGTTGGCTGATCTGGGTTATAAAGGTGTGGAGACATTTGAGAAGAAAGTAAGAGGAAGTGACTATTGTAGAGTGAGGTTGGATAGGGCATTAGCCACGACTGACGGGTCCGGTCATTTCCCCTTAGCATCTATGGAACACCTAACGGCGGTCGGACCACTCCCCAATTTTGCTAAGCAATGAGATGGAACCTGATGGCCTACGTAGTGCATGGAGTAAACCCTTTCGGTATGAATGTATGTGGGAGACCCATGATAATTTTGCTGGGGTGCTGGAGAAAGCGTGGCGTGCGATGCCAGCGTGCTGTAGTGTGAGTGATATGAATGCTAAACTAGCAGTTGTGGCGGTAAGTTTGAAAAGCTGGGGCAAGCTATCTTTTGCCTCGGTAAGTAATGAGATCAGAATGCTCAAACGCAAGTTAGCAGAGCTTCGGAATGAGCAGCTGTGGGTCGGTCCTTCAGAAGAAGAAAAAAGTGTTGAAAATAAGTTGATAGATATGCTTTACAGAGAAGAAGTAATGTGGTGGCAGCGTTCTCGGGTACAGTGGCTTGCGGAAGGTGATAGCAATACAAAGTTTTTTCACAGGAAGGCGTCAGCAAGGAGAAGCAAGAACATGATCACTGCATTGATGAGGGGAGACGGTTCTATCTGTGAGGATCAATCTGAGTTAGCAAGTATGGCAACTGACTTCTATTCCAACTTATATTCATCTGAAGCAACTATAGAAATAGAAGAGGTGCTGCTGCATATACCTAAAAAAGTTACAAATGACATGAATCTGATGCTTAGTACAAAGTATTCCAAGGAGGAGGTGAAGACAGCTCTGTTTGAAATGTTCCCAACTAAAGCACGGGGACCCCGATGGGTTCCCCGCTCACTTTTTTCAGCGATACTGGTATCTCTATGGTGATGAGGTGATAGGTATTGTGATGCAGGTTCTTAATGGAGATGACCCTCCGGAGGAAATAAACAGAACGTTCATTGTTTTAATTCCCAAGATCTCTAGTCCAAAAAAATTAGGACAATTTCGGCCGATCAGCCTTTGTAATGTGATTTATAAAATCGCTTCGAAGGTTCTTGCCAATCGACTGAAAGTTATTCTTCTGGATGTGATTTCTATTGAGCAGTCGGCTTCTGTACCAGGTCGTATGATTACTAACAACATAATTTCAACATATGAATGTCTTCACTTTATGAGGAGGAAGAAGTGGAAGAGTAATTCTCATGTGGCATTGAAACTCGATATGATGAAGGCATATGATAGAGTTGAATGGAACTTGGAGGCAGTGTTGAATAAGATTGGCATAACACCACACTTTGTTCAGGCTATCATGAGGTGTGTAAACTCAGTTTCTTTTTCAGTTTTATTTAATGGTGGTAAACTAGATGAGTTCAGGCCTTCTCGAGGGCTCCGTCATGGAGATCCCATATCTCTTCCTCTTGGTGGCAGAAGGTTCGTAGGATTGCAAGTTGCACCGCTTGCGCCGAGAGTTAATCACTTGTTGTTTGCTGATGACAGTTTATTATTTTTTGGTGCAACTATGTTTGAAGCTTTTAACGTGGAGAATGTTTTGAAGGTTTACTGTGATTCTTCGGGGCAGAGAATTAATAATGAGAAGTCCTCGATCTTTTTTAGCAAGGGTGTGGCAGAGCAAACAAGGGAAGAAATTAAGGGGGTGCTTCAAGTACCCAATGAGACACTCTCTGAGAAGTATTTGGGTTTACACACGGATGTCGGGAGCACAAGGAATGGCAGCTTTAAATATCTGAAGGATAGACTTTTGGCTCGAATACAAGGCTGGATAAAAAAGTGCTTATCAATGGCAGGCAAGGAGGTGCTGGTCAAGGCCATAGCACAAGAAATTCCCACTTTCTCAATGTCTTGTTTCAAGCTCCCTCGCGGGTTGTGTGAAAATTTGAATGGGATGCTTCGCAAGTTCTGGTGGGGTAGTAAGAATGGAGAACGGAAAGTGTCATGGGTCTCATGGGAAAAAATGACTCAACCAAAAAATATGGGGGGAATAGGGTTTAAAGATTTTGAGATCCTCAACCTAGCCATGCTGGCGAAGCAGGCTTGGAGAATTTTACAAGATCAGGAATCTCTGAGTAGCCAAATTTTGAGAGTTGTGTATTACCCAAGTGGGGATTTGCTAGAAGTAGAACTGGGGTCATCACCAAGTCAAGTATGGCGTGCTATACTTGAGAGAAGACATACCCTCAAGCTCGGGCTAGTGAGGCGGATTGGTACATGAGAGACAACACGGATCTGGGAAGAGAATTAGCTACCTAGAGATTTTAACATGAGGCCAATTGTTGCAAAAGTGTTGAATCCCCCCCCCCCCGAGATGGTTTGTGAGCTTATTCGGAGT
Organism: Triticum dicoccoides; assembly: GCF_002162155.2. NCBI lineage: Eukaryota > Viridiplantae > Streptophyta > Magnoliopsida > Poales > Poaceae > Triticum > Triticum dicoccoides. Next base: position 754,275,667 of record NC_041382.1, read on the forward strand.
GCAACAGGAACATGGAATGAAACAGTTATGGATAATCACTTTCTTGATATGGACAAAGAAATTATATTGAAAATACCCATTAGTTCAAAGAGGCAAGATGATTTTTGGGCCTGGCACCATGAGAAACACAGTAACTTTTCGGTTCGGTCGGCATATAAGATGCTTGTGGGCGTTAAAGAACAAAGAGAGGATTGGCTTGAACATAGAACAAGCAATTCGAATTCAACTGAAACAAGGAAGGCATGGGTGAAGTTGTGGCATGTTCGAATTCCTCCTAAGGTGTTAATGTTCACATGGCAACTAGCAAAGATGTCTATTGCTATAGGAGAAGTCCGTGCCCATAGGAACATGGCCACTGGTGATACTTGTCTAATCTGTAATGCGGCTGTCGACACATGGAGACATGCTTTGATTGAGTACAATATGTCAAGAGCAATTTGGGCTTTAGCCGACGATGAGGTGGTTGAGCACCTGATTATGAACCGCACTAATGATGCTCAGTTGTGGATTTTTTGGCTTGTTGACACGATGAAAGAAAACGAATTGGCTATGACGCTTGTCACCCATTGGGCGATTTGGTGGGCAAGAAGAAGAGCTATTCATGATGAAGAGTTTCAGAACCCCGTTTCCACTTTTGGTTTTATCACAAAGTACTTAGAAGAAATTGAGGTGCCCATGAAACAGAAGAGAGCAATGAAATCTGAAGCACATGTAGCGAGGCATAGCAGGTTGTGGAGTGATACGTCTCCATCGTATCTACTTTTCCAAACACTTTTGCCCTTGTTTTGGACTCTATCTTGTATGATTTGAATGGAACTAACCCGGACTGACGTTGTTTTCAGCAGAATTACCATGATGTTGTTTTATGTGCAGAAAACAAATATTCTCGGAATGACCTGAAACTCCACGGGAGGTCTTAGAAAAAATATTAAAAAATCCTCGCCAAATATGAATACCAAGGGGCCCACACCCTTCTCACGAGGGTGGGGGGCGCCCGCCCCCTAGGGCGCCCCCCTACCTCGTGGGCCCCCTGGAGACCCTTCGACACCAACTCCAACTCTATATATTTGCTTTCGGAGAGAAAAAATAAGAGAGAAGAAATCATCGCGTTTTACGATACGGAGCTGCCGCCAAGCCCTAAAACCTCTCGGGAGGGCTGATCTGGAGTCCGTTCGGGGCTCCGGAGAGGGGGATTCGTCGCCGTCGTCATCATCAACCATCCTCCATCACCAATTTCATGATGATCACCGCCGTGCGTGAGTCATTCCATCTAGGCTTCTAGGCTTGCTGGACGGTGATGGGTTGGATGAGATTTATCATGTAATCGAGTTAGTTTTGTTAGGGTTTGATCCCTAGTATCCATTATGTTCTGAGATTGATGTTGCTATGACTTTGCTATGCTTAATGCTTGTCACTAGGGCCCGAGTGCCATGATTTCAGATCTGAACCTATTATGTTTTCATGAATATATGTGAGTTCTAGATCCTATCTTGCAAGTCTATAGTCACCTACTATGTGTTATGATCCGGCAACCCCGAAGTGACAATAATCGGGACCACTCCCGGTGATGACCATAGTTTGAGGAGTTCATGTATTCACTATGTGCTAATGCTTTGTTCCGGTTCTCTATTAAAAGGAGGCCTTAATATCCCTTAGTTTCCAATTGGACTCCGCTGCCACGGGAGGGTAGGATAAAAGATGTCATGCAAGTTCTTTTCCATAAGCACATATGACTATGTAAGGAATACATGCCTACATTACATTGATGAATTGGAGCTAGTTCTGTGTCACCCTATGTTATGACTGTTACATGATGAACCACATCCGACATAATTATCCATCACTGATTCGGTGCCTACGAGTTTTCCATATACTGGTTTACGCTTATTTACTTTCTCGCTGCTACTGTTGCAATCACTACAAAATACCAAAAATATTACTTTTGCTGTCTTTACTTTTGTTGCCGCTACCACCACTATCATATTACTTTGCTACTAAACACTTTGCTGCAGATACTAAGTTTCCAGGTGTGGTTGAATTGACAACTCAGCTGCTAATACTTGAGAATATTCTTTGGCTCCCCTTGTGTCGAATCAATAAATTTGGGTTGGATACTCTACCCTCGAAAGCTGTTGCGATCCCCTATACTTGTGGGTTATCAAGACCTTTTTTCTGGCACCGTTGCCGGGGAGCATAGCTCTATTCTTTGAGTCACTTGGGATTTATATCTGCTGGACACTATGAAGAACTTGAGAGATCCAAAAACCAAGATTTATCCCTCAACTACGAGGGGAGGTAAGGAACTGCCATCTAGCTCTGCACTTGATTCACCTTCTATTATGAGTAAGTTTGCGACACCTACACCTGCTTCTGCTATTCGTTCTGATATGTCGCATGTTATTGATGATGCCACTTCTGCTATGCATGATACTTATGATGAAACTGCTTCTATGCCTGATACTACAGTGCCCCTTAGTGAATTTCTTGATGAACAAATTGCTAGGGCTAGAGAAAGAGAAATTATTGAATCTAAATACGATGATGATAGTGATGATGAAAACATGCCTGTTATTCCTAAAGGTTATCTTTTTGATAGGGATGCTTCTTTAGCTATTTTAGCTTGCAGAGATAGATATGAGCTTAAGAGGTTATTAATTAAATGGAACAAAGAATCACTTAGAGATAGAATGAGACCCGACCCTGCTTTTGCTACTTCACCTATATGTGTTCCTGATAAGGATTATGAATTCTTTGTTGATCCTGATATGATTACTTTGGTTGAATCTGATCCGTTTTATGGCTATGAATCTGAAACTGTTGTGGCACATCATACTAAGTTAAATGATATAGCTTCCCTGTTCACTAATAATGAGAGATCACGTTACCTCTATTTACTCAAAATATTTCCGTTCTCATTAAAGGGCGATGCTAAGATATGGTTTAATTCTCTTGATCCTGGTTGTGTGCGTAGTCCCCAGCATATGATTTATTACTTCTTTGCTAAATATTTCCCTGCTCATAAGAAACAAGCTACTTTGAGGGAAATATACAACTTTGTGCAAATTAAAGAAGAGAGTCTCCCACAAGCTTGGGGGAGTCTTCTCAAGTTACTTAATGCTTTGCCTGATCATCCTCTTAAGAAACCTGAAATACTTGATATCTTTTATAATGGACTAACCGATGCTTCCAGAGATTACCTGGATAGTTGTGCTGGTTATCTTTTCAGGGAAAGAACGCCAGATGAAGCTAAAATTCTATTGAATAATATGTTGACAAATGAAAATAATTGGGCACCTCCTGAGCCACCTCCTGAGCCATCTCCTGCTCCAATTACTGAGCCTATTCCTAAACCAACTCCGAAGAAGAGAGGTATTCTATTTCTCAGTCCCGAAGATATGCAAGAGGCAAATAAATCTATGAAAGAGAAAGGTATTAAAGCTGAAGACGTTACCTCCTATTGAAGAAATACATGGTCTTAATTCACCGCCTGTTGACTAAACATATGATCTTAATTATTTATTTACTGAAGAACCTCCTGATCCCGATATCCCGACACAGGTAGTAAAGGTAAATTCTCTCTATAGATATGATAAAGCTGAAGTCCCTCCTACTAAAATTGTTAGTCAATGCTTGGATGAGCTTGATAACTTTATGTATAAGCAAGATGACTTCAATGCTGATTTTGGTAGACAATTAAAAGAAAATGCTTACATGATTAGACGCTTGGGTGATTATATGGCTGATATTAAAGGTGAACTTAGACTTGTTAGCAAACTTGCTTCTACGGTTACCACTCAAGTAGAACAAGTACTTAAGGCTCAAAAAGAAGTGCTTGATGAAATGAATAGTAAGAAAGATGATTATGATGTTAGAGTGGCTACTAGAACTGGTCGAATGACTCAGGAACCTTTGTATCCTGAAGGCCACCCTAAGAGAATTGAGCAAGATTCTCAGAGAAATAATATTGATGTTCCTAGTTCTTCTAAAAAGAAGAAGAAGAAAAATGATAGAACTGTGCAAACTTCTAGTGAACCTATTGCTGAACCACCTGATAATCCAAATGATATTTCTATGTCTGATGCTGAAACACAATCTGGTAATGAACATGAACCTAGTAAAAATATTAATGATGATGTTCATGATGATGCTCAACCTAGTAATGACAATGATGTAGAAATTGAACTTGCTGTTGATCTTGATAACCCACAATCAAAGAATCAACGTTATGATAAAAGAGACTTTGTTGCTAGGAAACATGGTAAAGAAAGGGAACCTTGGGTTCAGAAACCCATGCCTTTTCCTCCAAAACCATCCAAGAAAAAGGATGATGAGGATTTTGAGCGCTTTGGTGAAATGATTAGGCCTATCTTTTTGCGTATGCGATTAACTGATGTGCTCAAAACGAACCCTTATGCTAAATATATGAAGGATATCATTACTAATAAAAGAAAGATACCGGAAGCTGATATTTCCACCATGCTTGCTAATTATACTTTTAAGGGTGGAATACCAAAGAAACGTGGAGACCTTGGAGTACCTACTATACCTTGCTCCATCAAAAGAAATTATATTAAAAATGCTTTATGTGATCTTGGAGCCGGGTTAGTGTTATGCCTCTCTCTTTATATCGTAGACTTGACTTGAATAAGCTAACACCTACTGAAATATCTTTGCATATGGCTGATAAATCAACTGATATACCTGTCGGTATTTGTGAGGATGTGCCTGTTGTGGTTGCAAACATTACTATTTTAACGGACTTTGTTATTCTTGATATTCATGAGGATGATAGTATGTCTATTATTCTTGGAAGACCTTTTCTTAATACTGCAGGGGCTGTTATTGATTGCAACAAAGGCAATGTTACTTTTCATGTTAATGGTAATGAGCATATGGTACACTTTCCGAGGAAACAACCTCAAGTTCATAGTATCAACTCTATTAGATAAATTCCATCAATTATATTTGGAGGTTTTGAATTTCCTCTTCCTGCTGTCAAGAAGAAATATGATATTCTTATTATTGGGGATGTGCATATCCCCGTTGAGGTAACTCAGTGTTATTCGAAATTTCTCCGGTTTCATGATTATCGGAATGAGTTTGTTAACAAGACTTGATCAACCTTGTTAGTGGATTCTTTTTGATGAGCATGAGATGGACGAAACTAGAAGCACAAACTTCTGTACCCTCTCTATATTTTCTGTTATTTATATTAAATAAAGTAAAAATAGTATTTTCTGTCTGTTTTCTGATTATCCGTGCAATATAAAAATAACCCGAAAATAAAAGTCCTTAGAATGCCATGCCAATTTAATATGATTTTTTCAGGAATATTTCAGAATTTACTATGCAAAAATTACCGCGGGAGGAGCTGCCACCTGGCCACGAGGGTGGTGGGCGCCCGCCCCCCCTATAGGGCGCGCCCCCCTGCCTCGTGGGCCCACGGTGGCCCTCCTCCACTTATCCCAGCACCCATCTTCTTCCTCTATCTCACACAAACCCGAAAAACCAACTCAAGCACGAGTTTTAGCCACTTTTGCTGCGATTTTCGATCTCCTTGCTCAAAGCACCTCTCGCAAAACTGCTTGGGGAGATTGTTCCTTGGTATGTGACTCCTCCATTGGTCCAATTAGTTTTTGTTCTAGTGCTTTATTCTTTGCAAATTTGTGCTGCATAGGTGACCATGTTCTTGAGCTTGCATGTCAAATTTATATGGTTCCAAGTAGTTCTAATGCTTGATATAGGCTCTAGGCACTTGTAGGAGTAGTTGCTATCAGTTTTATTGAATTTGGTTTACTTTTATTTTGAAGTTACTAAAAATTTCAGATTTTTTCAGAGAAAAACAATATGTTTAGGAAGATGTTCCAAGGTGGTTCCTCTAAGAAGCAAGGACCCAGAATTGCTATGCGCGATGCTGACGAGGATCCACCAAGAGACGCTCCAGTACGGCCTTGCGAATGGCCCTCGGAAAATTTTATGGACCGTGCGGGAATTAAAGAAGAATTCAAATCATATTTACGCAATGCCGGTCTTGAGGATTTTGAGGCTAACAAATGCCCCCAGTATCATGATCTCACAAGTTCATTTGTGAGGAAGTTTGAGTATTCATCTTCGCGTAATTCTCCTTCAGTCATGTTTGATCTTTATGACAAATCTTATACCATGGACCTAGAGGATTTCACTTCTGCTTGCGAACTTCCATCATGGGGCAGTATTAGGGATCCCCCTAAATCTGAATTTAGAAATTTTCTTGCTAGTATAACTGTGGGGGAATCCAGAGATATAATGCAGGCTACATTAGGGAGCATTCACTTTCCTGCTATACATTATTTTGCTCTTTTCATCGGTAGATGCATAAATGCTAAGGATGAAGCATGTCACATGTGTGTCCCTGATCTCAGCATTCTTAGGAGTGCTGTGTTAGGAGACCAATCTTATCATATGGGAGCCATTGTAGCTCGTAGGTTGCATCATAATAGACATAATGGAGATTTCTTTGGAGGAATTTATGCAACCCGCTTAGCTCATTTTCTTGAAATAGACATTCGCGAGGGTGATATGGAGTTGCCTCCCGCATATTTAGATTATAACTCTATGGCTTCGCACCAGTTTGTCGAGAGGCCTGAATCACCTCTCTTATATCGCTTAATTTTTGATAAACGACGTGTTTTCCGTATTACTCTCCCTGCTCCTGCCTTCTTTGATTCACAGACAAAAGGAAGATACTTTATTACCAGAGAGGAGGCAGAAGAGTACGAGAGGAGAGCGGAGGCAGCTCGACTCCACGCTGCAGCACAGCAGGGGATAACCGCTGCACATCAGTATGATCCCAACTATCCTTCCTCATCATAGTATGACCCCAACAACTATTATTATGGATATCCGCCAGGCCAGCCGTGGCCATAGACCAACTTAGGCCAAAAGCCTAAGCTTGGGGGAGTACGTATTTCTCACCGACATTACGTTTATGTTCACACACACTCATTGCTAGATGTCGGTGCTCATACTTTTTCACTGTAATATCCATGCTAGTTTATTTTCTTTTTCCTGCTTTCTTCTTATGTGCTTGTTAAACCTTAAGAAAAACCAAAAAAATTAGTAGTAGTTTATTTTTCTGCTGTAGTAGTAATAATTAAAAATAAAATCCAAAAATATTTCCCGTTCTTCTTTTGCTTGTTGGGAGCTTTCCCGTGTAAATAGTTTTATTTCTTTTCTTTTATTTGGGGGTCAGTAGGAGAAGACCATAATTAAATTGTTGAAGTGGCTCTTATATGCATTATTGTTGATTTAACCAAGAGCCCATATTGCCTTGTCTTCTCCTGTTTATTGAATGCTCGCAGATTTCAGCTTAGTCCAATGCACGTGCACTCTTATTATTATTCACACCATTTGGTCGTGCAAGTGAAAGGCAATTATGATGATATATGATGGACTGACTGAGAGGAGAAAAGTTGGTATGAACTCGACCTCTTTTGTTTTTGTAAATATGATGAGTCCCGTGTTCGTGATTCAGCTTATTATGAATAAACATGTTTGCAATGACAAATAGAGATCGTAGTTGCTTGTGCCATGCTAGATTAGCTATGAGTTATAATGATTTACCTTGTATGCCAACATGCTATTGAGATGATTATGATGTGGTATGATGGGGTGGTATCCTTTTTTGAATGATTTAAGTGACTTGACTTGGCACATGTTCACGCATGTAGTTGGAACAAAATCAACATAGCCTTCACGATATTTATGTTCATGGTGGATTATATCCTACTCATGCTTGCATCCAATGTTTATTAATTTTAATGCATTTACATGGCTGTTGTCACTCTCTAGTTGGTCGCTTCCCAATCTTTTGCTAGCCTTCACCTGTACTAAGCGGGAATACTGCTTGTGCATCCAATCCCTTTAAACCCCAAAGTTATTCCAGATGAGTCCACTATACCTTCCTATATGCGGTATCTACCTCCCGTTCCAAGTAAATTTGTATGTGCCAAACTCTAAACCTTCAAATAAACATTCTGTTTTGTATGCTCGAATAGCTCATGTATCAACAAAGGCTGTCCTTATCTTCCGTGTTAGGCGGGTTATTCTCAAGAGGAGTGGACTCCGCTCCTCACTCACGAGAAAATGGATGGTCACCGGGATGCCCAGTCCCATGCTTTATGCAACTAAATCAAAATTAATTGCAAACAAAACTCCCCCTGGGACCTGATGTATGTTGGAGGCACTCGTTGTTTCGAGCAAGCCATGGATTGATGCTTGTTGGTGGAAGGGGAGTATAAACTTTACCATTCTGTTTGGGAACCGCCTATAATGTGTTTAGCATGGAAGATATCGCCATCTCTTAGTTGTTACGTTGACAATGAAAGTATACCACTCAAAATACAATTTATCTCTATTTCAAAACCAAGCTCTGGCACCTCTACAAATCCCTGCTTCCCTCTGCGAAGGGCCTATCCATTTACTTTTATGTTGAGTCATCACCCTCTTATTAAAAAGCACTAGCTGGAGAGCACAGCCGTCATTTGCATTCATCACTGTTAATTTATATTGGGTGCGACTATGATTGGATCTCTTTTACCATGAATTACAATGTCTAGTCAGTCCTTGATCTTAAAGGTGCTCTGCATTTATGTTTTGCGGTCTCAGAAAGGGCTAGTGAGATACCATCTTGTTATATCATATTATGATTGTTTTGAGAACGTGTTGTCATCCGAGATTTATTATTATGACTTCCTAGTTGATTATGCTATTGATATGAGTAATGAAGAGACCTAAGAATTATTGCAAATGTGGTTAGTTATGATCTATGCTGAAAACTTGAATGCTGGCTTGACATAGTTACAACAACAAGAGCAAACAGAGTTTGTAAAAGTTTTTCTTTCTTTCTTTCAGTTTGTCAACTGAATTGTTTGAGGACAAGCAAGGGTTTAAGCTTGGGGGAGTTGATACGTCTCCGTTGTATCTACTTTTCCAAACACTTTTGCCCTTGTTTTGGACTCTATCTTGTATGATTTGAATGGAACTAACCCGAACTGACGCAGTTTTCAGTAGAATTACCATGATGTTGTTTTATGTGCAGAAAACAAATATTCTCGGAATGACCTGAAACTCCACGGGAGGTCTTAGAAAAGTAATAAAAAATCCTCGCCAAATATGAAGACCAGGGGGGCCATACCCTTCTCACGAGGGTGGGCGGCGGCCCCCCTAGGGCGCACCCCTTACCTCGTGGGCCCCCTGGAGACCCTCCGACGCCAACTCCAACTCTATATATTTGCTTTCGGAGAGAAAAAAATAAGAGAGAAGAAATCATCGTGTTTTACGATACGGAGCCGCCGCCAAGCCCTAAAACCTCTCGGGAGGGCTGATCTGGAGTCCGTTCGGGGCTCCGAAGAGGGGGATTCGTCACCGTCGTCATCATCAACCATCCTCCATCACCAATTTCATGATGCTCACCGCCGTGCGTGAGTCATTCCATCTAGGCTTCTAGGCTTGCTGGACGATGATGGGTTGGATGAGATTTATCATGTAATCGAGTTAGTTTTGTTAGGGTTTGATCCCTAGTATCCATTATGTTCTGAGATTGGTGTTGCTATGACTTTGCTATGCTTAATGCTTGTCACTAGGGCCCGAGTGCCATGATTTCAGATCTGAACCTATTATGTTTTCATGAATATATGTGAGTTCTAGATCCTATCTTGCAAGTCTATAATCACCTACTATGTGTTATGATCCGGCAACCCCGAAGTGACAATAATCGGGACCACTCCCGGTGATGACCATAGTTTGAGGAGTTCATGTATTCACTATGGGCTAATGCTTTGTTCCGGTTCTCTATTAAAAGGAGGCCTTAATATCCCTAAGTTTCCAATAGGACCCCGCTGCCACGGGAGGGTAGGACAAAAGATGTCATGCAAGTTCTTTTCCATAAGCATGTATGACTATATACGGAATACATGCCTACATTACATTGACGAATTGGAGCTAGTTCTGTGTCACCCTATGTTATGACTGTTACATGATGAACCGCATCCGGCATAATTATCCATCACTGATCCGGTGCCTACGAGTTTTCCATATACTGGTTTACGCTTATTTACTTTCCCGCTGCTACTGTTACAATCACTACAAAATACCAAAAATATTACTTTTTCTGTCTTTACTTTTGTTGCTGCTACCACCACTATCATATTACTTTACTACTAAACACTTTGCTGCAGATACTAAGTTTCCAGGTGTGGTTGAATTGACAACTCAGCTGCTAATAATTGAGAATATTCTTTGGCTCCCCTTGTGTCGAATCAATAAATTTGGGTTGAATACTCTACCCTCGAAAGCTGTTGCGATCCCCTATACTTGTGGGTTATCAAGATGGAGTCCTCTGAAGACTAGTTGGTGCAAGGTGAGTGTTGATGGAGGATTGTCCAGGGACGGTTAAAGAGGGGCAGCTGCAGCAATTTGTCGCGATGAGCGCGGACATTTTTTGGGTGCTTCCGCTGTTGTTTTGAATGGCCAGACAAATTCAGCATGTCTAGAAGCTATAGCATGTAATGAAGGTTTTGATATTGCCCAAGATCTCGATATTGGGAAGGTAAAAGTTGTCTCAGACTGCATGGAAGTTGTCACTAATTTCCAGCAGAAGGCGAAGTGTTCATACTCGATGATTTTGCGAGAAGTGGAGGACAGTGCTAAATTGTTTACTCTAGTGGATGTGGTGCATGAGTATAGGGAGTTGTAGTAGATGCCCATTGGTTAGCGAAGGCTGCGTCGTCCTTAGGCGGAGGCCGCTATATTTGGATGGGTTCTTTACCAGATATCTGTAACATAACTCTGAATGTTTTGATTGAATATAGAACCTTTTGCCCCTCAAAAAAATCAACTGATATATCACTACTAGGGGGTGTTGATAGGATTATGTCATTTCATCACTATTAATCGGTTGGGCCGATTTATCCCTATGACACGCGATTTATCGGGAATCTATCAATAAATTCGGCCTATTTCTACCACTATGTGTATTGTGCTAATGTTTACTGGCAATTTATTTTGGTTGTGACTGTGAGAGAATCAAAGAACATAGGGTTTTAGTGTTGTACAAGGATTCAAAGGTAAGGAATCGAGGTAACACCTCTGTCTAATATTGTTTTTGTGTTGTATATAGCATATTGTAGTGTTGGGAATCTGGCATTTGCTAAAAAGATATCCGATGTATAATCAACCGATAAAATCTATTAACCGGCCAATTACTGATTAATCTCTAATCCCCGGCCAACCGAGACGATATGATAATCGATATCCTGAACATTGATTTTGGGTTAAATTTTGATCATATATAGAACTAATAATAAAATACAAATGATAGAGAAAATATATTGTTGATTCATATTTGAAAGAGCTTTAGCCCAAAATAAGAGGGACCCTAATAAACCTGGACAGAGGTAGTATTGTTACACTATTTATTTCTTATTTTTTATTACGTTAAAAAACTTAACGAGCCTAAACAAGTTCTACAAAAAACTTAATGACCCTAATTTTTACCATATATATAATGATAGTTCTACTTTTTGGCAATGCTTCCTTAGACGTTGTCTGTTAACTACTATATAATAAGTACTTCTGTAGTATATGTGCCTCTCTAGGTTGTTAACTATTGTGTTAATTAGATGTCCTTATCTGAAATAGTCTTAACTATGTGCCAATATCATAACGACACACCCCATGTGTTCTGAAGATGGTCATAATGCACAACTCCTGCAAATTATAATGGTTGTTTCATTTTTATTGATAGATGTAAGCAAGTGCATATTTTTCTTTTGTTTTCGAACTTATGTTGTCTGTGATTTCCATTTGGAACCTTTTGTCATTGTCTTTCTCAATTCACCATATGCCCATGCATTTATCGTCCACTGCCACCTTTTCCTACTCCTTGGTTTCGCCTTATCTCTCTTCTTCCTTTCAAACCTTTTAGCTTTTTTATTTATCAATTAACGCTAGTTTGTGCAATTATGTTCTAGTGTCAGCTTTATCTATTATTTGGTTTCGTTTACTGTTGTTCCTCTATCTAAACCTTTCATCACTCTCTTTGGAGTTCACACTACAACCATACGATTATTGTCCTTTTGTCTAAATTCATGACATTGTTCTTCCCATAGAAAACAAGTTGAAGAGTGTACATGAATTTAGACAAAGGACAATAAAAATTGGATTGGTAACCAAGAAACGATGGAACAAAAAATAGGTTGAAGAGTGTACATGAAGTAAAAACAAGTTTTTAACTAACAAACATGTAGAATAGTCCACTTGGAAACAACCTACATGTCATGAATTGTTACAAAGAGTAGTTTGAAATGGAAATGAATAATTGTTTGTACCGTAAGTACAAACAGTAATTACTTAGTGAAAACATGTCGATTGGTAACTGATACATCAACATGCAACAAGTTGAATGTAAACTAGATTTGATGAATCCAAAGATGGATGTTGTCGGGTAAGGTCATCTAAATGAGAATGACATTCTTTTGTATGCAGTAACATTTGACTACCAACTCGCATTGCATGACACATGGTAAAGTCTCTCCAATTATCTCCATGAATATAGGAATGGCTGCTTCCTTTGCTATTGAGCCAACTTGGAATGTAAATCTAAGGTTTGACTCCAATGCGACCTCAATACTGATGTCTTCATTTAGGGGAAGGCGCAATATTTTTAGTACAAGTGGTCTGGCAAACCAAAGAATGTACAGTGGAAAATAATATGAAAATACAAATTGGTAGAAATAATATCTCATTGAAAGGAAAGAAATAAGAACACACAATTTACTTGTTAGTGAACTATTAACATATAGTGCTATTGAAAGAACAAAAATGTGAGCACATTGTTTATCTGGTATACAGACAATGTGTTATGGTAATATGAAGAGATAATTTGTTATCCAAATGAGTTGTGTTTGTCAGAGAAATAGTATAATGTTGTGAATGTAAAGGTATGAACAATCTGTCTAATTTTATGTTCTTATGGGAATAAAGGTGTCTTTGAAAGAAGACAACGACAACAATCTATACCTACTATTAAAGGGAATAGGTATTCTTGGTTTGGTTTAGCCCTTTACGTTTGGTTTACACATGTTAAGCGAACTGGGCCAGCTACTTGTATGTTGATGGGCCTTTTATGGGCTTTTATAGAGAGACCGCAAAAAATAATTGGGTCAAAATAAATCAACATTATGGGAATTGAACACAAGACCTCCTGTCTATCTCTTAGATGTAACAACCAAAGACTTATGCACCTTTCATATTTACTAATCCCAACTCACTCTAAATATACGAGTGGCAGTCATCATGTTTATTTATTTATTTTTTGTGAGAAAATGAGTTGATATTAAAATAGCCAAATTACTCAAAGGTCCACACAGAAAAGGAAATTACAACCAAGCCCCTTTGCAACCCGACTACGCCGGCGCCGTGGACGAGCCGGTGACACGTCGTTCGCTGCTGCTTGCTGACACCTTGGATTGAAGCAGCCCCCAGGCGAAACGGGAAGTCTCCGATCAACGGTCCCTGAGGACCTACACCCATGGCCGTCGTCATCGTCGCACCGCTCGACATCGCCTTCCTTCTCCAGATCCTCAACCGCCGGAATCGCCATCCCTCGATCTCCGGCACGGGGGAACCGTGCACGGCCTATCCACCAAGCAGCGAGCACGAAGAAAGGAGCTGGTCCACCACGGAGCTCCACCGGACTTCGCCTTCGAAGGGGAGACCAACACCTGCAAAAAGTCGATCCAGTCGCACCGCCGCCTCCACGACACCACCGACTGGCTCCCTAGGCACTCCTACACTATGTACACGCTGCAAATCGGGCCTCCCCCGTCCTCCCGCCGCCAGAGCGTCCGGCGGAGGGCGAGGGAGCCGCCGATACGGCAACGGCAAGGTGGAGAGACCGGGGTTCGCACAAATCGCCCTTCGTTCCTGTAAATGGGGAAGGGTGAGGTCCAAGGCTCATGTTTAGGGAGAGCTAATTAAGCGAATGAGCTAATAAAGGAAGGATTGTGGAATTAAATATAATATTTAAATGAATGTGGCTAATTAAAGAAAGGATTATGAGTAAATCAGTGGAATAACTATTAGAAAGATTGTTGTCGGTGTCAAAACCGGCGGATCTCGGGTAGGGGGTCCCGAACTGTGCGTCTAGGCCGGATGGTAACAGGAGGCAAGGGACACGAAGTTTTACCCAGGTTCGGGCCCTCTTGATGGAGGTAAAACCCTACGTCCTGCTTGATTAATATTGAAGATATGGGTGTTACAAGAGTAGATCTACCACGAGATCAGAGAGGCTAAACCCTAGAAGCTACCCTGTGGTATGATTGTATGTTGTAATTGTTGTCCTACGGACTAAAACCCTTCGGTTTATATAGACACCGAAGAGGGTTAGGGTTACACAAGGTCGGTTACAAAGGAGGAGATATCCATGTACGTATTGCCTAGCTTGCCTTCCACGCCAAGTAGAGTCCCATCCGGACACGAGACGAAGTCTTCAATCTTGTATCTTCATAGTCTAACAGTCCGGCCAATGGAGATAGTTCGGCTGTCTGGAGACCCCCTAATCCTGGACTCCCTCAGTAGCCCCTGAACCAAGCTTCAATGACGATGAGTCCGGCGCGCAGTTGTCTTCGGCATTGCAAGGTGGGTTCCTTCTCCGAATACATCACAGAAGAATTTGAATACGAGGATAGTGTCCGATCCAGCAAAATAAGTTCCACATTCCACCGTAGAGAGAATAATGTTTTCACAGATCTAATTTGCTAGCTTATTTTAGCAACACGACGTTACGTCATGGCCCGGTGATTATTCGAACCGTTTCTTTTAACCAGCCCCGCACATAACGCGAGGCAGTTTTTCGACATGTCTTGTCAAAGCAGAGATCGTGTCCCCTTATTACGGGATTTTCATCAATACGGGCATGGGTAACCCAACCGCGCCATCAATTGCGGCGCTTGGGGGATAAGCGAGTTTTACCAGGCAAGTGGGGACGCTTAATTTTGTCCGCCCATATAAAGGGATAACGATTCACCTTTCTATCCAAGCCTTTTCCTCCTATGCTCATCCGCTCCCACACACTCGAGCTCTAGCGCCCAAGCTCTCACTTCCATCTCAACCTTCTCCAACCATGTCCGGAGCGGGAGGCAAGTGGATGGTCTCCTCCGTCACGGAGGGAGACGTCAAGAAACTGAGGAGAGCTGGATACCTGCCCGATGACATCGCGCACCGGCTCCCAGATGAGGGACAGCTCATCCCCACCCCCGAGCCCCATGAGAGGGTGGTATTCCTCACCCATTTCCACCGCGGACTAGGATTCCCTCTCCATCCCTTCGTCCGGGGGCTCATGTTTTATTACGGCCTGGATTTCCACGATCTGGCCCCGAACTTCATCCTCAACGTCTCGGTGTTTATCGTCGTGTGTGAGGCCTTCCTCCGCATCAAGCCCCACTTCGGCTTATGGCTGAAGACCTTCAATGTCAAGCCGAAGGTAGTGAGCGGCCGCCAGGCGGAGTGCGGAGGCGCCATGGTGGGCAAGATGCCCAACATCACATGGCTCGAGGGCACCTTCGTGGATACCATAAAGGGGTGGCAATCGGGTGGTTCTATATCACCGAGCCACGCGACCCCGCATGGGTAGCGGCCCCCGAATTCCGATCTGGCATCCCCATGCGGCTCACCTCCTCGAAAGAGAAGGGCCTGTCCTGGGGTAATTCAAAGGAGCTGACCGGACTCCAATCATGTATTCAGAACATGGTGGACAAGAAGCTCAAGCTTGTCAACATAGTCCAGGTTATGCTCGTCCGCCGGATACTCCCGTGCCAACAATGGGAGTTTACCTTGTGGGAGTTCAATCCGGCGGAGCACCGAACTCTGAACAGGCTCTTCGATACGACTCATGAAGATGCCTGGAGGGTGCTGTTCAAGAGCGCCGAGGTCCCTCCCCCCATTACTGGGGATCGCTGATTCAGCGCGAAGCGCCACGCCAGTGCGGTAGGTTATTTTACCTTTTACAGGATATTTGTTTTCTATATAGATTGGCTCTATGCGGGATCTAAACTCCCGTGCCGTTAACAGGACTGGCAGAAGATGGCCGGACAAATCGACTGTCCGGCTCCCTTGCCCGAAGGCCCTGCAGACGCCCTTCTGGCGAAGATGTTGACTCCGGCTCCTTACAAGGTGCCGGAGAAGACCAAGAAGGCCAAGGAAGCTCGAAAGAGTTCCCGACGCCAGGCGTCGTCGGACTCACCGTCCGATGACTCTGCGGCGAACTCTTCCCCCGAAGATGAGGAAGAGGAAGAAGAGGCTCCCCCACCAACTTGGGGAGATAAGAAAAGGAAGGCCGCCCCAACTGGGGAGGCCGGAGGGTCCAAGAAGGGAAGGACGCTCCTTCCGGACAGCTCCACCGCTACCGACGAAAGTGAAGACGAGTGGTTGCCCAGGGCCAAGCCCCACGGGAGATCGTAAGTATTCGGATACCAAAGTAACCCATAGGATTCCTTTGTCGCATTGCTTTCCCTAACACCGAACTCAATTGTGCAGGCCGCTCCGAGCCAATATCGAGGTATCCTCGGACGGCTCCCTGGGCTCGTCGGACATGGATAGCGATCCAGTCCCGACCGCCACCTCCCCTCATCCAGCCGACGACGCCGAGGTTCTGTCTCAAGAGGCACCGGATCGAGGGGGACAGTCCCAGAGGCGCCTCAAGGCGACCTTCCGGTCTCCGGGAGCCGAGGGGACGGGGTCCCCGAGAGCTCCGAGTTCGGCCCTCAACCGAACACCGCGCCGAACCCTCCAATGATTCCGAGCTCGGGCAAGCGGTCCCCTTCTAAGGGGGGTGAAACGCCTGTGCCGGTGACCTCTGTCCATCCGGAGGCGCCGGACACTATGTTGGAAGCGCTTTGCAGCGCTTCCATCGAGGAGGAGCACCGCACTATCATGAGTGCGGTGATCCAGAAGGTTCAGTCCATCAAGAGCGGATTGACTGAAGCCTATACTAGCCTTCTAACAGGCTTCGAGGTAAGTGTTTTAAAATGTAGTAGAAGTATTATCGCATAGACAGTAGCCCCTGATGCTTTGTTCGGTATTCGCAAAGAAAAGCCGAACAGAGGATCAAATAATATCGCAGGAGTCGAATATAAGTATGTCAATATGCATATGCAGGCTTCTCTGCGGCGTCCGCCGCACTAACTGCGGAGGTCGCCGTACTGAAGCGGGACCTCGATGGGTCCAAGAAAGAGCTCGGCCTTGTCAAGAGGCAGCTCGAGGAGAACGAAGGTAAGTAATACCCCGTCTATAGGTATATGTATATAAAAAGGACGCGATTGCAAAATGACAGGATCATTGTATGTTTTGCCAGGGGCCACGACCGAGGTGGCGACCCTGAAGCAAGCGCTGACCAAGGCCGAAGATACAACGGCCAAGGAGCGCACCGAGCGAGAGAGGCACGAGGCTCGGGTGGGCGAGGTGCAGCAAGAGCTCTAGGCTCTCGTGACGAAGCACGAGGCGTTGGAGCTTGACTTGAAGACGCGAGAGTCTGAGCTTGCCGCGGCCCGTGAGAGCGCGAAGAGTGCCAAGGCCGAAGCCCAAAAGGCCCTCCAAGAGATCGACGCGATGAAGAAGATAGCGGCGGGTAAGGATTTCTATATGCAAAGCAAGCATGTAAAAGTAATTTACCGATTACTTACCCGAATCCGGAGCTCTTCAGGAGCATTCGCAGATTTGCCCCGCAGTGTGTCTGACGCCGCACAATTTTACCAGGCCGAGAATGGAAGCTCGACGGAGAAGCTGTTTTGGTCTCAGTATGCTGAGGCCAAACATCCGGTGCCAATGAGCGACCAGCTGAAGCAGATGGCCGAGCTACATAAGGCGGCCGATCAGGCCATGAAGGGCCTCATAGTCTAGCTGTGGCCTGGCGACGCCCTTCCGAACAGCTTCTTCAGCCTGGTGAGGCGGCTTGTGGATGCCTGCCCACGGCTGGAGGTCGTCAAGCGATCCGTCTGCATTGAAGGAGCACGCCGGGCTTTCGCCCGTGTCAAAACGCAGTGGGTCAAGCTAGACGCCGTGAAGCTGATCAAGGAGGGGCCGCCGGAGGGCAAGGAGCACCGCCACCCCGAGATGTACTACGAGGGTGTTCTGCCGGGCGCCCGTCTTATCGCGGATGAGTGTTCACAAAATGTAATATTTGAATGAGACTTGCTCGTTTTTTATCCTGTGTGATGAAAACTTGTTTCATATGCGCTATGCAACGCTTGTGTGAATTTAAAATATTACCTTCTGTTTGGCTGTTTATCCAATCTGAGAGATGGCTAGTCCTCGACTTCTGCCCCCATACCGCGAGTGCTGGGGTGTTCGGGATAAACCTGAGCACTCTTGTTCCCATGTTTGGGTCCTTCAAGGGAGGTGCTCAGCACAATGAACAAGGCAACCGGACTAATAATGCTTTATCACTCTCACTTAGCCATAGAATTCTATAATTTTAAATTTCGGCAAAGCCCCTGGTATTCGGAAGGACGAATTCGGGGTGCGATACACGCCTGTAAGCCGGATAGAGCCGGCCCCTCACCCTAAGCAGCATAAGTCTTTAGGGACTTGAAAAACCTCGCCAAACAGAGACTAGTCTCTCGCCTTATCATGACAGTCAGTTTTAGCTTTCTCTACTGAGGTGCTCAGCCCGGCAGAACCGGGGCACAATCGCAGTAGTTCTCCTAGCGCTACCTTAGCCGATAGAGCGGAACGTAAGGTACCAAAACATAGGAGCCGGGCAAACCCAACATTTGAACAAAGACATGATTCAGAGCTGATGCATATAATGCTATAAGTTCGGGGTGCCACACTTGTGAAAGTGTTCAGACTTTTCACACCATATTGTGGGTACGTAAGCCCCTGGTGCTTTGGCCGTACCAGAGTGTACGGTTGCAAGGCGTCGTTGATGAACATATATATATATATATAACAAGAATGCAATAATAGTCGTAATGTCATGCATTGTTTATTAAAAAATTGCATTACAGCAGAGTGATACAGATAGTGTAATAAGCAAAAGAGTAGGACTACGTCCCTTCCAAGGGCGAGCTGGGGAATGATATGAAATCTGTAATCAACCTGGGGATTCCGTTATATAACGTAGTTGTCTGCCACCTTGGTTGTTGTATCATGTGTGCGGCAATAGAGCTGCCGCATGGTGTCTCCAGAGATTAAAGTCCTGAAAGAAAAAGAAAAATAACCAAACGGGAAGCCCCTAGTGCGGTTTAGGCCGCGTTTTGGGGCGTGCCGCAGTTGTGCCCCCCTCCCCACCTGTGCCCATGGTATTTTTAACGTGTAATTATGTACGCGCGGCACGAATAACGCCATTGGGCTGGGATTGGGGTGGCCGCCGTATTGCTACGCGAGCTTAGATCGCGTCAGGCGGTCTGTCTGCCGATTTCCCCAAGCGCGCTTGAAGGTGTCCGGGCTTTGAAACGCCGAACTGGTAGATTGCCTTGAGAGGCTGCTTTGCGCTTCTACTGCAAGGGCCGCGGTGTGCTCCTCTGTTCGGAGAGAGCGCTCTGTGTTTCCATTGACTGTGATAACTCCGCGAGGTCCTGGCATCTTGAGTTTGAGGTATGCATAATGTGGTACCGCATTGAATCTAGCAAATGCGGTTCGTCTGAGCAGCGCGTGATAACCACTGCAGAACGGGACTATATCAAAGATTAACTCTTCGCTTCGGAAGTTATCCGGGGATCCGAAGACCACTTCCAGTGTAATTGAGCCTGTGCAATGGGCCTCTACGCCTGGAATGACGCCTTTAAAGGTCGTTTTTGTGGGTTTGATCCTTGAGGGGTCTATACCCATTTTGCGCATTGTGTCCTGATAAAGCAGGTTCAGGCTGCTGCCGCCATCCATAAGGACTCGAGTGAGGTGAAATCCATCGATGATTGGGTCTAAGACCAGTGCGGCGAATCCTCCATGACGGATACTAGTGGGGTGGTCCCTGCGATCGAAGGTGATCGGACAGGAGGACCAAGGGTTGAACTTCGGGGCGACTGGTTCCAACGCATCTACGTCCCTGAGTGCACGCTTTCGCTCCCTCTTGGGGATGTGGGTTGCGTATATCATGTTCACCGTCCACACTTGCGGGGGAAACCTCTTCTGTCCTCTAGTGTGTGGCCGCCGGGGTTCTTCCTCGTCATCGCTATGCGACCCCTTGTCCTTGTTTTCGGCAATTAACTTGCCGTCCTGCTTGAACACCCAACAATCCCTGTTGGTGTGATTGGCTGACTTGTCTGGGGTGCCGTGTATTTGACACGAGCGATCGAGTATACGGTCCAACCTGGACGGACCCGACGTACTTTGTTTGAACGGCTTTTTCCGCTAACCGGGTTTAGAGCCTTTGAATCCGGCATTGACTGCCGTATCCTCAGTACTTTCGCTGTTAATGCGACGCTTATGCTTGTTGCGACGTGACCTGCTACTGCCGTCCCTGGTATCGGAGGTACCATGGTTTTTTGATATGTTATTACTCCGAGCCAACCAGCTGTCTTCTCCCGCACAGAAGCGGGTCATGAGCGTCGCGAGAGCTGCCATAGATTTCGGCTTTTCCTGACCAAGGTGCCGGACTAGCCACTCATCTCGGATGTTGTGCTTGAAAGCCTCTAAGGCCTCCGCATCCGAATAGTCGACAATTTGATTTTTCTTTGTAAGGAACCGAGTCCAGAATTGCCTGGCCGACTATTCTGGCTGCTGAATTATGTGGCTCAAGTCATCGGCGTCTGGTGGTCGCACATAAGTGCCCTGAAAGTTGTCGAGGAATGCGGCCTCCAGATCTTCCCAACAGCTAATGGAGTCTGCTGGCAAGCTATTAAGCCAATGCCGCGCTGGTCCTTTGAGTTTTAGTGGGAGGTACTTGATGGCATGTAAGTCATCACCGCGGGCCATGTGGATGTGGAGGAGGAAGTCCTCAATCCCTACTGCGGAATCTGTTGTGCCGTCGTATGATTCAATGTTTATAGGTTTGAAACCTTCTGGGAATTGATATTACATTACTTCGTCTGTGAAGCATAAGGGGTGTGCGGTGCCTCTGTATTGGGCTATATCGCGATGCAGCTCGTATGGGTCCTGCCCGCTGTGTTCGGCCCGGCCGGATTTGTTTTTACTGTATCCGGCGTGACGTTTACCGTCTCGTAGAGTGGTGGGCCCTCGTGATCCGTAGATCGATCTTGAATGCTTTGCTTTGTCCTCCAATATGTCTCGCAGGTCCGGCGTATCTCCCCATGACTTTTTATTTGGATGGCGTTGGGGTGGAGGTTGAGCTTTTGGCTGGAATGCCTCTCTATCGCGGCCACGAGGTGGCCGATCAGCCGTATCATATGCTTCTTCCTCCAGTCGGGGTAGTAACCTCCGCCTTGGGTAACTCTTGGAGGGACGCTCGAGTTTATATTCCTCGGCCGCGAGGACTTCAGTCCATTTGTCAGCTAGCAGATCTTGATCAGCTTGAAGCTACTGCTGTTTTTTCTTCAGGCTATTTGTCGTGGCCATAAGCCTGCGCTTGAAGCGCTCTTGTTTGACGGGATCCTCTGGTACGGCGAATTCATCATCGCCGAGGCTTGCCTCGTCTTCGGAGGGGGGGGGGCACATAATTGTCGTCCTCCTCCTCTCCGCCAGCCGCCCTCTCAGGAGAGCTGGCTCCTTCATCCTCCTGCTCTAAATCTTGCTGGAGGGGATTGTTGTTGTCTTCGGTGCTATCCGGAGTGTTATTATCTCCTGTGCCGGTATCACCACTTTTGCTTTGGCGGGACTTAGAGCGGCGCCGCTGACGTTGGTGCTTGGGTTGCTTCTTGGAGGGGTCATCCTCCGCTATCTCGTCGTCGTTGCCTTCATTGGGTGTATCCACCATGTATATGTCATACGACGAGGTGGCTTTCCAGTGCCCTATAGGTGCTGGTTCATGTTCGTCTCCTACATCGTCGTCCATACCGTCGATGTCTTCGGAGTCGAAGTCGAGCATGTCGGTTAAATCATCGACAGTGGCTACAAAGTGGGTGGTGGGTGGGCGTCGAATTTCTTCGTCATCCACATCCCAATCCTGTTGGCCATAATCCGGCCAGGGCTCTCCTGACAAAGAGAGAGACCTTAGTGAATTCAGAATGTCGCCGAAGGGCGAGTGCTGAAAGATACCCGCAGCGGTGAATTCCATGATCGGCGCCCAATCGGATTCGATTAGCGGGGGTGCGGATGGTTCGGGGTCCGGAAGAGAGTCCGGCACCTTGGAGTCACGGGCTGCGCAGAGGATTATGCTGGTGTTTGGCTCGATCGCCGTCGAGACTGCAGCCCCTGAGGCGGTGTCTAGCCACCCGTCCTCGATTGGCGCAGCTGGCTCCGAGCTAAGGGTCGGAGCTGATGCGGGCGCGGCCTCTGGGGTACCGTCCGGTGGCAGAGCTAGGTCATACCCATCGCGACAGTGCGGCGCGCCCGACTGTGGCTCGAATTCGTCGAAGATCAAGTCCCCACGGATGTTGGCCATGTAATTCAAACTTCCAAATCTGACCTGATGGCCAGGGGCGTAGCTTTCAATATGCTCCAGATGACCAAGCGAATTAGCCCGCAGTGCAAAGCCGCCGAATACGAAGATCTGTCCGGGGAGAAAAGTCTCACCCTGGACCGCATCTCTACCGATGATAGTAGGAGCCATCCAGCCTAACGGCGACGACACAGAGGAACTCTCAATGAAAGCACCAATGTCGGTGTCAAAACCGGCGAATCTCGGGTAGGGGGTCCCGAACTGTGCGTCTAGGACGGATGGTAACAGGAGGCAAGGGACACGAAGTTTTACCTAGGTTCGGGCCCTCTTGATGGAGGTAAAACCCTACGTCCTGCTTGATTAATATTGAAGATATGGTGTTACAAGAGTAGATCTACCACGAGATGAGAGAGGCTAAACCCTAGAAACTAGCCTATGGTATGATTATATGTTGTAATTGTTGTCCTACGGACTAAAACTCTTCAGTTTATATAGACACCGGAGAGGGTTAGGGTTACACAAGGTCGGTTACAAAGGAGGAGATATCCATATACGTATTGCCTATCTTGCCTTCCACGCCAAGTAGAGTCTCATCCGGACACGAGATGAAGTCTTCAATCTTGTATCTTCATAGTCTAACAGTCCGGCCAATAGGGATAGTCCGGCTGTCCGGAGACCCCCTAATTCAGGACTCCCTCAATTGTGGTCTTAATAAATTCTACATGAAGGATTTGAGGTAAAAAGGTAGGATAATTAAAACAAATGATCTATAGGCCTTAATGTGTTGGGGCAATTAAATTAGAAAAGGAAGAATTTGATTCCCGACTAAAACGGTCAGGACTTCATGGTAATTAATGAAAGGATCATGCTTAAATGACATTAAAAAGGATTGTATTTAAATGAAATCAGTGGGACATTACGCCCCGCAAAGAAAATATGAACACGACTAAATTGCGACGTATTTTTTATGTTCATTTTGTAGAAGGACGATGCTACGTTGCAACATGTTTTTTATAATGAATCCGATGTTGTGGGACATTATGCTTGTACAAAACATCAATTTTCACCGTTGCAACGCACGGACATATGTGCTAGTTTGTCTAATCTAAGAAGAATTGACTGTAATTGACTCGAGTGGTGCCATGGTATGAAAACATAAATGTAGGCACATAATGTTCGCAAAGTAATGAATACTTAGAATGTGTCCTAAGTAGACGTATGAAGTTCTGAATTAATCACTAAATATTCATGTTGACATGAATTGCATTCCATAAGAAAAATGATTGAATAGTTTTTTTGATAACCCTAATTGTATCGATGAGAGAACCCGGCATCGTCCGCTCCCCTAGGCCAAAACCTGGCCGGGACTAATGCTCCGGACTAAGAAAAATGATTGAATAGTTTTTTTACTGATGATTGTACTACTACATTCGAGTGCACCCCACGGGGCCGGAGCGGAGTGCTGCACCGTACGTGCGCGACGTGGAAACACGCGGAAGACATGCCAGCATCATCGTCTTCTTTGATCCATCACATTCACATTGGCAATAATTCTCCCCGGTGTCGTGAACTAGAACTGTCTGTGGCTATGTGCACGCGCTGATCGCACACAAAAAAGAATCGCACGGCCCTCGCAGAAAAGCACGGAAAGGTGGGCAAGTATACGTGGTGATGATGCGCTGGTCGACCAGTCCGTTTGTGATCTATATAGTACTTCCTCCGTTTCAAAATATAATGCGCCCGTGTTTTCCGAGGTTCAACTTTGATCATAAATTTAACCAACGAGACCAACTGCGGCGGGAGAAAAATTATATAATTAAAAACTTCTTTCAAATATGAATTCACTGATATAATTTTTGCTCCCGCCGTAATTGGTCTTGATAGTTAAATTTACGGTCAAAGTTGAAACACGTGGATAGAGGAAGCACTACATTGTGAAACGAAGGGAGTACTGATCTAGCTAGATACTCCTGCTGTCCTGCATAGACGTAGCGTGGCAACCAAATAATTAAAGCCGGATCAGATCGAATCAAAATTTACTTTACTTTTCCTTTCCACCATTGCATTGCATGGGGCGATGGAGTACGTAACGTACGCGAGGCAGTTCGGCAAAGCTGACGCGACTCCACCTCAGATGCGCATAGGCAGCATACATGCAATGGTGGCGGTGACAGACGGGGTGAAGCTTATTGCGTAGCGATAAAATTAGTTATGAGGGGATAAGATAAAGGATAGCGTATGATTCTCCTCGACGCTCTATATCCATTCGTTCGTTCCCTTTTTAGGAGGTCGGCCGCACGATTACGTTCGATCGTCACCTTAAACTTTGTACTACTCTGGGGCGGTAAGCGAAGGCTGGAGGATCTCTCTGGGGCACGTACAATGATGACATATGGATACAGATGCCTCATGAGTAATTTAAAAAAATTACATTTATATTTTTTTTCAGTGCAAGTTATCATTAATGAGCCTCATTAAAAAAAGAAAAATAAAAACTAGTATACATGCATTTTTACTTTTTACCCCAACATTTTCAAGTTTTGATACCGGACCATATTTTTTTCTCCATACCCCCGCCTCCTGAAGAGGATCATGTTTTCTTATCCAAACCTACTTTACCTGATATCCGATCCTACATAGTATGCGAGGCATCAGTGCATCACCCTGAAGCTATGCATTGTACATGCCCTGGTATTCGGCATTTGGCTGTGTCAGCATGCAAAGCGTGCGGCACTTTAGAGAACAGTTGGAGCATACAACCGTCCATAGCAAATATGACCCCATAAATGACCGGACGTGTCCGTTGTGAGCCTCTATTTATCCTTCCATGCAGTCATATTTCGTTTTCTTTTCTCTCATATATGCGGTCACTTGCACGTGATTGATGAAGATGAGGAGAGAAATAAAATAATGAATAAAGAGAGAGAAAATATGGTCCGGGGTGGGGTAGCGTCCTACGCGGCGGAATGCCTGAGTGCGTCTGCAAGGCCTTATATCCTCCCGACGCTTGAGATGGATATGAGGATTCTCAGACAGCCCGGACGTATAGAGATGATATGTGGTGTCCGGTTGGGTCACATTTTTTCGTCTGTCTCATGTTTGTTCACTGACCAGGCGCGCGTACGAGAGATGGTTTGAGACGTCCGGCTGTAGATGCTCTTATCCTGTCGAATTTGGCAGGAGTTATAAAACTGTCGGTACATTTGGTTGCAATCTATATTATACTGTAGGACCTAGAGAGTATTAATCTCGGATCGGGTTTAGAGCAACTCCAAGGGAGAGATTCATTTGTCTATTTGGGTCATCCGGACACAAAACATGGTTCAACGGGGCGACCCAAACGGACGTAGGTGTCCGCCTGTTGTCCTCTCTGACCCAAACTTGGCCCAAATATAAAAAAAAGGTAGGAAGCGGATAGAAGCGGATGCTCTCGTCGACTGCCGTTGTCCGCTCGTATCCGTTCTTGGTCCCACGTAGCAGCGACTACCCATGTGCCCCGCTCGCCTCGCCCGCCCCGCAGCTCACCTACCCACCCTGCCGCTCGCCGCGACCGCAGCGGCCGCTCCGCCCGCCCCGCTGCCCGCCCCTCGC
>NC_041382.1:754301972-754307456 GCF_002162155.2 Triticum dicoccoides
CTCGCCCCCGTCGCTCGTCGCGGCTGCTCGCCTCGCCCGCTTGCCTTGCCCGCCGCGTCCGCTCGCTTCGCCCTATGTTCGCTTTTTCGTTCTCGCGTTGGATGCCCGCAGTGTCCGCCCCATGTTCGTTTGGCGGACAGGAGACCCAAAACAAATAAAAAAGGACAAAATCCATGTTCGTTTGGGTCCCTGCGTTGGAGTTGCTCTTAATTAACTCAGTGCACGTAAAGCTAGTCAGCCCGCGATAAGGATAACGATTCTTCCATGGTTGACGCTGTGTCCATTCCGCTGCATCATCGTCACCTAGATAAAAAGGTTGTAGTCATCAGCAAAGCATACGCGCTTTGCCGTGGCGGTTGGTTGGTTCTGATGACGCCGGCCGGCCGGCCGGGCGGCAGGCACGATACGATCCGTTCATCATCGTCTTTTTTTCCCCTTTCTTCGGTGTTGACCTTTCTCGACTATTATTATTCTCTTTGTGGCATTCCGTAACAGAGCCTACCGATGAGGAAGGAAGGAATGAATGGCATCTGCGTCCACGTTTAGCATCCATCCATCCATCCATCCATCCCAAGTAGGCATTACCGGCTTTCCCGAACGGATCGAGTGAGGCTCCAGCGTACGTACGTACGTACGTCCCTGGCGGAGCGGCGCCAGTGACCGCCGGTACGGAAACATGCGGGGAACTCGGCCCGCTCTTGTCTCGTCCATCGCAGCGGCGATCTGCCCGGTCCGTCATTCACTGCCCATTCCTTCCCTTCTCGTGTTAAATCTCATCCCGCCGATGGGGCAGCCGGCATTCCATCCTAGTAGTAGATGACAAACGCAACAAGACGGGCAGCGGCCGTGCCATCACACGCAGCTGCATGCATGCATGCATGCCTGCACAGTTCCCCGCCTCCCTCCATCCGGTGCGCCAGCGTTACGCTGTCTGAACCTGCGTGCGTGCGTGTTTGGGCTAGCTACTGGAGTAGTACAGTACTCGGATTGATCAGTAATTCAGCGAGGTCGCGTCATCTCTCTCTCTCTCTGTCTGTCTCGGGTGCGCACGCACGGCCGTATCCAACTCGATCGCAATTTAACTCTGACCCCGACCTGACCATAGGAAGCAGCAATGCACAACTCTCTACCCAGAACACGGACGCCACCTGCAGGATTTCTGTCGTGTCCGCAACGCCGCTACACTTTGATAGTAAATATATTTCAGTGTTCCTAGAACAAAGGATACGCACTGCTTGGATCAATCAAGTAAAACAAAGGGTTTAAAATAGAGCATCTACAACC
Source organism: Triticum dicoccoides (assembly GCF_002162155.2). Classification (NCBI taxonomy): domain Eukaryota; kingdom Viridiplantae; phylum Streptophyta; class Magnoliopsida; order Poales; family Poaceae; genus Triticum; species Triticum dicoccoides. Next base: position 754,303,257 of record NC_041382.1, read on the forward strand.
AGATGCGTTAAACCCCCTTATACGCCGGGGTGAACGGCCCGATTAAAAAATGGCGACGCAGACAGGCGCCTGAAACTGGAATCAGACGTCCGGCCTACTGGCACCCCTCACATCCAATACAAATAGAGGCGGATATGGGGAAGCCCGGGCTTGTCCGCCACGTCGCACCCGGCTCATGCTGGCCCACCCAACTTCACGTATATTCATTCTCATCCTCTCCTCGAATCAAATCTTAGCCACTTCACTCCACTCCCCTCTGCTACTAAAGGTCCCATTCAGCGATCTTCGGCCTTCTTCGGCATGGCGAGTAACGGATCTGACTCCGACCAGTCTGGGTTCGTTGATTGGGGTGTCATCTCGTACGGATAGGAGGAGACAATAGCTATCTGCATTGCAGTCCGCTGCTCTCGGGAGGACAGCGCCTGACAGACGGCGAAATCTGTCTAGCTCGAGGTCATTGTGTTTTCAATCGCTACTTCCGCAAGAAGGACAACAAGGGCGCCGGAAAGGGCAAATGCATCTGTGGATGATCTTCTTCATAGCTAGCATGTAGATCAAACATATCACATTTTGGTAGTCCGATGGCATGTCCTAATGTAATAGCTGAATGTGCAATGCATCGTTTACGTAGTTGCATGAGTTTGTATGGATTTGAGATATGCTAATTGAGGTGTCCGGTTGTGAGATGGGAAATTTGAGGTATGACGATCAATGCCGCGGACGCGTCCGTGCCGGATTTGCTAAGTCCGACTATAGATGCTCTTATAGCCCGTTTGGATGACATTTTTGCCTACGTGAGGAAGAGAGACATAGAAAATAAGAGAAATAGGATCTTATGCAAGAATCCATCTCTACATGTGCTCTTAGTCAGATATAATAGATATGAAAAAGAAATAGATACAGGATGGAAAAAAGAATTTAGGCACCCTTACTATATGAGTGGCTCTAAACGATGACTCTAGATAACGTGCAGAAACATATAACTATGTCTACACTATTAGCGTTGCTCTTAGCACAAGATTTATTAAAGTAGAGTAGCAAATGTACGTTTTCTTTCTCCAGTTCAGCAGGAAGATCGAGGGCACGCCGCCAAGCTCGAAATACAAAGATTTGCAGGGATTGAGAGGGTACTAGCGGTAAACCGTTGGGTACTTGGGTTTCTATTTCTTGTTTGTTTGCTTGCGGAGTTGACCTACAGGGCTGCTGTGGTGCCACTTATTGAACGGTCAGGCTCAACCGTCAGCTCTCATGACTCGTTTCAGAAACCCGTTAGATACAGCGAGTACTCCTGTCTTTGTACGTAGGACTGCACAGCTCTCTATCTCGCTGCTGCTTTATTAACATCGGGACAGAACGAAGCTAGTATGATTTGATTGTCTCGATCTGTCGTACGTAATAACTGCTATAATGCCTGTACGCCCGGCTGTGTCTACTCGATCTGAAGAGAACAACGAAACGTTCCATCTTCGACAGGAATAATTCAGCAACAAGCTCCTTGTGTTTCCCTCCATTCAGAACACCTAAAGTTGCCTACTCCTTTTATTTTAAAATTCTAATTTACATCGCACGCAAATCTAGAAAAGAAGAGTAAGCTTATATTAAATCCGGAGAAAATTCAAGATTTTCTTTTGAACAAAAAAAACTAGAAGGAAAATACACATATAGAGCTATTTTTGGGTCAAAATTTGGCCAAAAAATGAAAGTGGCCAGATTTAAAAACTAATGTAAAAAATACACACTACCCTTATATTCAATCTGGAAAAGTTTTAAAAAAATTTGCCAAACAAAAAAAAGCAGAACTAAATTCAAATTCAAAGCCATTTTTGGTCAAATTTTGGCTAAAAATGAAAATGTCCAGAAAAAAAAGAGAAACTTCTCAAACTTCAACATATTCAATATAGGAAAGTTTCAGGAAGTTTTGCCGAACATAAAAAAATAGAATGGAAATTCAAATTCAGAGCCATTCGGGGTCAAAATTTGGCCAAAAAAAATAGAAGTTTCCTGAAAAATTCTCAAAAATCTACATTACCCCTATATTCAATATGGGAAGTTTCAACAAGTTTTGCCACACAAAAAATATGAAATACAAGGTTAAGTGGGTCAGGGGTGACGTGATGGTTGACTAGATGCTGACTGGGCCAGTCGAAACCGGGTTTGGTTATTTCTTGTCCAGTTTTGAAAGTTGAAGATTATAAAATAGACGGTTTGATTGCTTTGTGTTGTATATTAGACGTTGATAGTAGCCCGAGGGTGTAATATGGGCTTCCTTTATTTGGACCAAGATAATTGACGCTTGCCCCTGTCACACGAAGCAGCTTCCTTGAAAGCATATATCCTTTTCTTTCCCACTGCTCCGTAATCTATGCCCTCTGACCTCATCAGCTAGCTAACTAAGCTAGCCTAGGCTTATCCTTTGAGCCGAATCGAATCAGATTATCCAGTCCATGTTAAGCTGATAAGTAAGATATCCTGTAGTGGTATTACGTACTCCTGCTCTAGCTGTGCGAGGCAGATTAATTAATTAAACATCTCACTATCTCAGTACGTTGCACTATCAAGATATCCTGTAGTGGTATTACGTGCTCTTGCTCTAGCTTTAAGAGGCGGACTAATTAAGCATCTCACTATCTCAGTACGTACGGTGCACTCACTTTCGAACAAAAGATCACACGTACTCTACGCACGCACGCACACGTCTTCACCTTCTCTCTCGTCACATCGCGCCGTACTAGAAAGTAGCACAGGAGGCCTAGGCCTACAAGCTCGAGACTTCACCTCGCCCATGCCCGCCAGTCTCCCCGTCATCGTCCGTCCGTCCGTGTATATATACGTGGTTGTGCACATCGTTCTCTTCCAATACATTCTCTCCTCCCTATTCCATTCCATCCCAGCCAAGCTTCTCCTCTGTGACTCGGCATAGCCATGAGGCGCACGGCCGTTTGGCTCGTGGTCTTCTTCGTCGCCGCCGGTGTCCTGCTGGCCGCGCGCGGCGCCGACGGGTCGAGAGCGGGCATCGTCAACTTCGCCGGCAACAGGTGGCCGGCGATGGGCGGCGGCTACGAGCTGCCGCGCGCGAGGCTCATCCCGCCGTCCGGCCCGTCCGAGCGGCACAACTCCGTCGGCCCGGAGTCCACGGTGCCCGAGCAGCAGCAGGACCAATCGGCGCTGGAGAAGCCTTGAGTCGAGGGAGGCGTCTGCATGCAACCAGCGCTGTCGTTAAGGTTACTTACCTGTGAAAGTACTTACGTGCCTGATGGCTATTAGCTTTGCCGCGAAATGCATATGGGATGCTTTTCTTGCCCGACATTTCCTTTTTCTTTTCGTGTACATTCCACGATCTGTCACTGTTAGATCGATCTACGTAATACTCCGGCTCAGCTCGCTGATCCGGTTAAGTAAAACTGATACTAGTGGCTAGAGCCAGGAATCAATCATCAACTAACCTATGGAAAGATGAGCTTCCTTTTGCCTCGTGTGCTTATTAATACTTCGCTATTTTGTCCATCATTAGCTGAGTTAAATTTTCATTCTGCTTTCTTTTCTCATTCCATATTCTTTTCGAAATTGAAAGTGACGAATTGTCAGCTTTCAGGGTGTGTGTGTGCGTGCGTGCAGTAAAAGTTTGGCAGAGCGAGTGAATCTTCAGCCGTTTGTCATTTACCCCCATTATTGCTGCCCATATATGTAGCTACAGTACCCTGGCCTCACCTACTTCTTTCTACGTTCACATACTCCAAATTGCAGATTTGCCAGCAGCAAAGTTACCCCAAACACAAGTGTAGTCACGTTCCCTCAGAAAAGCTCATGTACATCAACTGTACTTTTTTTCACATAAAAATGTACTCCTACGTGAAAGAACAAGCCGATTAGGCACGCACGTACGTGCTGAGGATTTGCCTGCAAGGTGGCGATGCCAATAGTTTGGCGAGGAAAAAATGCAGGTGGCGATCGATGATGGATGCGATGGCACAGTGAAATCTATCTACCTACTGATGATGATGCTGCTACATACAGAGCACTGTAGCATGCATCAGTCAGGCAGGTCATGGGCGCCGGCCGGCCGGTCCTTTGCATGCTTGCTTCACTAGAGAACTCAAGTCGTACTACGTTCTACCGCTGCTGGCCTACTAGCTACACACACATTATAAGAGAATAAGAGAAAGAATGAGAGATCGTGGCTGGACATGGTGTGATATCGAT
>NC_041382.1:754307924-754395794 GCF_002162155.2 Triticum dicoccoides
AGAGAGAGAGAGAGAGAGAGAGAGAGAGAGAGAGAGAGGTGGATGCGTGGTCGACGAGTGTGAGTACCACGTACGTGTGGGAAAAGAAAAGACTTGTCGCGCGGTAGCTAGGCACGTATTCGTACGCATCGCCCCAAGCAAGCCGTAGTACGCGCTAGGTGCAAAGCTAGTGCAGGCCACGGAGGGAGGGGAGCAGTTCTGCACGAAGGAAAGGACCATTTATTTATTTATTTTTATTGGTTGAAGCAGCTACGGTGGGCAAAAGCCCGCCTGAACATATTTTCATTTTCATTTTGAAAGATAGAAGGCGATACAAGCACGGCTACAGAAAAGTAGCACCCGACGCACATAAGAAAAACATGAAAGTATAGAAAGAGAAACAATAACAAGGAGTATTTAGGAGAGAAAAACTACCACATTTCGACCAACTACAACATTTTGCCGAAAACTACTACTTTATGACTATATTTGTGCAAAAAACTAACATTCTAGAACAATGGCCGATTCGGCTCGTTTAATCCCATTTATAACAGGGTTGCCCCATCTGTCAAGTGACAAGGCGGCGGCCGCGTGACTGCGGGCACAATCACAAATATCATGAGTGAATCGCATATTCAACTTAGAACTATGCAGTACTGCTACTTGTGATCCACGTTGGTAAATTCACTGAAGAGGGGGGGAGGGGGATAATGCAGCATAGCAGCGCTAAGTATTTCCCCCAGTTATGAAACCAAAGTTATCAATCCAATAAGAGAACCAAGAAATACTATTTAAACAACACCTCACACAAACAATAAAACCTCGCAACCCAACGCGTAGAGGGGTTGTCAATCCCTCCAAGGTAAGATAAATAGATAGATGCACAATAAAATAAAAGCAAATAAAACGCAGCAAAGTGTTTTTGGATTTTTGGCAAAACATATCTGAAAATATATGATAGAAAAATAGGGAAAATAGACTCGGGGGCCGTAGGTTTCACTAGTGACTTCTCTCGAGAAAATAGCATACGGTGGGTAAAAAAATTATTGTTGGGCAATTGATAGAAGAGCAAATAATTATGACGATATCTAAGATAGTGATCATGTATATAGGCATCACGTCCAAGATTAGTATACCAACTCCTGCTTGTATCTAGTACTATTACTCCACACATCGACCGCTATATAGAATGCATCTAGTGTATTAAGTTTATGGAGAAACGGAGTAATGCATTAAGAACGATGACATGGTGTAGACAAGATCCATTCATGTAGGAATTGACCCCATCTTGTTATCCTTAATAGCAACGATACATTCGTGCCATGTCTCTTTCTGGCACTCAGATTGAGCACCGCAAGATGGAACCATTACAAAGCACCACTTTCCATTGCAAGATAAATCAATTGAGTTGGCCAAACAAAACCGAAATATCAAAGAAGAAATGTGAGGCTGTAATAATCATGTATGGATATATATGATCATAAACTCACAATTCATCAGACCCAACAAACACACCGCAAAGAGAGTTACATCAAATAGATCTCCAAGAACATCGAGGAGAACATTGTATTGAAGATCAAAAAGAGAGAATAAGTCATCTAGCTACTAACTACGGACCCGTAGGTCTGTGGTAAACTGCTCACGCATCATCGGAGGAGCACCAATGAGGATAATGAACCCCTCCATGATCATGTTCCTCTCCGGCGGAGTGTCGGAAAAGGCCTATAGATTGGATCTCGTGGTTCCGGAACTTGCGGTGGCTGAAACACGTTTTTGTCGACTCTTCTAGGGTTTCTGGAACATTGTGGTATTTATAGAGCCGGAGGCCGGTGAATGGTAACCCACAAGTATAGGGGATCACACCAGTTTTCGAGGGTAGAGTATTCAACCCAAATTTATTGATTCGACACAAGGGGAGCCAAAGAATATTTTCAAGTATTAACAGTTGAGTTGTCAATTCAACCGCACCTGAAAGACTTAATATCTGCAGCAAAGTATTTAGTAGCAAAGTAATATGGAAGTAACAGTAACAGTGGCAAAAAGTAACAGTATTGGTTTTGTAGTGATTGTAATAGTGGCAACGGAAAAGTAACTAAGCAAATATCAATATATGAAAAGCTCGTAGGCATTGGATCAGTGATGGATAATTATGTCGGATGTGATTCCTCATGCAACAGTTATAACATAGGGTGACACAGAACTAGCTCCGGTTCATCAATGTAAAGTAGGCATGTATTCCGAATATAGTCATACATGCTTATGGAAAAGAACTTGCATGACATCTTTTGTCCTACCCTCCCGTGGCAGCGGGGTCCTATCGAAAACTAAGGGATATTAAGGCCTCCTTTTAATAGAGTACTGGAACAAAGCATTAACACTTAGTGAATACATGAACTCCTCAAACTACGGTCATCACTGGGAGTGGTCCCGATTATTGTCACTTCGGGGTTACCGGATCATAACAAATAGTACGTGAGTATTGACTTGCAAAATAGGATCAATAACTCACATATATTCATGAAAACTAATAGGTTCATATCTGAAATCATGGCACTCGGGCCCTAGTGACAAGCATTAAGCATAGCAATGTCATAGCAACATCAATCTCAAAACATAATGGATACTAGGGATCAAACCCTAACAAAACTAACTCGGTTATATGATAAATCTCATCCAACCTATCACCGTCCAGCAAGCCTATGATGGAATTACTCACGCACGGCGGTGAGCATCATGAAATTGGTGATGGAGGAAGGTTGATGATGACGATGGCGACGGTTTTCCCTATCCGGAGCCCCGAACGGACTCCAGATCAGCCCTCCCGAGAGAGATTAGCGCATGGCGGCGGCTCCGTATCATAAAACGCGATGAATCATTTTCTCTGATTTTTTCCTCCCCGAACGTGAATATATAGAGTTGGAGTTGAGGTCGGTGGAGCATCAGGGGGCCCACGAGGCAGGGGGCGCGCCCCCACCCTCGTGGACAGGGTGTGGGCTCCGTGACGTTGATTCTTTTGTCAATATTTTTTATATATTCCAAAAATATTCTTCGTGAAGTTTCAGGTCATTCCGAGAACTTTTATTTCTGCACAAAAATAACACCATGGCAATTCTGCTGAAAACAGCGCCAGTCCGGATTAGTTCCATTCAAATCATGCAAGTTAGAGTCCAAAACAAGGTCAAAAGTGTTTGGAAAAGTACATACAATGAAGACGTATCAGTGGAGAAGGGCACCGTGGGCCCCACAAGGCACCAGGGCGCACACGGGCCTTCTAGTGCGCCCTGGTGTCTTGTAGGCCCCACGGGCCTCCTTTGGTACACCTCTTGGGCTCCCTGAGTCTCCTCTAGACAGAAAAGATGTGCAAAAAGTTTCGTTGCATTTGGACTCCATTTGGTATTGATATTCTACAAAGTGAAAAACAAGCAAAAATCAACGTCTGGTACTAGGCACTATGTCAATAGGTTAGTCCAATTAATATAACAGTATGGAACAATAAAAAAATCATAGATACGTGTTGGTGGGAACGACACCTATGGGGTCACAAGAATCCCTACTATGGTTAGCGGGGCGCGGGGTCGTGAGAAGAGCGGATCAAACAGATAGCACACGGTTCGTTTATCCAGGTTCGGGCCGCGAGGATGCGTAAAACCCTACTCCTGCTTTGGTGGATTGTATATCTGTGTTCTTCAGCTAGCTATGGGGCGTGAGGAGCTCCAAAAAGCTGAATCCTTCTCCTGGTCGCCTCGGGCCTCCTTTTATAGAAAAAGGGGTTGCCACAGTTGCACACAGGAGGTGGAAAGGGTACAGTGATGCGAGGTTATCCCTCGCATTACATGACAAGGCGCATGAGGGAGTCCTGGATTAGGGGGTGTTCGGATAGCCGGACTATACCTTCAGCCAGACTCCTGGACTATGAAGGTACAAGATTGAAGACTCCGTCCCGTGTCTGGAGGGGATTTTCCTTGGCGTGGAAGGCAAGCTTGGCGATACGGATGTTCAGATCTCCTACCATTGTAACCGGCTCTATGTAACCCTAACCCTATCCGGTGTCTATATAAACCGGAGGGTTCTAGTCCGTAGGACAACATACACATCAACAATCATACCATAGACTAGCTTCTAGGGTTTAGCCTCTCTGATCTCATGGTAGATCAACTCTTGTATTACCCATATCATCAATATTAATCAAGCAGGACGTAGGGTTTTACCTCCATCGAGAGGGCCCCAACCTGGGTAAAACTTCGTGTCCCCTGCCTCCTTTTACCATCCGGCCTAGACGCACAGTTCGGGACCCCCTACCCGAGATCCGCTGGTTTTGACACCGACATTGGTGCTTTCATTGAGAGTTCCTCTGTGTCGTCGCCATCAGGAAGGATGCCTCACCCCGTCTTTAAAGACGGCACCGTTGCTAAGGGAGCTTTGGCTGTCGGCCAAACCCTCCGGCTAGGTGGTTTTCTTATGACCACCTGTTCGGCTGCTATGCCGACGATGACCTCTCGAGCCATCAAAAACAATCTTCATGTCAACTCAGAACTTGCCGAGCAGTTAAATCCAATAGAGCTTTCCTCCATAAACGAGCTCTTGGATCGCTTCGCCGCCCTAGGAGTCGCTACAGATTACGACCAGATTGGGCCTAAAACCGGTCTGAGAGAGATTAACTCTCCCCAAGCCACCCATCACGTTGTCGTGGTAGAGGGACAGTGCGGCGACCCTTCATCTATCCAAGGACTCGCTACGTCCGGATTCCCGATCCCTCCAAGCCGGATGTCCGCGGAGGGGAGGATATCACTCAAGACCTGAACCAAGAATCAGGCGACGGACTGGATTCATTGGACGACATCCAGAAATCCAAACTTTCGAGTTCAGAAATTCCTGGCCTCTGAGCCTCTGAAGGGGTAAGGCTTCGGATTCAATTCCACCCACCCACCCGAGCATTAGCGATCTATCCCAAATCAGGCAAGAGCCCAAAGAAATAGTACATCATTACTGGGCCAGATTCCTCCTTGTTATGCACAGGATAAAGGGCTGCCACGAGGAAGACGCAATTTCATCCTTCTGCAATAATTGCACGGACAAGGGAATACACAACGCCATAAGTCACCTTGATATTACACGCTTCGTTGACTTAGCGTCCATAATACAAAAGTACTGTGCGATGGAAAGCGCCCGGAAAACCGAAACAAAATTTTGGGATAATCCGGCCCTTAAGGCAAGCCCGGTCCGAAATAAAAGGGTGCATCATCGCCAGACACCCGGGTCAAACACCAAAAGGCAAAAACCCTCTTCAGGGCATGGAACCGTACTGGAAGGATGGCTTAATGGACCCTGTAGAATTCATAGTACAGAGGACGCCACACCAACTCACAGCCTTAGAGCATGTTGGATACTCCGGCAGGTGGCCAAAATTGGCGAAAACCTCCTAATCCCGGAGGCCACAGAAAGCCACCCCAGAGACACCAATACGGTATTAACAGTCTTCGAGACCTTCATATCAAATAACATGCGAAAAAGGACACTCCGCAGCCTTGCCGAAGTCTACCAAGTAGCAACAATAAACCCATGGAGTGACACGGCCATTACATTCAATGCAAGTGATGAACCTAAATTCCGAACAGCCCGAGCACCAGCCGCATTGGTCCTCAGTCCAATAGTGGACGGCTTTCGTCTCACCAAGGTACTCATGGACGGCGGCAGCGGATTGAACCTCATCTATGAGGAAACTCTCCAAAAAATGGATGTAGACTGGAACCGCATCACGCGAAGCAGCACAACCTTTAGAGGAATAATCCCCAGTCGGGAAGCGCGCTGTACAGGAAAAATCACACTAAATGTGGTGTTCGGCACGCCGGACAATTACAGGTCCGAAGAAGTCACGTTCCACGTGGCCCCGTTCAGCAGTGGTTATCACGCTTTTCTAGGGCGAGAAGCATTGACAATCTTCCAAGCAATACCCCATTACAAGTACATGAAGCTCAAGATGCCCGGGCCTAACAGGATCATCACTCTCGCTAGTGATCCGGACATAGCACTCCGTGCCGAAAACAAAACAGCCGCACTGGCCCTCGAGGCACTATCCGAAGCCCTAGCGACTGAGGAGCTGACTGCGCTACGCTCTACGGTGAATAGGGACGATGGGGTACTCGACAAAAGATCCAAATCCACCTCCTTTAAACCAGCGGACGAAGTAGTCAAATTCCAAGTCCATCCAATGGACCCCAATAAAACAGCTTCCATCGGGGCACAGTTAAACCCTGATATCGACGCCACATTGCGAGAGTTCCTACGAGAGAACTGGGACATTCTCGCCTGGCACCCTTCAGACATGCCAGGAATCCCACGCAGGCTGGCCGAGCACAGCTTAAATATCCAAACATGATTCAAACCTGTCAAACAGGCTCTCCAGCGTTTTTCCGAACCTAAGAGACATGCTATGGGAGAGGAGCTAGCAAAGCTATTAGAGGCCGGATTCATCAGAGATATAAAACATCCGGACTGGCTAGCAAACCTAGTGATGGTACCAAAGAAGGACAAATCCTGGCGCCTGTGTGTTGATTTTAAAGACCCTAACAAGGCTTGCCCAAAGGATCCCTTCCCCCTCCCCCGCATCGATCAAATTATCGATGCGACCGCAGGACACGATTCATTGTGTTTCCTCGACGCATATTCTGGCTACCATCAAATCAAGATGGCAGAACCAGACCAAGCCGCAACGCCATTTATCACACCATACGGACCATTCTGCTTCAACACGATGCCCTTCGGGCTCAAAAACACCGGCGCAACATACCTGCGCATGATTCAGACATGTTTGGCAAGCCAGATCGGTAAAACAGTGGAGGCATACGTAGATGATGTGGTCGTCAAAACAAGACATGTTGAATCTCTAGTAGACGACTTGAGACTCACATTTGACAATCTCCGAACATACGACATCAAGCTCAATCCGGAAAAATGCGTTTTCGGCGTTCCAACCGGAAAGCTCTTGGGCTTCATTGTATCCAGCAGAGGAATTGAAGCAGATCCAGCCAAGATCCGAGCTCTGTCACAACTGGATATCCCAAAGGACCTCAAACAAATACAAAAGTTAACCGGATGTGTGGCGGCTCTAAGCCGCTTTATCTCCCGCTTAGGAGAAAAGGCCCTTCCCCTTTACCGCCTCCTTCGGCGCACCGAACACTTCAAATGGACGGACGCAGCCACGGCCGGACTCGACGAAATAAAAGCCATACTGGCAACAAACCCAGTCCTGGCCGCGCCAAACACCGGCGAACCAATGCTATTGTACATCGCAGCAACACATCAGGTGGTAAGCGCGGTGCTCGTCGTCGAACGAGAAGCGGACGGACTCAAATTCCCCCTTCAAAGGCCAGTCTATTATGTGTCTACTGTCCTCACTCCCTACAAATCACGGTACCCGCATTATCAAAAGATTGCGTACGCGGTATTCATGGCATCCTGGAAGCTACGACACTACTTTCAAGAGTGTTCAATAACAGTAGCCTCGGAAGTACCACTTAACGACATTATAAACAACCGTGACGCAACGGGCCAGATTGCGAAATGGGCCATCGAGCTCCTCCCGTTCGACATAAATTATAAGCCATGACGAGCTATCAAGTCACATGTTTTGGCCGACTTCGTCGCAGAATGGACGGAGGCCGAACTCCCTAGAGAGTACGGCACATATTCAAATTGGATCATGCATTTCGACGGCTCCAAAATGTTGGCTGGACTGGGGGCTGGCGTCGTTTTGATGTCCCCCACAGGAGACATAGTTCAATACGTACTACAGATTCTGTACACAGACTCCAACAATGCAGCCGAATATGAGGCCCTTCTACATGGTCTCCGGATGGCAGTATCCATGGGCATCCAACGCCTAGAGGTGCGCGGGGACTCGAACCTCGCAATCTCCCAAATAAATGGAGACTTCGATGCCAAGGATCCGAAAATGGCAGCTTACCGCAACGCCGTCCTAAAAATGTCAGCTCGGTTCGAGGGACTTGAATTTCACCATATAGCCCGGGAAAATAATCAGGCGGCGGATGTCCTGGCACGCATCGGCACAAAACGCGATGTAGTCCCCCCCCAACATATTCTTGGAAAGGCTTTTCAAGCCATCCGTGGCATGGGAAGGGGAGCCGAACAATAACAGCCCGAACCCAACCGCACTGCCCGACACCGAACATTCTGACACAATCGGAGGCTTTGCCATTGAAATAACACCTTCAGCCCACGTAATAATGGCCGTCATCACCCCATGGACAGAACCATTCCTCGCCTACCTTACTAGGCAGGAACTCCCCGAGGACCAAAATGAGGCACGCTGCATAGTGCGGCGATCCAAAGCCTACAGAGTCCACGAGGGACAGCTTTATAAGAAAAGCACTACCGGAGTCCTTCAAAGGTGTATCTCTGAAGAGGAGGGGCGGAATCTCCTGGCTGAAATCCATGCCAGACTCGGCGGTCATCACGCTGCAGCCCGGTCCCTGGTAAGCAAGGCCTTCCTGTAACGCTCCGGACACACCCGCCGGTGGTCTAGACTGGCCCCACAGATCAATACTAGTCTTTTCTGTGCACTTTGTCCTCACTCGTGCGCACCCAGGAGAAACTTCCCGGTCGGTCACCCATCCTGACACTACTCCAAGCTGAGCACGCTTAACTTTGGAGTTCTGTCCGAATGGGCTCCCGGAAAAGAAGGAATTCCTTATTGATATGAGTAGTCTATCATCCCTAATAAGCCAGGCTATCACATACACCCTCACTTAGAGGAACCGACGTCCTCGTCGGGCCACAGGAACGTTCCCTCTTGGCACATACGTCTGTGCTTCCAGTACAGTACATGTGCCATGTCGTGTGCCACGATGGGTCACAAACGTCATGAACAACATGACCACGCACCTGTCCGCAACCATCCGTGTAACCACGAGGGTCGGCTCTGATACCAACTTGTAACGCCCCGGACACACCCGCCGGTGGTCGTTACTCCTAGCGGGATCTAGACTGGCCCCACAGATCAATACTAGTCTTTTCTACGCACTTTGTCCTCACTCGTGCGCACCTAGGAGCAACTTCTCGGTCGGTCACCCATCCTGACACTACTCCAAGCTGAGCACGCTTAACTTTGGAGTTTTGTCCGAATGGGCTCCCGGAAAAGAAGGAATTCCTTATTGATATGAGTAGTCTATCATCCCTAATAAGCCAGGCTATCACACTTCCGTACAGGCTTTTATTGGCCGACGGCCCGGGCAGACGCTCAGGACTTAGTCCAACGATACACCGGCTGCCAGCTCTTTGCAAACCAAAGCCATATGCCACCCACCGCCCTCCAAACTATCCCCATCACTTGGCCCTTTGCGGTCTGGGGGCTTGATATGGTTGGACCCCTTAAAGGCGGAACCCACAAGCACAAATACTTACTGGTCATGGTGGATAAGTTCACCAAATGGATAGAAGCCAAGCCTGTTAAGACGGCCGAATCCGGACCTGTGATAGACTTCATATCTGGGGTCGTACACTGTTACGGCGTCCCCCACATCATCATCACTGATAATGGCATGAACTTTACGGCCGACGAGGTAAAACTCTGGTGTAAAAACATGGGCATAAATCTCGATTATGCTTCCGTCTATCACCCACAAACTAACGGCCAGGTCGAACGTCCAAATGGTCTTATCATGAGGGGCATCAAACCCAGACTAGTGCGGTCCCTCAAGGAATCTAACACGCACTGGGTAGAGGAGCTCGACTCCGTACTCTGGGGGCTGCGGACCACGCCGAATCGCACCACCGGATATACACCATTCTTCATGGTGTACGGCACAGAGGCAGTTCTGCCTTGCGACATAATTCATGACTCACCTCGAGTACGCATGTACGAGGAAAGAGAAGCCGAGCTCGATCGGCAGGACAGTTTGGACGCATTAGAGGAGGAGCGTGATGTGGCGAAAGCCCGTTCTGCATTCTATCAATAGCAAGCTCGAAGATACCAAAGCAGAGAAGTACGGGCCAAAAATTACAACGTTGGTGAATTAGCGCCTGCCGGACAAGAAAAAGGACAAACTCAAGCCCCAGTGGGAAGGTCCCTTCATAATTGACCAAGTCCTGACTGGTGGAGTGTACCGCCTGCGAAATGCATCGGATAACCGACTCGAGCCGAACCCATGGAACGCAACCCATCTCCGAAGATTCTATGCCTAGCGGCGGATCCTGTGTTCATCTCCTTACTCTGTCCATTTTTTATATACTGTCCGTCTTACATTTCTCTCCTTCTCCTTTTTTCTCTCTCTTATAACCTTTAAAGGCTCACAAATTGATGCTCTATCCGCGCTCAGTAAACCTGGGGGCTTCCTTCAACAGAAGCTTATTTCTACGGGCTTCACGCCCAACACATGTGTCAAGCTTCCGCGTGTACCTTTTATTCACCACTATATGCATCGATATGACTTAAGTTTTGGCCAAGCTAGGTTGCCTGGCTCCTGTGCTTACCCCTACGTTCCCGATTGTTCGGCTAGGTGGTAAAGGGAGCACCTCTGCAATTGTTACTGCCGGGTCAGCCGGATGTGTACCTCAGACTGGGTGAAGCCGAAAGCTAGCGTTCTTAAGGGAATATTTGGTCGGTGAACTAAAGACGATTTTTTTTCCACGTACCCCCAGATGTTTTTCCTGTGTTTCTCTTCGCAGCATGGACATGCACTTTAGGGCATGCCTCCCAGGGAAAGGAACCCCTAACAGAACTATTCTCCTTGGAAGATGTTTCTTACTAACCATGTAATATAACATAACTAGTCGGGCACTTGTCTGTTCACGCCATAATGACCCCTACGCCTGGTCTCCACGCATTCCCCGGTTCCTATATAACCACATGGGAATTCGGACACACTCCGGACCGTCAGGTCCCGAGGCTGAAGCGAAAAGGTCGGCCATGACAAATGATCTACAATCCGGCTAGAAGGCATTATAAATGTCAATTAAATTACATAGTCATTTTGACTGATTGTACTCCTCTTCAATACCATCTAACAGGCTGTCTAATTTACAGTCCTGCTAGAAATACTTTGCGGCCAACTCTACTTGGCCGTATACTAAGCTCACAGGGATCTCCTTCCCATCGGGCCCTACAGGACCAACCTCGGCCATATGGTTGGGGTTGGCCTGTGAATACCGCGTCTTCACCATGGCCCAGGCCTCCCTAGCGCCTTGACGGCAGGCTGATATCTTCCACAACTGAAAGCGCCGCCGTGCTCCACTCAGCTTCTCCGCAAGCTCTCCAAGACCTTCGGGTGTGGAGACGGATGGCCACAGGACCTGGGCGACGCCTCGCATCGCCTGCCGAACTCGATCGAGCAATTGCAAGAGCTCGGGAAGAAGGTCACCCGTAGAACCGGGCATCTCCTTTGCAGGACGACCTGTTAACATACCTATGGATATTGCTTGTATAATCAACGGCACCGCCAAACTTTCTTTTAAAATGTTCGTTCAAGAACTTACTAAATATGTCACGCCGAAGCCGCTGATTCTCCTTCACGGAGTCTGACAGCTGGGCACGAACATCTTTTAGCTCGACGCCCAGCCGGGTGTTGTCATCTTGGAGAACGTTCTTCTCCCCCATCACCTTTAACAGCACCCTCTCAGCAGCCCTTAGTTGGCGTTCGAGGTGTTGCCTTTCCGGATTCAATCCGGCGCCATCTGCAATTTTATTTGTCAGATTCGCACAAAAGCCGTGCTTCGCCACATACTTATCTTTCGAAATATATATTACCAGAGGGGGTCTCCTTAGGCTCCCCCGCCGCGGCCAGTGCGGCCTCCAGTTGGGCTTTGCACTCGTCCAGCTCCTGGGTCAGTAGGGAGTTCTTTTCTGTAAGAACCTGTATTTCAAATGATCCTTAAACTATTTATTCTAACTGTTTTCAGTCTCGGGGGCTGCTGCTACATATATATTTACCAAAATTTTCTTACCTGTATGTCTTTTACATATTGCTCCATGGCTCTGGCTAGACCATTTTGAGCGGCACGGAGGTGCGCATCTCCCGAATTGAAGGCATCAAATGCCTCTTGGGAGAAGCAAGCGTCGCTAAGAATTGTCCGGCGACGCCTGTGGTTCATGGCACTTTCCACCTCCGAGTTGGTGGCAGATAACCCGTCCGCATCCTCCGTCGGAGGAACGTCTGGCACACGCCTCGCGTTCGCTTCCGCCCCCGGACCAGGCTTTGGAGCCTGGCTGGTGGAGGCGCGATTAGCAGCCTCTCCAAATATAGTCCGGCGAGGTCTCTTTGTCCTGAAAAGGGCATGAGTGTCAAATATGCCTCAAAGGTATAACAACTGAGATAAAGGGGTGTGCCATACCTTCGCGCTGATGCCTCGGTCCGGACAACACCTCTTTTCTGCCCATGGGGCCCTGCGGCCCCTGGTTGGTTTGCCGCCGCAGGATCGACCTTCTGCCTCAAAAACCTCCCCTGCAAAGTTCGGTTGCAATCAGGAAATTAAACACGCGTGGACGGACCCCTGTCCGGGGTACAGGGACTTCGGTCTCAGGTACCTGGGGTGTTCGGATTAGCCCTGGGTAATCAGCCGTAATGGCCACCAGGGCATTGTCCTCGCTCAATTGATGGAACACTCCATCGATCAGCTCCACAGATATGTCCGGATCCTCTTGAGAGGCCGGGTCGAGAGACCATCCTGAGTCCTTGGGTTGTGGAGGCGGGCTGCTTATGTCCTTAACGGTCCGGCGTAGTTCCTACGTTGAAGTCATCAGACTAAGTATTTAACAATGGGAACACTAAACGGATGAGCAAGTAAATGCGACCACTTACCCAGCTTGGGGGATTGTGCATGGAGAATCCACCCTGTGGGTTGACGCGGAGAAATTCCTCCTCTTCTCCCTTGTACAAAGTGGACAAGATCTCTAATAGAGCGGCAACTGAATATGGCCCTTTACGGCCGTAGCGGGTGGCGTCGTCCTCCCCGTTGAAATCCCACATGGGGTGGCTTCTGTAGTGAAGCGGCTGCACCCCCCGCATGATGCATTCGGCCATAACTCCGACCATGGTTAGTCCGGAATGGGCTAACAATCTTATTCGGCCCATGGGATAAACGATGTCCCTGTCACTTTCCCTTTGAGGGCTCCCTGGACGCCAGCTTAGGCGCTTCTTTAAAGGAGCATTATCAAACTCTGGGAGGCCGATCCGGACAGGATCCGGCAGCGGGGCGTCTTCTATATAGAACCATTCTGAGGGCCAGTCTTCGGACGCCTTCTTTGGGGTTCCGGACAGATATCCGGTCCCGGCGATGTGCTATACTTCGGCTCCGCCCACTTGATACATTGACCCTTTCTTGGAACGGGACACGAGGCAAAATAGCTCCTTCCACGGTCCGAAATGAGCTTCAATAGCCAAGAACAGCTCGCAGAGGGCTACAAAGCCCGCGAGATGCAATACTGAGGCAGGCGTGAGATGATGTAGCTGGAGGCCGTAGAACTCCAGCAGCCCCCAGAGAAATGTGTGGATGGGAAATCCGAGCCCCCTTATTAAGTAAGGAACAAGGCACACCCGCTCTCCTTTGGATGGATTAGGGGCATTCTCTGCTTGCTCTCCGCCGTTGTAGACGGCAAGACCGGCTCGGACCAGGACCATATAGGCCGGGGGGAGAAATCCCTTGGTCTGAAGTGTCACTAGCTCGCTATGCGGAGTAGAACATCTCTCCCAATATCCAGGCTTAGGGCTAGGAGGGTGAGAGGAGGAGTTGCGGCGGCTGGCCATGGTGGAATGGACCTTTGTCGGATGCACTGTGATGAACACTCGTGGAGAGGAGAAGGTGTGGATTGGATCTAAATCCTCATCCCCTTAAAAAGGGCAACTCATTTACACGGCTAGGGGTGTGAATGTAAAAACACTCAGACTTTTCATATTCGTTTGACACGTGGAAAACGACCATTATTGGGCGTAGAAGCCAAGGAGCGCAACATCTACAAGAAACCGGACTTTGTTCAAACAGGTACACAGAACTTGGAGGAGAACCCGCCTTGCAATGCCGAAGAAAATCTGCGCGCCGGACTCATCGTCATTGAAGCCTGGTTCGGGGGCTACTGAGGGAGTCCTGGATTAGGGGTGTTCGGATAGCCGGACTATACCTTCAGCCGGACTCTTGGACTATGAAGGTACAAGATTGAAGACTCCGTCCCGTGTCCGTAGGGGATTTTCCTTGGCGTGGAAGGCAAGCTTGGTGATACGGATGTTCAGATCTCCTACCATTGTAACCGACTCTATGTAACCCTAACCCTATCCGGTGTCTATATAAACCGGAGGGTTCTAGTCCGTAGGACAACATACACATCAGCAATCATACCATAGGCTAGCTTCTAGGGTTTAGCCTCTCTGATCTCGTGGTAGATCAACTCTTGTATTACCCATATCATCAATATTAATCAAGCAGGACGTAGGGTTTTACCTCCATCGAGAGGGCCCGAACCTGGGTAAAACTTCATGTCCCCTGCCTCTTCTTAGCATTCGGCCTAGACGCACAGTTCGGGACCCCTACCCGAGATCCGCCGGTTTTGACACCGACAGCGCATTTAATGTGTCTTGCTTAGGTGTCCTTGCTTTATCGGGGAGGGGGGAGAGATCTGTCTCGTCCGTCGCCGCTCCTTCTTGTGTCGACACGCGCCCTAGCCAGCGACGCCTGTGATGCCATGTAGGTAGGCAGGCAGCTGAGGTGGCGCAGTGGTGGGTCTTCACGAACATCTGCATGCCGCTACGCAGGTGCCTGCCCAGCTGGTTGGGTCGGCAGCTACATGCATGCGGTGGTGGAGGTTTAGTCGGCGTGGGCCTGATGGTGGCCCCACGGGTGTCCTCGGGAAGGGTCTTGCCGAGGCGCCTGCTGTCATCCCCGGCAAGGCGCTTGCCGGGGGTCTTGTGGTCTTCGTCGGCTGGGATCCCGCCAAGGGTTGTCATCTCCTTAGTGTGTATCTGATCTTGAATGTCTTCACAAAGATCTGCATGCCGTCACGGGGATGTCTCCCGAATCCTTGCCCTTTGGGGGTAGTGGACTCAAGGGTGATTTGCTCCGTAGGCGCGGGACGAGTCACCGCGGCAAGGGTCTTGCCGGGGCTGCTAGAACTGTCTCCCGACAAGGATCTTGCCGGGGGAGTCCGCTTCGTCCCCTTTGCTCTTCGTGGTCTTGGCCTTGGCATCGTTCTAGTTCTCTTGAGCTTCGGTCTTACCCTGGCTCACCTCCCTTGCCTTGCTTGGTGTGGTGGTGCCCGTGGCTCAGACTGCCCGTGCACAGTTATAGGGGTACAAAAACTGTACCCCTCTTTTTGTACACCGACAGGAGCCCCCGGGCCTGGGCCACACATAAGCGCAACGCGTTGTTGGGCTAGGCCCAAAACCGGTGCGCGGGCAGGCGGGGCGGTTTTTACCGCGGTAAGATTCTTCGCGCGCTGCGCTTCCCACGATTCCCATGCGTGGCACGGCGTGGGGAGGCGCGTGTGACGTGGGCAGCATGCGTGGGGTTGGTTCCCACAGGCATGCGTCACATCGTAGTAAAGGGGCGGTTTGCGCCTTCCCCATAAACGGAGGGAGGCGTGAAGGCGCGGCCCATTTACTGAATGGGGCTGAGGCGCGGTCTTCAAGGCGTCCACTCCTCACGATCATGGGGTGGGGAGTGGCCCTCTCACCCGTCCCCTCGGTTCTGCACGTCCGCCACGTGTCTCCCATGTGCCTGGGGGGCAAACGGCGGAGGTGGGAAATCGGGCCGGCGCTGGTTGGGGCGGCGGGTCGATCCTGGCTCCCTGCGCCTTCCGTATCTTGATTGGCCGAGCGGGGCGGCCGAGCCCCAACCTCGATTCTTTATAAAGAGCAGGAGGGGGGGTGGCATCCCGCATTCTTTCATCTTCTTCTTCCTTCAGCTTCTGCTCCTCCCTTCCATCCGTCATGGAGAGAGGGAATCCCGGTCCTTCAACAGTGGCCGCGAGGGTCGCCGCTCGACAACGCGTCCCTCCTTCTCCTGCGCCTGCGGTGGCAGAGCCAGCCGCGAGGGGAAGGGGGAGGGGCGAGGCCGGGGCGCTCGGGGAAGAGGAGGACGGGGGGGGGGGCCTCGCCTCCGCCAGCAGCTCCTCCTCCTATGGAGGGCCATGTTGGGGATGACCCTTGTGAGTTCTTCGTTAGGCTGCACATGAGGGGCTGCGGGATCAGTGGCACGCGGGTCCGCGTCGACTTCCCTGCCCCTCACGTGATGTATCTTCGTCGGGGATGGAAGACGTTTGCTCATATCCACGGCTTGACGGAGGGGCTCACTCTCCATTTTAAGCTGATGGAGGGTGGCCTTCTCTCCGTCAAGGTCTTCGGGTGCTTTGGGACCCGTGCAAGGTGCTGCGTGGAGAGCTCTTCTGATAGCGAAGACTCCTCCTCGGGTGGGAGTGACGAGGAGGACAGCGGCAGTGACGACGAGGGTAGTAGGCGGCAGGATGACGGGTCCGATTAGATGTCGGGTGCCGCTCCGTGCGGCACCGGCGACCCCATCATCCGCGTCGCCGGCTCCCTGAACTTCTCGGGGCCGTCTCCTTGGGCGGCTGGCGTTGGGAGGCTGCGGAAGAGGAAGAGGGCGGGCGGCAAGGCCGTCAAGTCGGAGTACGCGGGCACCGATTCCTTCGACGCGTGCTGACATCCTGCCGCCTCGTCTTCGAGCTCTGCTTCCGGCGCCGCCATCACCATCCAGCCTTTGGAAGGCCACCAAGATGTTCTCTTGGTGTCTTCTGCCACCCGTAGCTCGCCTAGGCACTCCTTTTGTCCTTTTCGCCTCCTTGACCTGCCTCCTGAGGAGAGGGACAAGAAAGGGATTACGGGCACCTTATCTCTTTTTAGTTTGCAAGCCTTCGGGCCTTTGTTGAATTTAAAACTTGTAATCCCATCATTCATGTTTTTCATTCCCTATGGACTGTACCTAAGTGGAATGTTTTTTATATGAAAAAGGGATGCTTGCCGGGTCATTTGTTTGCGGGTGGAACCCACGACAAGGAGTAAATCCTTGATATCTTCAAGATAAACATTTCCTTGCCCGGCAACAGGCCTTGCCGTCTCCCCACTTCGCTCGACCTTCCTCATGCCTTTGGCAGAGGCAGGGATGAGGCGGGTTCAGGCTCCTTGTTTCATCCTTTCGCTGCCGCGACTACGACCAAACTTGGCCCCAGGAACGAGCCCTAGGGCCTAGAGTTATGGGAGCACGGTAGCTTAGGGGAAAACGAGGTTTCACATACCTCAGTCCATAATGGAATGCATGATAAGGGATGAAGAACTTATCTGAAGCTACAGTCCCCGGCAACCCTGGTTCGCCGTGGGTGAATCTTTGCTCTTGCAGCCCCCGGCAATACTGGCTTGCCGGGGTCTAGATGCTGGTATGTTCCTCTTTTTTTTCCCCAGTGGTTCGGCACGGATATTTGTGTGTCCTGTGAACCAAAGAAGACAAAAGAAAGACAAAGAGACGCACACTCGACCTCTAAGCTAGGGGTTAGTCGCCGCTAAGCACTATCAACCCTAACCAAGGACGAGACTCGACCTAGCATGCATGCTATAACTTAGGGTGACAGCGCTTCATTTATTTATGCTCAGGGTCTGCGTCTGGCTTTGTACAGAGGGTTACATGCATCATCGGCAAGGCTCGTACAAAAGGTGGCTTGCCGGGGGGGCCCAGCAAGCCGCGCCTCACGGGTAAAACTTGCGAAGATGCTCAATGTTCCAGGAGTTACTCACCGGAACGACATCTTCGGTCTCCAGGCGGACTGCGCCGGGCCTGGTGAATCGTATTACTCGATAAGGGCCTTCCCACTTTGGCGTCAACTTGTTGGAATTCTTGGCCGATTGAACACGCCGAAGAATAAGGTCGCCTTCCTCAAAGCTTCGGGCATGAACCTTGTGGCTGTGGTAGCGGCGCAAGGCTTGCTGGTAGCGCGCTGCTCTCACAGCCGCCCGAAGACGATCTTCCTCAAGGAGTGTTGCGTCATCTTGCCGCAATTGCTCTTGCTCAAGCTCGTCATAAGCGAGTACTCGAGGTGACCCGTATATGAGTTCCGTGGGGAGAACTGCTTCTGCCCCGTATACCAGGGCAAAGGGTGTCTGGCCGGTGGCTCGATTTGGTGTCATTTTGCTAGACCAAAGAACCACCGGCAATTCATCAGTCCATCGCCTTCCACTCTTGTGCAGTCTGTCAAAGGTCTTTGTCCTCAGGCCTCGCAGTACTTCAGCATTTGCCCTCTCAGCTTGACCATTGCTTCGTGGGTGAGCAACGGAAGGGAAACAGACCTTGCTGCCGAGGTCTTCAATATATTGCATGAAGGTGTGGCTCGTGAACTGCGTGCCGTTGTCGGTGATAACCCTACTGGGTACACCAAAACGGCACACCAGTCCTTTAAAGAACTTGACGGCTGACTGTGCTGTGACCTTCCTCACTGCTTCCACTTCTGGCCACTTTGTGAACTTGTCGATTGCAACGTACAAGTACTCAAATCCCCCAACAGCGTGGGGGAAAGGGCCCAGTATGTCGAGCCCCCAGACCGAGAAAGGCCAGGAGAGAGGAATGGTTTGAAGGGCTTGAGCTGGCTGATGAAGCTTCTTTCAATGGAACTGACACGCTTCACACCTAGTGACTAGTGTCGTCGCATCCTGGAGGGCGGTGGGCCAGAAGAAGCCTTGCCGAAACGCTTTGCCGGCAAGGGCCCTTGACCCGATGTGGGATCCACATATGCCTCCATGTATCTGCGCCAACAGCCCCAATCCTTCCTCCCGAGGGATACACTTCAATTTCACGCCGTTCGGCCTCTTTCTGTACAGGACGTCATCAATGAACTGGTACATAGTAGAGCGACGGGCTACTTTTTCTGCTTCTTCCTGCTCCTCGGGAAGTTCCCCTGTTTGGAGGAATCGGACGATATGATGTGCCCACGCTGGAGCCTGGGGCTCGACGGCGAGGACTAAAGGCATTTCCTCCGCTATCGGAGCGGGTATCTCCATGGCAAGAGCTTGATGCTCTGTCGGAGCTAGCCGTCCCATGGCGGGCTCAGTGTGTCCGGCAACATCCTTGCCGGCGGCTTCGGGGAGCTCGGCGGGAAAGTACTTGCCGGGCCCTGATTTTCTCCTCTTGTTCTGCTCTGTTGATGGATCAACGGATGGCTGAGTTAGTCGAAGCACAAAGGTACCTGGTTCCACAGGTAGCTTGAGGGCAGCGCGTTTTGACAGGTAATCAGCGATATGATTCTCCACTCGGGGAACGTATTCTGCCTGTATACCGTCAAAATGCTCTTCCAGCTTTCTCACTTCATCGACGTAGGCCTTCATCAACGGGCTATGGTAATCCTTGGTGACTTGCTTGACGACAAGTTGCGAGTCGCCTCTGACGACGAGTTTCTTGATTCCAAGGTCCACCGCGATCCTAAGACCGGCAAGCAACCCTTCGTACTCAGCCGTATTGTTTGTTGACACCACCCTGGGGAAGTGCATCTGGATCACGTACTTGAGGTGCTCTCCGGTGGGCGCGACAAGCAGTATGCCAGCCTCGGCGCACTATAAGGAGAAAGCTCCATCAAAGTACATGATCCAGTCGCAACTTGCCTCCTTGCCGGGGAGAGCAGTCTCTTGGGTTTCTTCGTCAGGCGTCGCGGTCCTTTCTGCAACGAACTCCGCCAGGACTCGGCTTTGAATCGTCGAGGTACTCTCAAACTTGAGGCCAAAGCTGGACAGTTCTAGTGCCCACTCTACGATCCTTCCCGTTGCGTCTGGATTGTGCAATATCCGCTGCAGAGGGAGGCGAGTGACGACAGTGATTTCGTGCGCCTGGAAGTAGTGATGCAGCTTCCTCGAGGCCATAAGAAGGCTGAAGAGCAGTTTCTGCACACCGGAGTACCTCGATCTAGCCCCCTGCAGGAGGGAACTAACAAAGTAGACCGGGTGCTGCATCATTTTCTTCTTCGGCGGCACTTCAATTGGCTCCATCGTCTCGGCGTCGGTGGAATCGGGCTCCATCGCTGCTATTACCTCATCATCAATTTCTCTCTGCGCCACTAGTGCGGCGCTGACCACCTAGTTCGTTGCCGCCAGGTACAGCAACAACGGTTCCTGTGGCCTAGGCGCAACTAGTATTGGCGCGGAGGAGAGGTACCTCTTCAAATCTTGCAATGCTACTTCAGCTTCTGGCGTCCACTCCATCGGGCCCGCCTTTTTCAAAATCTTGAAAAAGGGAAGGTGAAAGCACAAGTGCTCCCTAAGTGGTTTTGATAATTGATGACAACATACCTCTTGTTGGACTAACATTTCTATCTAGCATGTTTCAGATAAGTTCAACAATGGAGTGGCATGGACTAAAGGTTGTGGGAACTCCTTCAAGATGCTAAGGACAAAGGATTGGCTAAAGCTTCAAGCTCAAGACTCTTCATTTTACATTTTAGTGATCCAAGATCACATTGAGTCCATAGGAAAAGCCAATACTATCAAGGAGGGATGAGGTGTTGCTTAAGGAGCCTCTTGCTTCATGTGCTTAATGATATGCTCCAAAATCCTCAGCTACTTTCCCACTTCCACATATGACCTAAACCCAAAGCCAAACTCGGTCATACCGATTCTTTCTATCTGGCGCCACCGAGTTTCACTTGTCATAAGCCACTGTCAAACCCTAGCAATTCGGTTCTACCGATAGGGATCTCGGACTCACTGAGATGGGATTGCAAACTCTTTGTTTCCCTTTCGTAAATTTTCGGTCTCACCGAAAGAGCGAATCGGTCCCACCGAGATTGCAATGTAAATTCAGTGTTTCCTTTTTGTAACTTTTCGGTCTCACCGAAAGAGCAAATCGGTCCCACCGAGTTTGCCTGACCAACTCTCTGGTTAGCTAATTACCAAAATTGGTCTCACCGAATTTGTGTAATCGGTCTCACCAAGATTATGTTATGCCCAAACCCTAACCATATCGGTCCTACCGAGTTGCATGTCAGTTCCACCGAAAATCTCTAACGGTCACTAGGTTTACCTTTTCGGTCCGACCGAGTTTGTTGATTCGGTCCCACCGAGATTGGAAAACTATGTGTAACGGTTGGATTTTGTGTGGAGGCTATATATACCCCTCTACCTCCTCTTCATTTGTGGAGAGAGCCATCAGACTAAGCCTACACTTCCAGCATCCTATTTCTGAGAGAGGACTACCTACTCATGTGTTGAGGCCAAGATATTCCATTCCTACCATATGAATCTTGATCTCTAGCTTTCCCCAAGTTGCTTTCCACTCAAACCTTCTTTCCACCAGATCCAAATCCTATGAAAGAGAGTTGAGTGTTGGGGATTCTATCAATTGAAGCACAAGAGCAAGGAGTTCATCATCAACACACCATTTGTTACTTCTTGGAGAGTGGTGTCTCCTAGATTGGCTAGGTGTCACTTGGGAGCCTCTGACAAGATTGTGGAGTTGAACCAAGGAGTTTGTAAGGGCAAGGAGATCGCCTACTTCGTGAAGATCTACCGCTAGTGAGGCAAGTCCTTCGTGGGCGATGGCCATGGTGGGATAGACAAGGTTGCTTCTTCGTGGACCCCTTGTGGGTGGTTGCTTCTTCGTAGACCCTTCGTGGGTGGAGCCCTCCGTGGACTCGCGCAACCGTTACCCTTCGTGGGTGGAGCCCTCCGTGGACTCGCGCAACCGTTACCCTTCATGGGTTGAAGTCTCCATCAACGTGGATGTAGGATAGCACCACCTATCCGAACCACGGGAAAAACATCCGTGTCTCCAATTACGTTTGAATTCTCCAAACCCTTCCCTCTACATTCTTGCAAGTTGCATGCTTTATTTTCCGCTGCCTATACACTCTTTGCATGCTTGCTTGATATGTATTGTGAATGTTGAAATTATGCCTAAACTCCACTTAAACCGAAAAAGCTTAAAAATTGCAACTTTAGCACTAAGTGTCTAATCACCCCCCTCTAGACACATCTACTTCTAGATCCTACAAGTGGTATCAGAGCATTGGTCTCCATTGCCTTGGTCTAATCACCATTGGAGGAAGATGGATGTGTCTACCTTAGGGAGTCTTAGACATAGAGTTCCTATTCTTGATGGAGAGTATTTTCATGAGTGGAAAAATGAGATGCTTGCAATTTTCAATCAATATCATTTTAACAAGTATATTGCTAGCCCTTGTGCACCTCATATTGATCCTTTGCATCCTACCCTAGATGAAGATATTGACATGATTCGCAATCTTAGAACTATTGAGCTCATCATTAGAGGATTGCCCAAAATTTTGATTGCTAGCTTGCCTACTTTTAATTGTGCCTATACTATATGGAAATTTCTTGAGGAACGATTTCCCAATCATTCCTTGAAAACTTTGGATGAAATTCTCCATAAATCTATTGCCTTGAGTAAGATGAACTCTAGTGATCCTAGTTTTGGTAATTGTCTATTTGAACTTACCAATCTTAAGCATGCTAAAGGAGATGTTGGAATCATTAGTGAAATCATATTCGAAGCTATAAGAATTCATAAAAGTGACCACTTTGATGATCATTTATCTAATGAATTACCCTCTCTAGGAAATGATGAGTCACAAGATCATGGTGAACATGGATACTATGATGATGATGATGATGATAGTGACTTCGATCTTGATGATGCAATGAGACATTTTGGTCTTATGGCAAATCTTCGGGGATATGAGTCAGGAGGAAAGGAATGGGTTCTTGATAGTGGATGTACTGATCATATGACCGGAGATGAAGAGATGTTCCGTGAGCTTGCTGAAAATGACGGCCCTCGAAAATATGTCACCTTTGGTGATAATTCAAAGGGTAAAGTGGTTGGCCTTGGTAAGGTGGCCATCTCACATGATAGTTCCATTCAAAATGTCATGCTCGTTGAATCTCTCGGCTACAACTTACTTTCAGTATCTAGACTTGCTGATTTCGGTTTGAATGTCCTATTTACTGAGGTAGATTGCCAAGTATTTCGTCGAGACAATCAGAAAATGGTCTTTACCGGTATGCGTAGAGGTGATCTTTACATTGTCGATTTCTCTAAAAAGGCACAACCTAAAACTTGCTTTGTTTCTAAATCCTCAAAAGGTTGGTTGTGGCATAGACGACTAGGTCACGTTGGCATGAGAAACCTTGACAAGCTTATTAAAGAAATCATATCCTTGGAGTTAACGATGTCATATTTGATAATGATAGACTTTGTAGTGCTTGTCAAGCAGGTAAACAGGTTGGAGGAAGACATCCCGTGAAGAACATCATGACCACAAGGAGGCCACTCGAGCTACTTCATATGGATCTTTTTGGTCCCAACGCCTACAAGAGTCTCGGTGGAAATTCTTTTGGTCTAGTTATAGTTGATGATTTTTCAAGATTTATGTGGGTGTTCTTTCTTAA
Source organism: Triticum dicoccoides (assembly GCF_002162155.2). Lineage (NCBI taxonomy): Eukaryota > Viridiplantae > Streptophyta > Magnoliopsida > Poales > Poaceae > Triticum > Triticum dicoccoides. The sequence goes on from NC_041382.1 coordinate 754,331,300, forward strand.
TGACAAGTCGCAGGTCCAGAAGATCTTCAGAAACTTCGCTAGGAAGGCCCAAAATCAGTTTGACGTGAAGATCAAGAAGGTTTAGAGTGACAACGGAACGGAGTTCAAGAACCCAAATGTGGACACCTTTCTTGACGAAGAAGGGATTTCACATGAGTTCTCGGCTACGTACACACCTCAACAAAATGGAGTTGTTGAGAGGAAGAACCGGACGCTCATCGAAATGGCAAGAACAATGCTTGATGAATACAAGACGCCGAAGCACTTTTGGGCAGAAGCGGTTGAGACAGCTTGTCACGCAACAAATCGCTTGTATCTCCACAAGCTACTCGGCAAGACGGCATACGAGCTTCTCACCGGTAACAAACCCCAAGTTGGATACTTTCGAGTATTCGGCTCAAAGTGCTACATTCTTGATAAGCATCGTCGTTCAAAGTTTGCTCCTAAATCTCATGAAGGTTTTCTACTTGGTTATGGCTCAAACTCTCACACTTACCGTGTCTACAACAATTTCACCCGAAAGGTTGAAGAGATGGTAGATGTGAAGTTTGATGAATCTAATGGCTCGCAAGTAGAGCAATTGCCAATTGATGTAGGAGACAAAGACCCTTCAGAAGCAATCCAAGACTTGCCCATTGGCAAAGTTCGTCCAACGGAGGTGAAGGAGAGTACTTCATCCGTCCAAGTAGAAGCTTCTACTTCACGACAAGGTGAACCAAGAATCGATACGGAAGCATCCACAAGCGGGACACACCAAGATGAAGAAGACAAGGAAATGCATCAAGACAAACATCAACCACCTCCTTCTCCACCACGACAAGAGAACGACAACGTCAACAATGAAAAGGCCAAGAAGAAGAACAAGATGAAGAAGATGTTCAACGAAGACCCAAGCAAAAGCTCTCACGAGTTCGAGCGAGAATTGCCAAAGATCATCCCGTCGAGCAAATCTTCAATGATATACAAACCGGGAGAATGACTCGCTCAAAGACTCGTTTAGCTAACTTTTGTGAAAACTATTCATTTATCACTAGCATTGAACCTATGAAGGTTGAAGAAGCATTGGAAGATCCGGATTGGATAAACGCTATGCATGAAGAGCTACACAACTTTGAGAGAAACCAAGTTTGGACATTGGTTCAGAAGCCCGACAACAACCACAACATCATTGGTACCAAATGGGTGTTTCGCAACAAGCAAGATGAAGATGGACAAGTGGTTCGCAACAAAGCACGTCTCGTCGCCCAAGGGTACACACAAGTCGAAGGTATGGACTATGGTGAGACATATGCTCCCGTTGCTAGACTTGAGTCCATTCGCATCTTACTTGCCTATGCTAATCACCATAATATCACCTTATACCAAATGGACATTAAAAGTACTTTTCTAAATGGTGAAATAGAGGAGGAAGTTTATGTCAAACAACCTCCCGGCTTTATCAATCCTAAGAAACCAAATCATGTTTACAAACTTCACAAAGCTCTTTATGGTCTTAAACAAGCTCCTAGAGCATGGTATAAATGCTTGACCAAGTTCCTTATTACAAGTGGTTTTGAAATTGTTAAAATTGATTCTACTCTTTTTACTAAAAGGGTTAATGGAGAACTATTTGTATGCCAAATTTATGTTGATGATATCATATTTGGTTCAACTAACCCTCTCTTTAGTGAAAAGTTTGGAAAGCTAATGTCAGAGAAGTTTGAGATGTCTATGATGAGTGAACTCAAATTCTTTCTCGGTTTGCAAATCAAGCAAACTAAGGAAGGTACATTTGTCTCTCAAACAAAGTACACCAAGGACTTATTCAAGAAGTTCAATATGCAAGAATGCAAAGGTATGTCTACACCCATGCTTACTAGTGGACATAATGATTTAACCAAAGATGGTGAACCGGTTGATCAAAAGGTTTATCGCTCTATGATTGGTTCATTGTTATACCTATGTGCTTGACGTCCCGATATTATGCTAAGTGTGTGCATGTGTGCACGATATCAAGCTGCTCCTAAAGAATGTCATCTTAAGGCCGTGAAAAGGATAGTTAGATACTTAATTAATACACCAAATTTTGGCATTTGGTATCCTAAGAGGTCTTCTTTTGATCTTGTTGGCTATTCCGACTCGGATTATGCCGGAGACAAGGTTGATAGAAAGTCAACTTCGGGTACTTGTCAATTTCTTGGTAGATCTCTTGTGTCTTGGTCTTCCAAGAAACAAAACTCCGTATCCTTATCCACCTCCGAAGCGGAATACATTGCCGCTGGTTCATGTTGTGCTCAATTACTTTGGATGACCCAAACTCTTAAAGATTATGGAATCTATGTGAAACATGTTCCACTACTTTGTGACAATGAAAGTGCTATCAAAATTGGTCATAATCCTGTACAACATTCTCTAACTAAGCATATTGAAGTTCGTCATCATTTCATTCGAGATCATGTTGCTAAGGGTGACATTGATCTTAAGCATGTTCGCACCGATAAGCAATTAGCGGATATATTTACTAAACCTCTTGATGAGAAAGTGTTTTGCAGGTTGAGAGGAGAATTGAACATCATTGATGCTTCGAACTTGGAGTAGAAACTCCATTGGATACATGCAAGACATGAGCTTATGACTAATCCATGATATATCTCTTATGATAACTATCTTATGTCTTGGATATATTTGCACCTTGCATGTTCTCTAACCCATGTAGGTGCTTGGTTGAATATAATTCCATGAGATTGCGACTCACTCACATCTTGAGCAATCTCTACATCACTAAGACTCTACACAATGGTGGTTGAAGACAAGGAAGCACAAAACCATTCAAACATAGCCTTTGCCAAATTCTATGTTGAGCTTCATGATTGTCATTTTGGATACACAAGTGCTCTTCCTTGCAAGAACTAAACCATGTAGGTAGATGAACTCAAACTCCAAGTGGTGCTCCCAACTCTTGATGAGCTACATCAACCTTGAGTACCCACACAAGTTCAACTACATGAGCAAGAACCACACCACCACCCAAGGTATGTTATTCCATCTTAGAGAAGCTTTACTCCAAGACATGAGTCAAAGCAACTCAACAAGATGTGAATACATCAAGATGCTTAAACGAAAAATGGTAACCCCATTTTGAGCTTACACGATGAGTATGACCTATGATCAAGTGTTCTTACTTGACTCCTAAGTCAATATACTCTAACATAGGTGACTATGTCACCGCCCAACTCTAGATGAAGTTCTCTTGTGTTCTTTTCTGTGTTATTGCATTTGTCTCGTGCATGTTTATTTTCTTTCTCTTTTTCAAAAAAAAACTTCATCTAGATCTTTCAGTTTTTTCTCTTTTCTCTTTGTTTTTGTTCTGCATTTTCTGCATTCAATTCCTTGCAAATCCTTCAGGTAAATCTTTGTGAGATCCTACATGTCTAGTGAGCTGAGGTGACAAGTGTTTTTCTTTGTGTGAACTCGGTTTCACCGGCTTGTAATTTTTGGTCCAACCGAATCTTTTCGGTGCCACCGAAACATACCACTCGGTGCCACCGACTTCGCAACAGGAAAAACAGTTTGCCACTTGTTCTATATTTCTTCTGATCCAGCTCTACTCAATGAATCTTCTCCTCTACAAGCATCATAGTTTTATCCATTGCTTTGTGCTGAGTCTCAAGGACCAAACCTATACGACGGATTCCAGAAAGCCCTTCTTGGAAATTGATGTCAAAGGGGGAGAGAGAGATCACATCAAATCTTGTAGGAGAGAGAGATCGCATCAAGGGAGAGAAAAAGTCTCAAGGACCAAACCTACAAGAGAGAAAGTATTAAGGGGGAGAGAGAGATTTCCAGGGGGAGAGAATACTCAAGGATCCCAGATGCTTGATGTTCAAGAGGAGAGATGTCACATGCCTTTTTGGGGGAAAGACATGTATTTGCATTAAGTTCTATCCATTTGTATCTTTCAGCTCTGATTTTCTGTTCCCTATCTTCTCCCAATATCCCATGTAAGATTCAGGGGGAGAAAGACACCTAAGGGAAAGAAATCAGTCAAATTCATTGCATATCTTTATTCTTGGGGACATGTTGAATCCAATGTGGTACCTTGTACTCACTCTCTACATGTCATCCCAGTCTTGGTATTCTTGTGGTTTCTTTTGTTTGCTCTGGCTAGTGGATGTACCTGTGTTATCTAACTTTGTTTGTGCAGGTTCATTCCATCCTAAGCCAACTCAAGACCACAAGGTAAGTATATGCATCAAAATCATGAGTATGAGGAGTTCTTGCTTATGTACATACTGTTTGCAAGAAGGACTCATGAGCATGAAGGAATTTTCCTTGATAATCTTTTGCTCTGGTGCATATGGCCAAGATACATGTAACACATTGCCTACTCTATCATGGTTATGCTCTCACATGCCTCTATCTTTCATATTTACATGAGTGCATACATGCAGGGGGAGCCTATGCCTGTTACATGTCCTTCCAAAGCTTTAATTGTTGTTCTTTATATCTTTATCTAAAGCTTTGATGTATGTTGCCATCAATTACCAAAAAGGGGGAGATTGAAAGCACAAGTGCTCCCTAAGTGGTTTTGATAATTGATGACAACATACCTCTTGTTGGACTAACATTTCTATCTAGCATGTTTCAGATAAGTTCAACAATGGAGTGGCATGGACTAATGGTTGTGGGAACTCCTTCAAGATGCTAAGGACAAAGGATTGGCTAAAGCTTCAAGCTCAAGACTCTTCATTTTACATTTTAGCGATCCAAGATCACATTGAGTCCATAGGAAAAGCCAATACTATCAAGGAGGGATGAGGTGTTGCTTAATGAGCCTCTTGCTTCATGTGCTTAATGATATGCTCCAAAATCCTCAGCTACTTAACCACTTCCACATATGACCTAAACCCAAAGCCAAACTCGGTCATACCGATTCTTTCTATCCGGCGCCACCGAGTTTCACTTGTCATAAGCCACTGTCAAACCCTAGCAATTCGGTTCTACCGATAGGGATCTCGGTCTCACCGAGATGGGATTGCAAACTCTCTATTTCCCTTTCATAAATTTTTGGTCTCACCGAAAGAGCGAATCGGTCCCACCGAGATTGCAATGTAAATTCAGTGTTTCCTTTTTGTAACTTTTCGGTCTCACCGAAAGAGCAAATCGGTCCCACCGAGTTTGCCTGACCAACTCTCTGGTTAGCTAATTACCAAAATTGGTCTCACCGAGTTTGTGTAATCGGTCTCACCGAGATTACGTTATGCCCAAACCCTAACCATATCGGTCCTACCGAGTTGCATGTCAGTCCCACCGAAAATCTCTAACGGTCACTAGGTTTACCTTTTCGGTCCGACTGAGTTTGTTGATTCGGTCCCACCGAGATTGGAAAACTGTGTGTAACGGTTGGATTTTGTGTGGAGGCTATATATACCCCTCCACCTCCTCTTCATTCATGGAGAGAGCCATCAGACTAAGCCTACACTTCCAGCATCCTATTTCTGAGAGAGGACTACCTACTCATGTGTTGAGGCCAAGATATTCCATTCCTACCATATGAATCTTGATCTCTAGCTTTCCCCAAGTTGCTTTCCACTCAAACCTTCTTTCCACCAATCCAAATCCTATGAAAGAGAGTTGAGTGTTGGGGAGACTATCAATTGAAGCACAAGAGCAAGGAGTTCATCATCAACACACCATTTGTTACTTCTTGGAGAGTGGTGTCTCCTAGATTGGCTAGGTGTCACTTGGGAGCCTCCGACAAGATTGTGGAGTTGAACCAAGGAGTTTGTAAGGGCAAGGAGATCGCCTACTTCGTGAAGATCTACCGCTAGTGAGGCAAGTCCTTCGTGGGCGATGGCCATGGTGGGATAGACAAGGTTGCTTCTTCGTGGACCCTTTGTGGGTGGTTGCTTCTTCGTGGACCCTTCGTGGGTGGAGCCCTCCGTGGACTCGCGCAACCATTACCCTTCGTGGGTGGAGCCCTCCGTGGACTCGTGCAACCGTTACCCTTCGTGGGTTGAAGTCTCCATCAACGTGGATGTAGGATAGCACCACCTATCCGAACCACGGGAAAAACATCCGTGTCTCCAATTGCGTTTGAATTCTCCAAACCCTTCCCTCTACATTCTTGCAAGTTGCATGCTTTATTTTCCGCTGCCTATACACTCTTTGCATGCTTGCTTGATATGTATTGTGAATGTTGAAATTATGCCTAAACTCCACTTAAACCGAAAAAGCTTAAAAATTGCAACTTTAGCACTAAGTGTCTAATCACCCCCCTCTAGAAACATCTACTTCTAGATCCTACAGAAGGGCGCGCTCGGCGGACTTGGAAATGAACCTGGTCATGGCGGCAATGCAACCAGCAAGCCGATGCACATCCTTGACTCGCTTGTGCGCTTCAATCTGCTCTATAGCTTTGATCTTGTCTGGATTGGCCTCTATCCCACGCTGTGACACATAGAACCCGAGAAGCTTGCCAGACGGGACGCTGAAGACGCACTTCTCTGGGTTCAACTTGAGATTGATCTTGTGTAGGTTTGCAAATGTTTCTTGTAAATCTGATATGAGGGTTGCCCTGTTCTTTGTTTTGACCACTATATCATCCATATAAGCTTCCATATTTCTATGGAGCTGGGGTTCAAAACCAATCTGGACCGCCCTTGCAAACGTTGAACCAGCACTCTTCAACCCGAAAGGCATCCGTATAAAGCAATACGTACCACATGGGGTGATGAATGCCGTTTTCTCTTCATCTTCCCTTGTCATGAAGATCTGGTGGTAGCCAGAGTAGGCATCAAGGAATGACAACAGATCACACCCAGCTGTGGAGTCAACAATCTGGTCGATGCGCGGCAACGGGAAGGGGTCTTTGGGACAAGCCTTATTAATATCTGTGTAATCAATACACAACCTCCACTTCCCATTTGCCTTGCGCACTACCACCGGATTGGCCAACCACGTTGGATGGAGCACTCCTCTTACCAAACCCGCTGCTTCCAGTTTCCGGATCTCCTCTGTGATGAACTCTTGTTGTTCCAAAGCTTGCTTTCTGACCTTCTGCTTGACGGGCCGTGCATGAGGACATACAGCAAGGTGGTGCTCAATCACCTCCCTGGGAACGCCGGGGATGTCGGATGCTTGCCATGCAAACACATCGACATTCACCCGCAGGAAGGTGACGAGTGCGTCTTCCTATTTGTCGTCAAGGGTGGAGCTTATGGTAAAAGCTCCTCCTCTGCCATCCTCCTTGACAGAAACCTTCTTGGTTCCTGGCGGTGTGGCCCTGGACTTCTTGTTTCTTTCGGCGGAGCTCTCTGGCACGTCCTCGATGGGAGCGCTACACTCCGAAGAGGTGCGCTTGCCGGAGTGGGTGCCTAAGGTCTCACCGGTCTTCTTCTTTTGCCTTCCCGGGGCTCCAGCGGCTGGAGCAAGCGCCTTAGCAGCGGCGGCTGCTGCAACTGCTTGTTGGTAGAGTTGGTCAGTGCAAATTAGCGCATCCTTCTTGTCTGATGGGACGGTGATGATCTTCACAGGCCCCGGCATCTTCAGGGTGTTGTAGGCGTAATGTGACGCCGCCATGAACTTGGCCGGCGCTGGGTGGCCAAGGATCCCGTTGTAAGGCAAGGGGATCTTAGCAACGTCGAACACAATCCTTTCTGTCCTGTAGTTCAGATCACTCCCAAAAGTCACGGGCAATGTGACCTTTCCCTTTGGTTGACTTCTTCCCGGGTTGACCCCCCTGAAACGTGCCCGTCTCTTCAAGGTCTTCATCAGGAATCTACAATTTCTCGATCACGGCAGGCGAGATTAAGTTCAGATCGGCCCCATCATCGACTAGCATCTTTGTCACCATGAGGTTGCGTATTGTTGGTGAAACCAACAATGGCAAGCACCCGACTGCAGTAGTGCGATCAGGGTGATCCTCAGTGTCAAAAATGATAGGTGTGCTGGACTACTTCAGCGGCCTTTGGGCATCAAACGACGGTTCCGCCGCTGTAATCTCACGCGCCCACTGTTTAAGATGGCGGTGAGAGGTATGCAGCGAGGCGCCGCCATCGACACACATGGCCTCTGTAGCTTTCTGAAATTCTTGGTCACCAGACTCATCCTCCTCTTCGTGATCATCGTCTTTTGGCTTTTTGTCACGGCCCCGGGCGGGCCTCTCCTGCTGTTTATCTTTGCCGCGACGGCCCGTCTAGCCGTCACGCTTCTTGCCGGACCCTTTAGCACCGTCCTGGCCTTTCTCCTTGTCCCGCCTCTCATATTCAGCCCTATGCTTCTCAGCAAGGAGCTCAACCTGTCGGCAGTTCTGGATATCATGGCCTTTGGTGCGATGGATCTTGCAGTATTGCTTGTCGGAGTTTCCTGGCTTCTCGGCAGCCGCCAAGGCCCGGCCGGCGACACATCCGGCAATTTCCTTGCCGGGGTCATCTGCCTTGGTTTTCTTGGCGGAGCCGGCGTCGTCAGATCCCTCGACGGCAAGCACAGCTTTACCTTTGCGCTTCCTGTTGCGGCGCCGGCCTTTCTTCGCCGGGGCGGCAGTATCCTCATCTGAGGAGTCGGTTTCCACGCCGGCATCTTCGCCGGGGTACTTCCTTCCCTCTTCAGCTCGGGCACATTTGTCAGCAAGAACATAGAGTTCTGCCACATCTTTCACCTTGTGCATTGCCAGTTCTTCGCGCATCTTGCGGTTACGCACGTTCTGATGGAACGCGCTGATGATGGCGGCAGGGTGAACATCAAGGATATTGTACTGTACCCGGCTGAACCTCTGTATATAGTTGCGCAGACTCTCGCCTCCCTTCTGGGGAATGACATGCAGGTCGCTTGCTTGGCCATGAGCTTGGTGACCTCCAGTAAAGGCGCCCACAAACTCATGGCACAAATCCGACCAGGAGGAAATAGAGTCTACCGGCAAGTGCATCAACCACGACATGGCGTTGGGTTTAAGAGCCAATGGAAAGTAATTCGCAAGCACCTTATCATCGCGGGCTCCGGCAGCTTGCATCACGATGGTGTAGATGCTGAGGAACTCAGACGGGTGAGTCTTGCCGTTGTACTTTTCGCCAACGTCAGGTTTGAAGGTGCGGTAAGTGGGACACTGGAACTGCCGCAGCTCACGGGTAAAATCCGGACAGCCTACCTCGTAAGGTAGGCCTCCAGGGCTCTCCGAGGCCGGGTGGTTCACAGCAGGCCCTGCTCGCCTGTCTGACTGGTGGCGCGCTCCGCGCCTGTGCTCGATAGTGGTTCGAGCGTCTTCATGGGCTCGTTCTCGAAGAACTTGGCACTGGTCACAGTGGGTCCGCAGGTCAGACGATGCTATGGAGATGGCGTCGCCCGCGATGTCGCGACGAGCTGATGTCCGCGGTACCGGATGGGGAAGAGGTGAATGCACCGTGGTCGCGGCGCCGCCGACTTTTCCGGCACTGGTCTGCGGGACTCCATCGGAGCATCGACCCGGGGGCCCCACTGGACTTGGTTCGTCTTTGTTGGCCACCGCAACAAGGCTTCAGATAGTGGCTCTCCACTCGTCAAGTTTCCCCGTAGTGTGAGGAAAGTCGAGGAGCAACTGCGCGCGCTCCAGGGCCTCTGCTGGCGTCGGTGGCGGCGAAACCTGCACGGATCGTGACACGCTTCGACTTCTGACCATGTCAGAAGGAGCTCTATCACGACCCCGCGGTCGCATGCCGTTTTCACCAGCACCTCGGCGAGTGGGCACGTCTTCTACGTCCTGGGAGTGGCGCTCGAGGCTCTTCCCGCAGCGATGCCTGGGATCTTCGGCGTGATTACGCCATTCGTCGCGCGCTGCCTGGGAGGAGCGCGCTGTTGGCGCCGGCGTGGGAGTCTTGGAGGTCCTTGCGTCTCCTTCGGGCAGGGCGGCGATGACCTTGGAAGGCCCCGCTCCACCCGCGAAGGGCTGGGCTCCGCCTTTGGATTTGGTGACGTGTGGCCCGTTACCAGGCGCACAAACATCGCCGCCTCCCAAACTCCGGCTGCTGGGATGGTGTTCATGTTCGCGAGCAACGCCCCGGGTCCTTTCTGCGACCGGTCCGCTGCTCGCCCGCGTCGGGATGGGCTGCCCGGCTTCCGACGGGCCGACCGCCACCATCGTCTTCTTCTTGGGCGCCATGATGATGAAGAAGCGTCGAACTAACTGGTAAAGCCGATTCTCACAACTGCGCCCCCTACCTGGCGCGCCAAAGATGTCGGTGGGTACGACACCTATGGGGTCACAAGAATCCCTACTGTGGTTAGCAGGGCGCGGGGTCATGAGAAGAGCAGATCAAACAGATAGCACACGGTTCGTTTATCCAGGTTCGGGCCGCGAGGATGCGTAAAACCCTACTCCTGCTTTGGTGGATTGTATATTTGTGTTCTTCAGCTAGCTATGGGGCGTGAGGAGCTCCAAAAAGCCGAATCCTTCTCCTGGTCGCCTCGGGCCTCCTTTTATAGAAAAAAGGGGTTGCCACAGTGGAACACAGGAGGTGGAAAGGGTACAGTGATGCAAGGTTATCCCTTGCATTACGTGACAAGGCGCATTTAATGCGTCTTGCTTAGGTGTCCTTGCTTTATCGGGGAGGGGGAGAGATCTGTCTCGTCCGTCGCCGCTCCTTCTTGTGTCGACACGCGCCCTGGCCAGCGACGCCTGTGATGCCATGTAGGTAGGAAGGCAGCTAAGGTGGCGCAGTGGTGGGTCTTCACGAAGATCTGCATGTCGCCACGCAGCTGCCTGCCCAGCTGGTTGGGTCGGCAGCTGCATGCATGCGGTGGTGGAGGTTTAGTCGGCGTGGGCCTGATGGTGGCCCCGCGGGTGTCCTCGGGAAGGGCCTTGCCGGGGCCCCGACAAGGGTCTTGCCAGGCGCCGGCTGTCATCCCTGGCAAGGCGCTTGCCGGGGGTCTTGTGGTCTTCCTCGGCTGGGATCCCGCCAAGGGTTGTCGTCTCCTTAGTGCGTATCTGATCTTGAATGTCTTCACAAAGATCTGCATGCCGTCACGGGGATGTCTCCCGAATCCTTGCCCTTTGGGGGCAGTGGACTCAAGGGTGATTTGCTCCGTAGGCGCGAGACGAGTCGACGTAGCAAGGGTCTTGCCGGGGCTGCTAGAACTGTCTCCCGACAAGGATCTTGCCAGGGGAGTCCGCTTCGTCCCCTTTGCTCTTCGTGCTCTTGGCCTTGGCGTCGTTCTAGTTCTCTGGTTCTTCGGTCTTACCCTGGCTCACCTCCCTTGCCTTGCTTGGTGTGGTGGTGCCCGTGGCTCAGACTGCACGTGCACAGTTATAGGGGTACAAAAAGTGTACCCCTCTTTTTGTACACCGACAATATGTTGGAGACGTATCAAGTACCATGGTCAACGTTAGACACATATTAATGGGAATTTTAAACTCTCTGAATGCTTTAAACGTCCGTCGGTTTCAATCATTTATTCACTCCGTTGTGCTCTCATAATTACTCTAAATTGCAACCTTCCACCTTCATTTCGCTTTACGTCTATAACTAATTTTTTTGCGGGTGCATATACAGCTAATTTGCAGGCACATTTTCATAAGTCCATGTGCTCTCTGTGAGATCGATACCAGGGCCATGTTTGTTTGGTCTTTTGCTTTTGCTTTTGTAGTTTTTTCATTTTGGCCAAGAAGCCATAAAAACTCCTAAATAGGTGCTTTCAGAGCTTTTATGGCTTTTGATGAATTAATATAACAATATTTGCTCCAAAAGTCATAAAAGCTCTAAAAGAACCTATTTAGGAGCTTTTATGGCACTACTGCAGGATGCTGCTAACGCGACACTACGATCAGAGACCCTTCGAGAAACTATGTGCGATGCCATAATCGCAAACAATGTTGTATGAAAACCGTCAGAAATGTGTAAAACATTTGCGATGATGGATGCATCAAACACGGTTCAGGTTTTAGTTGCGTGTGTGATGAAGGGCATACAGTTTAGTTCAATGAACTGTTTGCGATGAGGAGGAACAAAAGAAACGGGCAGGCAGATGGAGGCGTGTGCGATACACAACATACGGTTCACTCGGATGAACTGTTTGTGATTAGGCAACACAAAAGAAACGGTCAACCAGATCAAAGGTGTGTGCGATATACGGCATGCGGTTCACTCGGATGAACTATTTGCGTTGACACAAGAGAACAGAAACGGCTCAACTTAACAAGATGTGTGTGATACGCGGCAAATAGGTCTGTAATCAGAAATGTGTCTGAAGACCGATAAGAACACGGACGGTTGCTGCTAATAAGACGTGTGTGTTGTGCGATGGGATTGCATATAGAATAACAACATACACACACACACACACACTTATACGGACATGCTTGCATAACCAAACTAAACATCCACTTACATAGGTAGCTACTACAACCATGGCATTTGCACACACACTAAAGTAAACTATTACATGCATAATTACATAGGTGGCTACTACACATATGACATTTCTACACACACCAATAAAGTAAACTATATATTACATGCATGATTAACTAGCATAAACGATCATCTGATCGTCATCTACTTGTTGTGACGCTTGCTCTTCTTGTGGCTCGATCCGGGCTCGTCGATTTGGGTAACGAGGCACTTCCTCATGTCAACGATCCGCCTGTGCATCTCGTAGCATGTGTACACGCTCTTGGCCATGAACCTGAGGTGAGGTTCATCCAGATGCCGCATCCAGGCCTTGTGCTAGGATACGGGACTTGTTCTCTGGGCATCCTGCTTTATCTTTTAGTAGTAGGCGTCGATGATGGCTGAGGCGAGTTCGACCAGAGAGTCCTGGTTCGTGCTGCCCTAGACCCTGTAGTGGTCATGGATTTAGACAAGGTTCTTGCAGCCCAAGCCCGAAACACTGAGCGCTTTTACATCGCCTTTGATATCCACCATGGAGAACTTGTAGTCGGTGCTGTTGATAAACCTGTTGAAACGGTCGCAAGGCCATGTGGCCATGCAGTAGTGGCAGATGAGGAGATGATGGCACATGCACAACTGGGCGACGACAACCTTCTGATCTATGCCGGGACGATTGGCGGTGTACTGGAGGTCGATGCCGACCACCTTGTACTTGTCTCCAGCAAGCAATTGCTCAACGTTGTTGATGTAGTCGTCCACCACGGCCGGGTCGATGGTGTACACCATCGAGAGATCCGTCTCCCTCACGTGGGTCTCCACTCTATGCTTGCCGTACTCCATTGGGGTGCCGCCAGACATCCCCTCTCTATGTGTCGTCGTGGGTGTGCTTGTTGTGCTGTGGAGCGCGATCGAAAGGTTGAAGATACTAAGGTTATAATGGCCGCGAGAATTAAAGGGGAAGCCGGACGGCCAGGAATATCGGTAGGCCATGATGGCAGTTCTAATTTGCAGTGCGTAAATCCATCATGCCGCACATAACTACATCGTGTGGCCATGCGCGCGACGCAACCACATGCATAAGGGGCCCTCGACGTGATCATGCGCACGCCCGACTGCTGGCAGAGCGCACGTGGAGGGATGCGAGCAGAGCGCTCCTAGGTCGCGTCAAGGAAAAGGTGTCCACAATCCGAGCGCGCCGACGGACGCAAGCAGAGCGCGCCAACGGACACGACCAAGCACGCCACGGCGCCTAACGGCGAGCAGAGCTTGCCGAGGGACGCGAGCAGAGGACGGCACGGTGATACGTGGCAAATAAGACGAACTGTGCGAGCGATGTCGAAGACATCAAGCACGAATCAGATTAGAGTTGCGTGTGTGATACGTGACAGACAGTTGATCCATCAGAGTTGTTTGTGATGGAATAAGCCGTGTGTGTTGCGGGAAAACACTTGCTGGTGTATAACCTTAAATTTAACCAAAAATGTGTTAATGCATGTTATAAAAATTGTATAGCTGGAAACTATGTTCAAATACGACTCCAACGATATAATCTATGGCGACATGCATTCATATTTTATTAGTTAATAAATCCTACTTATAAATCAGGACGGGGATATAGTAGGTAATGAAATCCCAAACATTTTCTTATTAACTATATGTGTACGTGTCCTCTTGTCCTCCTCTCGCACGTCTTGTCACCCCGCTGTCGCAGACGGCTTACAGCGCAAGCTTGTGCAGTGCGCGGGGGCGTTCTTTTGGCCAAACGGTGGCGCCGATGAATCTTCGGTGAGCCTGTTCCCATGCAACCTTGCAGGTTCCCGCGCGAGCTTCCCGCCCGACTCCGCGAAATCCCCAAAAATCCCAATGCTTACCAGCCTGCTATAAAAAACCTCACGGCCGGTGTCGGGGATATACCCCGCGGTATGACCCGGCCGGAAGTATGACCCGGCCGGGATTGGCGTATTCATTGGTAACCCGCCGGAGGACTGGCGACTCATGAGCCTGGCGACTCACGGATGGCCTTAACAGCGAGTCAGCTAGAAGACTAGGCCCAAGGCCCAGAAGGCCGGCTCATGTTATGGTGGGTCGGTTTACGAGGAAAGGCATAAGGAATTTTCCCTTAAGGGGGCAGACTAGGAATTCACTTGTAATAGACTAGTCCTAATCCTAATAGGGATCCACATGTAACCCGTTGTAGGATCGAAAGTATGTCTAGAGGGGGGGGTGATTAGACTACTTGACCAAATAAAAATCTAGCCTTTTCCCAATTTTAGTTCTTGGCAGGTTTTAGCTATCTTAGCACAAGTCAAGAAATCTCCACACAATTCAAGCAAGGATGCAAAAGAGTATATGAGCAGCGGAAATTAAAGCATGCAACTTGCAAGAATGTAAAGGGAAGGGTTTGGAGGATTCAAACGCAATTGGAGACACGGATGTTTTTGTCGTGGTTCCGATAGGTGGTGCTATCGTACATCCACGTTGATGGAGACTTCAACCCATGGAGGGTAACGGTTGCGCGAGTCCACGGAGGGCTCCACCCACGAAGGGTCCACGAAGAAGCAACCTTGTCTATTCCATCACGGCCGTCGCCCACGAAGGACTTGCCTCACTAGCGGTAGATCTTCACGAAGTAGGCGATCTCCTTGCCCTTACAAACTCCTTGGTTCAACTCCACAATCTTGTCGGAGGCTCCCAAGTGACACCTAGCCAATCTAGGAGACACCACTCTCCAAGAAGTAACAAATGGTGTGTTGATGATGAACTCCTTGCTCTTGTTCTTCAAATGATAGTCTCCCCAACACTCAACTCTCTCTCACAGGATTTGGATTTGGTGGAAAGAAGATTTGAGTGGAAAGCAACTTGGGGAAGGCTAGAGATCAAGATTCATATGGTTGGAATGGAATATCTTGACCTCAACACAAGTGTAGGTGGTTCTCTCTCAGAAAATGTGTATTGGAAGTGTAGGTATGTTCTGATGGCTCTCTCCACGAATGAAGAGTGGGTGGAGGGGTATATATATAGCCTCCACACAAAATCTAACTCTTACACGCAATTTGCCAAACTCGGTGGGACTGAGATGCAACTCAGTAGGACCGATATGGTTAGAGTTAGGGCATAACGTAATCTCGGTGTGACCGATTACATAAACTCGGTGGGACCGATTTTGGTAATAAGCTAACCAGAGAGTTGGTCAGGTAAACTCGGTGGGACCGATTCGCTCATCTCGGTGAGACCGAAATGTTACAAAAGGGAAACAGAGAGTTTACATTGCAATCTCGGTGGGACCGATCGCTCATCTCGGTAAGACCGAAACTTTATGAAGGGAAACAGAGAGATTACAATCCCATCTCGGTGAGACCGAGATCCCTATCGGTGAGACCGATTTTCCTAGGGTTTGTGGCAGTGGCTATGACATTTGAAACTCGGTGGCGCCGGATAGAAAGAATCGGTGGGGCCGAGTTTGACTTTTGCTTTAGGTCATATGTGGATGTGGGAAGGTAGTTGAGGATTTTGGAGCATATCGCTAAGCATTTTGAGCAAGAAAGCCATTAAGCAACACCTCATCCCTCCTTGATAGTATTAGCTTTTCCTATAGACTCAATGTGATCTTGGATCACTAAAATATAAAATGTAGAGTCTTGAGCTTCAAGCTTGAGCCAAACTTTTTGTCCTTAGAATTTTGAGGGATCCACTTTTCTCATGCATGCCATACCATTCATTGAGCTTTTCCTGAAATATTAATCTTGGAATAATGTTAGCTCAATGAGCTATATGTTGTTAGGAATTACCAAAACCACCCAAGGATAGTTGCACTTTCAATCTCCCCCTTTTTGGTAATTGATGACAACATATAGATCAAAGCTTCGACAAATGATAATAGGAGTGAAAGATATTGTCGCTTTGAGAAGTATGTGAAAAGCAAGAGCTCCCCGTAAATTTGTGCATATCTTAAGATTTGCTTTGGACTGCAAATGCACAATGAGTTAGGATCATGGGTTACTCTTCCATGTCACACACATCTTGGTGGAGCGCTCAAAATAATAAAGATTGAATACATGCACTCATCACCAAGCAAAGTGAATGATCATATAAGGATAAGTAAGATAATATCATCTAACAAGCATAAGTGTAGCTTATGATCAACCACATGATCATCAATGTCTCACAGATAATAGCATAGTATCTCAAGCAATCAAAAGACAAACAAAGTTCAACCACCAAAGCAAGAGAGAATAAAAAGCAACACTCTCTCTCGAAGCCTATGATCTATACATGTTTCTCCCCCTTTGGCAACAAGTTACCAAAAAGTTCATAGAAAATGCATAGCACTAAAACGTCTCTCAAGCTTGGTCTTCAGGTGGTGGTGTCCGGATAACTCCAAGAACGAAGGCTTCAGTCAAAGTAGATGGAGCTGATGGAGTAGGTGCTGGAGCTAGTGGCGCTGAAGCTATAGCTGGTGCAGATGAAGTGGCTCTAGTGTATGGAACAGGCACTGCAGTAGACCTCTGAGCTCTAGGCACTGTGGCAAATGCATCAGTGGTTGTCTTGCCCTTCCTCTCCTGCATATCATCTTGAAGTTGCTCCACAACAGACTGAATCTCAGTTACCTTCACATCCAAGTCATAAAAATTTTGCTCCACGATTCTTTCCAAGCTCTCCTCGTTTTGAGTCAGGGTGGCCAGTCCCTTTTCAATCCTCAGAGTGGATGCAATCAGGTAGCCAAGTTGATCTTTCTTGCTCTTCAGGAGATACTGAGATGCTTCTTCAGTAGTTGGCATCCTTGCAGCCTTTTCAGCTTTTGCCTTCTCCTTTTTGGCTTGTGCGTGCACAGAAGATGGTTCATCCTCATTCATGACCACAATGTTGTCCTCGAAGTCTGGATAGATAGGCATGTGCTCCTTGTCCAACAGATATGTACCAGTGCCCATCTTGGAGTTGATTAGCTCCTGGATCTGTGGGGCATACCCACAACTCCTCTTCTGATCTGCAGTTGTCCTCTTGATAGTTTCAACTATTAGGATCATGACTTTGAACTTCTGTGGGAAATCAAAGATGTGAAGCAAGTTAATTGCTTGGCCTCTGATCATCTTGTGATCACCTGACTTTGGGAAGAGAGTGTGCCTGAGGATCTAGTTGATGGTTGGCAAGCCTGACAGAAGCTAATGTACAGATCCAAACTTATGTGTCTCAAGAGCAGCATCTGGGATCTCCTTGTACATGTGTGCCATTATGTTGTGATCCTTCTTCATGTTGGCATAGACATCCAAGTCATCTTCACTCTCTTTTGGGGCATTGATCAACTTTTCCCATTCAGCAACCGTGGACTGTGTTGGGGAACGTAGTAATTTCGAAATTTTCCTACGCACACGCAAGATCATGGTGATGCATAGCAATGAGAGGGGAGAGTGTGATCTACGTACCCTTGTAGACCGACAGCGGAAGCGTTAGCACAACACGGTTGATGTAGTCGTACGTCTTCACGGCCCGACCGATCAAGCACTGAAACTACGGCACCTCCGAGTTTTAGCACATGTTCATCTTGATGACGATCCCTGGACTCCAATACAGCAAAGTGTCGGGGTAGAGTTCTGTCAGCACGACGGCATGGTGACGATCTTGATGTACTACCGTCGTAGGGCTTCTCCTAAGCACCGCTACAATATTATCGAGGATTATGGTGGAAGGGGGCACCGCACACGGCTAAGAATATGATCACGTGGATCAACGTGTGTGTCTAGGGGTGCCCCCTGCCCCCGTATATAAAGGATCAAGGGGAGGAGGCCGGCCGGCCCCTATTGGCGCGCCAGGAGGAGTCCTCCTCCTAGTAGGAGTAGGACTCCTACTAGGAGGGGGAAGGAAGTGGGGAGGGAGAAGGAAAGGGGGGCGCTGCCCCCCCTCTCCTAGTCCAATTCGGACCAGGGGGAGGAGGCGCGCGGCCCACCCTGGCTGCCCCTCTCTCTCTCCACTAAGGCCCATATGGCCCATTACTTCTCCCGGTAGGGTTCCGGTAACCCTCCGGCTCTCCGGTTTTCTTCGAAATCACCCGGAATACTTCCGGTGTCCGAATATAGCCGTCTAATATATCAATCTTTATGTCTCGACTATTTCGAGACTCCTCGTTATGTCCGTGATCACATCCGGGACTCCTAACTAACGTCGGTACATCAAAACTCATAAACTCATAATATAACTGTCATCGAAACCTTAAGCGTGCGGACCCTACGGGTTCGAGAACAATGTAGACATGACCGAGACACGTCTCCGGTCAATAACCAATAGCGGAACCTGGATTCTCATATTGGCTCCTACATATTCTACGAAGATCTTTATCGGTCAGACCGCATAACAACATACGTTGTTCCCTTTGTCATCGGTATTTTACTTGCCCGAGATTCGATCGTCGGTGTCTCAATACCTAGTTCAATCTCGTTACCGGCAAGTCTCTTTACTCGTTTCGTAATACATCATCTCGCAACTAACTCATTAGTTGAAATGCTTGCAAGGCTTATGTGATGTGCATTACCGAGAGGGCCCAGAGATACCTCTCCGACAATCAGAGTGACAAATCCTAATCTCGAAATACGCCAACCCAACATGTACCTTTGCAGACACCTGTAGAGCTCCTTTATAATCACCCAGTTACGTTGTGACGTTTGGTAGCACACAAAGTGTTCCTCCGGCAAATGGGAGTTGCATAATCTCATAGTCATAGGAACATGTATAAGTCATGAAGAAAGCAATAGCAACATACTAAACGATCGGGTGCTAAGCTAATGGAATGGGTCATGTCAATCACATCATTCTCCTAATAATGTGATCCCGTTAATCAAATGACAACACATGTCTATGGTTAGGAAACATAACCATCTTGGATTAATGAGCTAGTCAAGTAGAGGCATACTAGTGACGTTTGGTTTGTCTATGTATTCACACAAGTATTATGTTTCCGGATAATACAATTCTAGCATGAATAATAAACATTTATCATGATATAAGGAAATAAAATAATAACATTATTATTGCCTCTAGGGCATATTTCCTTCAGTCTCCCACTTGCACTAGAGTCAATAATCTAGATTACACAGTAATGATTCTAACACACATGGAGCTTTGGTGCTGATCATGTTTTGCTTGTGGAAGAGGCTTAGCCAACGGGTCTGCTACATTCAGATCCGTATGTATCTTGCAAATCTCTATGTCTCCCACCTGGACTAGATCCCGGATGGAATTGAAGCATCTCTTAATGTGCTTGGTTCTCTTGTGAAATCTAGATTCCTTTGCCAAGGCAATTGCACCAGTATTGTCACAAAAGATTTTCATTGGACCCGATGCACTAGGTATGACTCCTAGATCGGATATGAACTCCTTCATCCAGACTCCTTCATTTGCTGCTTCCGAAGCAGCTATGTACTCTTCTTCACATGTAGATCCCGCCACAACGCTTTGTTTAGAACTGCACCAACTGACAGTTCCATCGTTTAATGTAAACACGTATCCGGTTTGCGATTTAGAATCGTCCGGATCAGTGTCAAAGCTTGCATCAACGTAACCATTTACGATGAGCTCTTTGTCACCTCCATATATGAGAAACATATCCTTAGTCCTTTTCAGGTATTTCAGGATGTTCTTGACCGTTGTCCAGTGATCCACTCCTGGATTACTTTGGTACCTGCCTGCTAGACTTATAGCAAGACACACATCAGGTCTGGTACACAGCATTGCATACATGATAGAGCCTATGGCTGAAGCATAGGGAACATCTTTCATTTTCTCTCTATCTTCTGCATTGGTCGGGCATTGAGTCTTACTCAATTTCACAACTTGTAACACAGGCAAGAATCCTTTCTTTGCTCGATCCATTTTGAACTTTTTCAAAACTTTGTCAAGGTATGTGCTTTGTGAAAGTCCAATTAAGCGTCTTGATCTGTCTCTATAGATCTTAATGCCCAATATGTAAGCAGCTTCACCGCGGTCTTTCATTGAAAAACTCTTATTCAAGTATCCCTTTATGCTATCCAGAAATTCTATATCATTTCCGATTAGTAATATGTCATCTACGTATAATATCAGAAATGCTACAGAGTTCCCACTCACTTTCTTGTAAATACAGGCTTCTCCAAAAGTCTGTACAAAACCAAATGCTTTGATCACACTATCAAAGCGCTTATTCCAACTCCGAGAGGCTTGCACCAGTCCATAAATGGATCGCTGGAGCTTGCACACTTTGTTAGCTCCCTTTGGATCGACAAAACCTTCCGGTTGCATCATATACAACTCTTCTTGCAGAAATCCATTCAGGAATGCAGTTTTGACATCCATCTGCCAAATTTCATAATCATAAAATGCGGCAATTGCTAACATGATTCGGACAGACTTAAGCATCGCTACGGGTGAGAAGGTCTCATCGTAGTCAATCCCTTGAACTTGTCGCAAAACTTTTGCGACAAGTCGAGCTTTGTAGACAGTAACATTACCGTCAGCGTCAGTCTTCTTCTTAAAGATCCATTTATTCTCAATTCCTTGCCGATCATTGGGCAAGTCAACCAAAGTCCATACTTTGTTCTCATACATGGATCCCATCTCAAATTTCATGGCTTCAAGCCATTTTGCAGAATCTGGGCTCACCATCGCTTCTCCATAGTTCGTAGGTTCATCATGATCTAGTAGCATGACTTCCAGAACAGGATTACCGTACCACTCTGGTGCGGATCTTACTCTGGTTGATCTACGAGGTTCAGTAGTATCTTGTTCTGAAGCTTCATGATCATCATCATTAGCTTCCTCACTAATTGGTGTAGGTGTCACAGAAACTGGTTTCTGTGATGTACTACTTTCCAATAATGGAGCAGGTACAGTTACCTCATCAAGTTCTACTTTCCTCCCACTCACTTCTTTCGAGAGAAACTCCTTCTCTAGAAAGTTTCCGAATTTAGCAACAAAAGTTTTGCCTTCGGATCTGTGATAGAAGGTGTATCCAATAGTTTCCTTTGGATATCCTATGAAGACACATTTCTCCAATTTGGGTTCGAGTTTGTCAGGTTGAAGCTTTTTCACATAAGCATCGCAACCCCAAACTTTCAGAAACGACAACTTTGGTTTCTTGCCAAACCATAGTTCATAAGGCGTCGTCTCAACGGATTTTGATGGTGCCCTATTTAACGTGAATGCGGCCGTCTCTAGAGCATAACCCCAAAACGATAGTGGTAAATCAGTAAGAGACATCATAGATCGCACCATATCTAGTAAAGTACGATTACGATGTTCGGACACACCTTTACGCTGTGGTGTTCCGGGTGGCGTGAGTTGCGAAACTATTCCGCATTGTTTCAAATGTACACCAAACTCGTAACTCAAATATTATCCTCCACTATCAGATCGCAGGAATTTTATTTTCTTGTTACGATGATTTTCAACTTCACTCTGAGATTCTTTGAACTTTTCAAATGTTTCAGACTTATGTTTCATTAAGTAGATATACCCATATCTGCTTAAGTCATCTATGAAGGTGAGAAAATAACGATATCCGCCACGAGCCTCAACATTCATCGGACCACATACATCTGTATGTATGATTTCCAACAAATCTGTTGCTCTCTCCATAGTACCGGAGAACGGTGTTTTTGCCATCTTACCCATAAGGCACGGTTCGCAAGTAGCAAGTGATTCATAATCAAGTGGTTCCAAAAGCCCATCAGTATGGAGTTTCTTCATGCGCTTTTCACCAATATGACCCAAATGGCAGTGCCACAAATAAGTTGCACTATCATTATCAACTCTGCATCTTTTGGTTTCAACATTATGAATATGTGTGTCACTACTATCGAGATTTAATAAGAATAGACCACTCTTTAAGGGTGCATGACCATAAAAGATATCACTCATATAAATAGAACAACCATTATTCTCTGATTTAAATGAATAACCGTCTCGCATCAAACAAGATCCAGATATAATGTTCATGCTTAACGCTGGCACCAAATAACAATTATTTAGGTCTAATACTAATCCCGAAGGTAGATGTAGAGGTAGCGTGCCGACCACGATCACATCGACTTTGGAACCATTTCCCACGCGCATTGTCACCTCGTCCTTAGCCAATCTTTGCTTAATCTGAAATCCCTATTTCGAGTTGCAAATGTTAGCAACAGAACCAGTATCAAATACCCAGGTGCTACTGCGAGCATTCGTAAGGTACACATCAATAACATGTATATCATATATACCTTTGTTCACCTTGCCATCCTTCTTATCCGCCGAATACTTGGGGCAGTTCCGCTTCCAGTGACCAGTCTGCTTGCAGTAGAAGCACTCAGTTTCAGGCTTAGGTCCAGGTTTGGGTTTCTTCTCTTGAGTAGCAACTTGCTTGCTGTTCTTTTTGAAGTTCCCCTTCTTCTTCCCTTTGCCCTTTTTCTTGAAACTAGTGGTCTTATTGACCATCAACACTTGATGCTCCTTCTTGATTTCTACCTCCGCAGCATTGCGAAGAGCTCGGGAATAGTCTTATTCATCCCTTGCATATTATAGTTCATCACGAAGCTCTTGTAGCTTGGTGGCAGTGATTGGAGAATTCTGTCAATGACGCAATCATCTGGAAGATTAACTCCCAATTGAATCAAGTGATTAATATACCCCAGATATTTTGAGTATATGCTCACTGACAGAACCGTTCTCCTCCATCTTGCAGCTATAGAACTTATTACAGACTTCATATCTCTCAATCCGGGCATTTGCTTGAAATATTAAATTCAACTCCTGGAACATCTCATATGCTCCATGACGTTCAAAACGTCGTTGAAGTCCCGATTCTAAGCCGTAAAGCATGGCACACTGTACTATCGAGTAGTCATCAGCTTTGCTCTGCCAGACGTTCATAACATCTGGTGTTGCTCCAGCAGCAGGCCTGGCACCCAGCGGTGTTTCCAGGACGTAATTCTTTTGTGCAGCAATGAGGATAATCCTCAAGTTACGCCCAGTCCGTGTAATTGCTACCATCATATTTCAACTTTGCTTTCTCAAGGAACGCATTAAAATTCAACGGAACAACAACACGGGCCATCTATCTACAATCAGACATAAACAAGCAAGATACTATCAGGTACTAAGTTCATGATAAATTTAGGTTCAATTAATCATATTACTAAGGAACTCCCACTTAGATAGACATCCCTCTAATCCTCTGAGTGATTATGTGATCCAAATCAACTAAACCATGTCCGATCATCACGTGAGATGGAGTAGTTTCATTGGTGAACATCGCTATGTTGATCATATCTACTATATGATTCACGCTCGACCTTTCGGTCTCCGTGTTCCGAGGCCATATCTGTATATGCTTGGCTCGTCAAGTATAACCTGAGTATTCTGCATGTGCAACTGTTTTGCACCTGTTGTATTTGAACATAGAGCCTATCACACCCGATCATCACGTGGTGTCTCAGCACGAAGAATTTTCGCAATGGTGCATACTCAGGGAGAACACTTCTTGATAATTAGTGAGAGATCATCTTAAAATGCTACCGTCAATCAAATCAAGATAAGATGCATAAAAGATAAACATCACATGCAATCAATATAAGTGATATGATATGGCCATCATCATCTTGTGCTTGTGATCTCCATCTTCGAAGCACCGTCGTGATCACCATCGTCACCGGCGCGACACCTTGATCACCATCATAGCATCGTTGTCGTCTCGCCAATCTTATGCTTCCATGACTATCGCTACCGCTTAGTGATAAAGTAAAGCATTACAGTGCAATTGCATTGCATACAATAAAGCGACAACCATATGGCTCCTGCCAGTTGCCGATAACTTGGTTACAAAACATGATCATCTTATACAATAAAATTTAGCATCATGTCTTGACCATATCACATCACAACATGCCCTGCAAAAACAAGTTAGACGTCCTCTACTTTGTTGTTGCAAGTTTACGTGGCTGCTACGGGATTAAGCAAGAACCAATCTTACCTACGCATCAAAACCAAAACGATAGTTTGTCAAGTTGGTGCTGTTTTAACCTTTGCAAGGACCGGGCGTAGTCACACTCGGTTCAACTAAAGTTGGAGAAACTGTCACCCGCTAGCCACCTTGGTGCAAAGCACATCGGGAGAACCGGTCTCGCGTAAGTGTACGCGTAATGTCGGTCCGGGCCGCTTCATCCAACAATACCGCCGAACCAAAGTATGACATGCTGGTAAGCAGTATGACTTATATCGCCCACAACTCACTTGTGTTCTACTCGTGCATATAACATCAACACATAAAACCTAGGCTCGGATGCCACTGTTGGGAAACGTAGTAATTTCAAACTTCTCCTACGGACACGCAAGATCATGGTGATGCATAGCAACGAGAGGGCAGAGTGTGATCTACGTACCCTTGTAGACCGACAGCGGAAGCGTTAGCACAACGCGGTTGATGTATTCATACGTCTTCACGGCCCGACCGATCAAGCATCGAAACTATGGCACCTCCGAGTTTTAGCACACGTTCAGCTCGATGACGATCCCCGGACTCCGATCCAGCAAAGTGTCGGGGTAGAGTTCCGTCAGCACAACGGCGTGGTGACGATCTTGATGTACTACCGTCATAGGGCTTCGCCTAAGCACCGGTACAATATTATCGAGGATTATGGTGGAAGGGGGCACCGCACACGGCTAAGAATATGATCACGTGGATCAACTTGTGTGTCTAGGGGTGCCCCCTGCCCCCGTATATAAAGGAGCAAGGGGAGGAGGCCGGCCGGCCCCTATTGGCGTGCCAGGAGGAGTCCTCCTCCTAGTAGGAGTAGGACTCCTACTAGGAGGGGGAAGGAAGTGGGGAGGGAGAAGGAAAGGGGGGCGCCGCCCCCCCTCTCCTAGTCCAATTCGGACCAGGGGGGAGGAGGCACGCGGCCCACCCTGGCTGCCCCTCTCTCTCTCTCTCTCCACTAAGGCCCATATGGCCCATTACTTCTCCCGGTAGGGTTCTGGTAACCCTCCGGCTCTCCGGTTTTCTTCTAAATCACCCGGAACACTTCCGGTGTCCGAATATAGCCGTCTAATATATCAATCTTTATGTCTCGACCATTTCGAGACTCCTCGTTATGTCCGTGATCACATCCGGGACTCCGAACTAACTTCGGTACATCAAAACTCATAAACTCATAATATAACTGTCATCGAAACCTTAAGCGTGCGGACCCTACGGGTTCGAGAACAATGTAGACATGACCGAGACACGTCTCCGGTCAATAACCAATAGCGGAACCTGGATGCTCATATTGGCTCCTACATATTCTATGAAGATCTTTATCGGTCAGACCGCATAACAACATACGTTGTTCCCTTTGTCATCGGTATTTTACTTGCCCGAGATTCGATCGTCGGTATCTCAATACCTAGTTCAATCTCGTTACCGGCAAGTCTCTTTACTCGTTTCGTAATACATCATCTCGCAACTAACTCATTAGTTGAAATGCTTGCAAGGCTTATGTGATGTGCATTACCGAGAGGGCCCAGAGATACCTCTCCGACAATCGGAGTGACAAATCCTAATCTCGAAATACGCCCACCCAGCATGTACCTTTGGAGACACCTGTAGAGCTCCTTTATAATCACCCAGTTACGTTGTGACGTTTGGTAGCACACAAAGTGTTCCTCCGACAAATGGGAGTTGCATAATCTCATAGTCATAGGAACATGTATAAGTCATGAAGAAAGCAATAGCAACATACTAAATGATCGGGTGCTAAGCTAATGGAATGGGTCATGTCAATCACATCATTCTCCTAATAATGTGATCTCGTTAATCAAATGAGAACACATGTCTATGGTTAGGAAACATAACCATCTTTGATTAATGAGCTAGTCAAGTAGAGGCATACTAGTGACGTTTGGTTTGTCTATGTATTCACACAAGTATTATGTTTCCGGATAATACAATTCTAGCATGAATAATAAAAATTTATCATGATATAAGGAAATAAAATGATAACATTATTATTGCCTCTAGGGCATATTTCCTTCAGACTGGTACCTCGTACCTTCAGACATCAAGACAATCCTTCCATCTGGGTAGAAATGAGCTGTGAAGTAGAACTACATCATGAGCTCATCATTCCATTTTGTGAGCTTCTGAGCCACAAACTCATCGACTCCACAAGCCTTGAAACTATCATGTACACCTGGATAGTGATCCTCTTTCTCCTTGATGTAGTCCCAGTCGACCCATCTCATGTCACACACTATGGGCTTCTTGTCAAGAAACACTGTCTCATAGAAGTCCTGTTGTTACTTTGTGTGGAACCTGTAATCAACAGCAGTCCTTCTCCTGGTGGCATATGGATCTGACTCTCTCCGTAGCCTCAGACCTGAGTCCTTCCTTATCTTCATGTTCTCAGCTACTGGATGAGCATCATTGTGATCTGGGATTTTGGGTTTGAGCTTCCTCAGGACTTGTCCTTCATCATCTTCATCAGCAGCAACTTCAGGCACTAGGGCCTTGTTCTTCTCAGCAGCTGGTATACTCCTGGTATTCCTCTTAGGTGCACTCTTGGGCT
Source organism: Triticum dicoccoides (assembly GCF_002162155.2). Lineage (NCBI taxonomy): Eukaryota > Viridiplantae > Streptophyta > Magnoliopsida > Poales > Poaceae > Triticum > Triticum dicoccoides. The sequence goes on from NC_041382.1 coordinate 754,358,181, forward strand.
TGGAGGATGCTTTGGGTGCTTCTTTGGGCTTTGATGTTGCAGCCCCTGACTTTATAGCATCACCCATCAGCTTTTGTGCCTTGGGTGCTGGTGCAACAACCTCTTCTTCCTCTTCCTCTTCAGAATCTCTCATGATTGAGGATCTCCCAAGCACTCTAGCAGTGGTCTTTTTGATCCTCTCCTTCCTCTTCTTCCCTTCTGCAGCAGCCTCTTTGGGTTCAGATCCCAAAGGGACTTGAGTAGATGCTCTGGCCTTAGACATTGGAATTCTCTTCGCAGGAACCTGTTGCTTCATGCCTGGCTTGGTGGCAGCAGCAGTGCTATATTCCTTCTTAACCACTTTCTTCTTGGAAGTGGCCTCATCCTCAACTGCCACATAGTCTTCATCCTCAGAGTCAGAGGTCTTCTTCTTTCTGGCCCTGGTGGCAGCTTTGGGTAAGTTGCTTAGGGTGCTCCTGCTACCATCATCTGAACTGCTAGAGGGACTAGTGCCCTCACTCAGGTGAACCTGCTCCTCTGACCTGTTCTGGCTCTCACTCTGATCAGACATATTGCAAACACTGACAGCAGACCTTGTGAATAGATATAGATGAGATAGAGTGGATGAGCATCACAAAATGCAGAGGTTTTTGCAAAATAATGAGTCAAAAACTTAGTTTTAGTTTTCCACAGAAAGCATTTCGGATCAACCAATTTGTAAACTCGGTGATACCGAAGCAGCTGTTGGAACCTAAACTAGTGAACTCGGTCAGATCGAGTCACAATTTGGTGGCACCGAGACTGCTAGGGTTTCACAAAGTCCTGAACTCGGTCACACCGATTTGCAATTCTCAGTCAGACCGAAAATTACATGTGCAATGGCCTGAGCCGAGTCGGTGGTACCGAGTTCCACAACTCGGTGGGTCTGAGATGGTTTCGGCGGAAACCTAACCCTAAATTTTCAATTCACGACTAAACTACTGAGTGTTTTGACTGGATAAGAATGATCTCAATCGTGGCAAGATACATGGCGAACACAATGTGCTCCTCACACAGAGTGGTTTGAATCTGACTTGATCAAATTTTGTGATGTAGCATGAATAGAGTTTGAGACGAGAAAAGCATAGATAGCTAGAGAGGGTTCTTAGGCATTCTTGTCCATCCACTTGGCAAAAGAAAAGAAAACCAATCAATCAAAACAACAAGTGGATGTCCTTGAATGAGTAAAATATGCAATCAGCATGCTCACACAATAAAATGGCAATTGAAATATGTGGCAAAGCATGCACAACCAATTCTAGCATCTATCAAACAATTTGCGATGACTAGGTCATCTATATATGAGTATATTGACTTCGGAGTCAAATGAGAACATTTGATCATAGGTCATACTCATCGTTTAAGCACAAGTGGGGTTACCACTTTTACATAAAGCATTGTTGTGTTCACACCATTAGAGTTGCTTTAGCTCAATTCTTAGAGTAAAGCTCAACCCTAAGAGGGATGAACTAACCTTGGGTTTTGTCGATGATGACTTCATGTAGATGTTGAAGATGTGGATGCTCAATGTTGATGTAGATCATTTGAAGCTATCCATTGGGGTGAGTTGCAATTTCAATACCTATACGGGTTAGTCCCACAAGGAACAAACAAGGATATCCATAGACATAAAGTGATGCACACACAAGATGATGTCTATGAAAGCTTTTAGGTTACCTTGTCCCTTGTCTTACCAACAAGAGGGTTTGTGACTCCTTGAACTAGTGCAAGATGTGGAAGTTGATTGCACTTGTTCTTGCCAAGATGACAAGAGTGAAGTATGTTGGCGGAGTCACCCTCAAGAACTCTCTAGTTCTTCTTCTTCGGGATCCACACCATCTTGATGGGAATCCTCGGTGTTGTAGTTGTACTTGATGAAGTGGAACTTGAAGTAGTCTTGGGAACCCACTTGACCAAGGCCTTAGGAGCTTCTTCAAATGCATCAATTTCCTCTTGAAGCTTGTCCTTGCCTTTTTGCTTGTGGTCTTGTGGTGGAAGATCATCTTGAGATTGTGTCCCTTTGAAAGAAGTAGGATCATACTTCTCTTGTTGAGGAACAAACTTCGTCTTGGGGTATTGATCTTCTTCCCACTCAACTCCATTGGCATTGAACTTTCCTTCAAAACCAACACCTTGATTCTTCCGGTGCCTTCCTTGCTTGCGTACAATTTCCTCGAATTGCTTACTTCCGGCAAGGCTCTTGTAAACACCTTTCTCTATAATTCCCTTCAATATGCTATTTTCTTGCTCAAGTGTAACTTGGCTAAGAGAATCATTAGTGGAATCAAGAGAACTACTAGAAGAAACAATATTGGATTTAGCATGATTATTGTTACTAATAGAGGAAGAATCTTTCTTGTTCTTGTTACTAGACTTGACTTGAGGCATATGAGTGGATAAGAGTAAATGCTTGGCAATGTAAGAAGAACTTTTCTTACGAAGATCATCATTGATTGCTTTTAAGAACTCATGCTCTTGCTCAAGGTTGAGCTTTTCAAAGCGTAATTTCTCATGAGTCCTTAAAAGTTCTCGATGATCTCCTAAGATAGTTTCATGAGCTAACTTAAGAGTGTTTAGTTCTTTAGTTAGAGACTCAATCTTCTCCTTATCATTGTCATTCTTTTTATCTTGATTATCATGATTAATTGACGTTTCATCACAGTATTCATCACTAGAGTTGTCAACAAGTAAATCATCATCACCTAACAAGTCATCTTCATCACTATTGAAATCAACATACTCGGGGTGTGATACCTTTGGGCCTTTAGCCATGAAGCATGTTCCAACTCCTTCATTTGGTGAGTCAAATATGTCGTAGGAGTTGGTTGTCACAAGTGCTAGACCGGCAACACCTTCATCTTGAGTATATTCGGAGTCGGAGTGATAGCTTCTCTCGGAGTGGTTGTCGGAGTTGGAGTCGGATACCCATTCACCAACATGAGCTTGATGTCTTCGTTTTGTGTAGCTCCTTGATGACTTGTCCTTTCTTTCCGAATCCTCGCTTCTCCGTGAGGGTCTTCGTTCATAACGATCATCTCTACTCCTTCTTTCTCTAGATGGTGATTCTTCTCTTCTACTTCTTCTCTTGGGAGAATCTTCTCTTCTCTTGTAGGGGGCCGTACACTCATTGGAATAGTGTCCAGGCCTTCCACAATTGTAACAGTTTTTCTCTCGACTCAAAGATCTTTTGTCATTGTAGGACCTTGACTTGGAGCTTCTCTCTTTGCTTCTACTCTTGTAGAACTTGTTGAAGTTCTTCACCATTAAGTTCAATTCTTCATTGAAGGTTTGTTTCTCACTCGATGATGTGGGGGCTTCACATGAGGCTTTGTAAGCACCACTTGATTTGTTGTGAAGTTCCTATTTATCCTTGAGTGACATCTCATGAGCAACAATTCTTCCGATGACTTCCGTTGGCTTGAGATCTTTGTAATTTGGCATCATTTGGATCAATGTGCACACGCTATCATATTTTCCATCCAAGGCTCTTAGGATCTTCTTGATGATGAATCTATCGGTCATCTCTTCACTCCCTAAGCCGGCAATCTCATTTGTGATAAGAGCAATCCTAGAGTACATTTCAGCAACACCTTCATCGACCTTCATTTTGAACTTGTCAAGTTGACTTTGAAGCACATCCAATTTGGATTTCGTGACGGAGTCGCTACCTTCGTGCATATCAATCAAAGTATCCCAAATTTCCTTTGCATTCTCAAGACGGCTGATTTTGTTGAATTCTTTGGGGCACAATCCGTCGAAGAGGATATCACAAGCTTGAGCATTGTATTGTAACATTTTCAACTCTTCCGCGGTGGCTTCACGGTTCGGTTCTTTCGCGTCAAAGAATTCACCTTGCAAGCCAATACACACAATAGCCCAAACGGCGGGGTTATGTCCAAGAATATGCATTTTCATCTTATGCTTCCAACTAGCAAAATTAGTGCCATCAAAGTAAGGACCTCTACGGTGATAATTTCCCTCGCTAGACGTCATACTCTCCTAGGTTGTGAAACCAAGGCTATGACCGCCAGAAGCTATGGAAATCAAAGCAAATGGAGACCAAAGCTCTGATACCACTTGTAGGATCGAAAGTATGTCTAGAGGGGGGGGTGATTAGACTACTTGACCAAATAAAAATCTAGCCTTTTACCAATTTTAGTTCTTGGCAGATTTTAGCTATCTTAGCACAAGTCAAGCAATCTCCACACAATTCAAGCAAGCATGCAAAAGAGTATATGAGAAGCGGAAATTAAAGCATGCAACTTGCAAGAATGTAAAGGAAAGGGTTTGGAGGATTCAAACGCAATTGGAGACATGAATGTTTTTGTCGTGGTTCCGATAGGTGGTGCTATCGTACATCCACGTTGATGGAGACTTCAACCCACGGAGGGTAACGGTTGTGCGAGTCCACGGAGGGCTCCACCCACGAACGGTCCATGAAGAAGCAACCTTGTCTATTCCATCATGGCCGTCGCCCACGAAGGACTTGCCTCACTAGCGGTAGATCTTCACGAAGTAGGCGATCTCCTTTCCCTTACAAACTCCTTGGTTCAACTCCACAATCTTGTCGGAGGCTCCCAAGTGACACCTAGCCAATCTAGGAGACACCACTCTCCAAGAAGTAACAAATGGTGTGTTGATGATGAACTCCTTGCTCTTGTGCTTCAAATGATAGTGTCCCCAACACTCAACCCTCTCTCAAAGGATTTGGATTTGGTGGAAAGAAGATTTGAGTGGAAAGCAACTTGGGGAAGGCTAGAGATCAAGATTCATATGGTTGGATTGTAATATCTTGACCTCAACACAAGTGTAGATGGTTCTCTCTCAGAAAATGTGTATTGGAAGTGTAGGTATGTTCTGATGGCTCTCTCCACGAATGAAGAATGGGTGGAGGGGTATATATAGCCTCCACACAAAATCTAACTGTTACACACAATTTGCCAAACTCGGTGGGACTGAGATGCAACTCGGTAGGACCGATATGGTTAGAGTTAGGGCATAACGTAATCTCGGTGGACCGATTACACAAACTCGGTGGGACTGATTTTGGTAATAAGCTAACCAGAGAGTTGGTCAGGTAAACTCGGTCGGACCGATTCGTTCATCTCGGTGAGACCGAAATGTCACAAAAGGGAAACAGAGAGTTTACATTGCAACCTCGGTGGGACCGATCGCTCATCTCGGTAAGACCGAAACGTTACGAAGGGAAACAGGGAGATTACAATCCCAGCTCGGTGAGACCGAGATCCCTATCGGTGAGACCGATTTTCCTAGGGTTTGTGGCAGTGGCTATGACATTTGAAACTCGGTGGCGCCGGATAGAACGAATCGGTGGGGCCGAGTTTGACTTTTGGTTTAGGTCATATGTGGATGTGGGAAGGTAGTTGAGGATTTTGGAGCATATCACTAAGCATTTTGAGCAAGCAAGTCATTAAGCAACACCTCATCCCTTCTTGATAGTATTGGCTTTTCCTATAGACTCAATGTGATCTTGGATCACTAAAATATAAAATGTAGAGTGTTGAGCTTCATGCTTGAGCCAAACTTTTTGTCCTTAGAACTTTGAGGGATCCACTTTTCTCATCCATGCCATGCCACTCATTGAGCTTTTCCTGAAATATTAATCTTGGAATAATGTTAGCTTAATGAGCCATATGTTGTTAGGAATTACCAAAACCACCCAAGAATAGTTGCACTTTCACCCGCCACTTCAACTTATATAAGGAGGGGCAGGGCATCCCAAGAGGGACAAGCAAGAAGCAATAATCTCTAAGGCTAGACACAACTAGAGGAGAGCTGGCTTATGCGGCGACTCCCTCATGAGCATAATGAGACCTAGCCACAAACATGTAGGGCTACTCCGGATGATGTTTCCCGGGGTCTAAAGCTGTCTAAATCCTCGTCTTGTGTGATGATCCGCCTCGCGTCTCTCGTCCCGATCAACCCTCTCTCAAGCTACCATATAGATGTGTTGGCCTCACGATTAAGTCCTCACACTAGGACATCTGTCGTGACAAATCCACGACAGTTGGCGCCCACCGTGGGGCTCGTGCACGGTGGTGTTGAGTTCTTGGAGGGATCTTTCTCAGGGATCGAGGAAGTTCGCAATTATCTGGATGAAAAAGAGCCGGTCTGAAAAGATCCACATCAACATCAAGTTCATCTGTCCAGATTTATGATTTGTTAGATTAAAAGGTTCAAGAAAACTAGGGTTGCGTTGGTTATTGGTTGAGCCGCCGCAAGTCGTCGACACCGATTGGATGTTCCGCTACAACCGTTACGGCAAGCCGCATGAGACTAACAAAAATTTCTATCTCTGCGCGTGGCCGGGGCCGTTCCCAGTTTTTCTTTGGCCGCAACCGTCAAATGCAGACAGCCAGGGTACGCATAATCGTCTACTCACGGTTTAAAGCAAGTCCGAAGGTTACTCATGCTCTCACATCTCCAAATCAGTTTTCTAGCTTATGTTTGCTACACGGAGAAGTAAACCTTCCAAGGGACAAATTCCTGGGCCATCATTACCATAAATTGATCTCAAGCAAGGCACTCCGGGTGGTTTTGCTCACCAACTATTGCTCCTTGTTCCACGCCAACGCACAAGGGCATCAACTTGCAGAGCACGCGCCTGAAAAGCTGCCACGTTCATCAAAAAAGAAGGAAAGAAGCGAATCAACCTGTGGTTGAGTCGGTTAGGTGGACAGTGGTATTCCCAACCCATCAGGGTTCAAATCCTGGTGCTCGCATTATTCCTGGATTTATTTCAGAATTTCCGGCGATGCGCTTTCAGTGGGAGGAGACGTTCCCATCGGTGACGAGGCGCCTACGATGACTTCATAAATCTCAAGATGATATGTCGGCTCAGTCTCTCAGAGGTGCTCATAGGGGTAGGGTGTGCGCATGTGCGTTCATAGGGGTGAGTGTATGCACGTGTATATGAGCGCTTGTGTCTGTACTGATGCTAAAAAAAGAAAAGAAGGGCCACGACCCGGAGGTTGAGGCGAAGGTGGACTTGAAAAAAATGCATGACCCGGAAACGGACTGCGCCGCAGGCTCCACCGTTCGCCTCCTGCCTCTTGCGCCGAATCACCTGAGCCGCCACCGCCACCCGACTCGCCTCCGTCGTTCGCGCCTAGAGCCGCTTCCGCCATCCCGTCAGCCGCCGTCGCCGTGACCCGCCGTGAGCCGCTGCCGTTCTGCCTCGCTCCGGTGTTGACTGACTTCGCTCTGTTATAAGTCGCCGCCTGACGCCGCGCTGAGCCGCCCGTTCACCATTGAGGCCTCCGTCGCTACTGCAGCTATGGCCTCTTGAGCCGCCCGTGGACGGCGCCTTTCTGACCCGCCCGCCGGCCCTGTTGTGCCTCACGAGGACCTTCGCTGTCGCGACCGAGCCTGCCTTGAGCTACGTTCTGCCGCTTTCCGCAGATTTGTCACATTTGCTCTTGACACAAGGCACGTGAAACACCCAATCAATGGATCAAGTTCAATTCTGCTCAATGGGCCGCGTGTGCACTGTTCTGGACTTGCTAAAAAAAATGGGGAGTCTCCCCACGTGGAGACCTCAATCATACTGGGCGCTCAAAGACAAGAGAGTAGTATTATTATTCATTTTCAACAGTACACACCAGATCAATTCTATTGTAAAAAGCCAAAAGATCCAGCACAGGCGTCTGCGTTCATCTGATAAAAATACCAGCTGCTATTCAACTCTATCTATTTTGAAGTACATATTAAATCATCCGAGCAATACTGCTCCGCCATGCTGTATTTTTTGTACGCAGGACAATTGTTCACCGCAAGAGCGATGATTGTGTCATGGATATATACCGCGCCTGCGATTGACTCGCCCGTCTGCCCAGTTTACCGTGCATGCGGTTGACTCGCCCGTCCGCACGGTTTACCGTGCCTGCGGTTAACTCGCCCGTCCGCGATGGCTTACAACGCCGCGGCCGGCTCACCCGTGAGTTGATTTCAGCTTCACCATAGTGATCATCAACTCCGCGGTGGATAATCACTGGCCTGACATATCGCGTGAAATCCATCCAATTTATTTTATTAAACATATTGTTTTTATCAAAGAACAATTACTTTGGTCTGTATATTTTTATGTGCAGCAAAGGTGGTGCCATGTTGTGCCTATGAAGTGTACGTCAGCATCATCACGCACTGGCGTTTGCGCCCGCTTACTGATGGAACAGGTGTGCGCAAGTCGCCGCCCGTGTAGCTTAATCTACATCAACCCGCCGGAGCCGCGTTGAGCCGCCTTTGCCGCTTTGAGCCGCCGGGGTTATATTAAGTCACCGGTCGGCCTGAGCCGCCGGAACTATATTGAGTCCCTGGTCTGCCTGAGCCACTTCTGTCGCGATAACGGATCATCCGTCGTCCAAACAAATCAGGTGATATCCATCCAAGTTTGTTTTATTAGCACATGTTGTTTTGTCAAAGAACAAGTTTATCTTTGCCTTGGTCTGCAATATTGTTTATGCAGGACAATTATTTATGACAAAAAGTGATATTATACCGCGCAGATGGAGGCACGCCAACATCATTTGGCACAGATGGTCGCCGTTACTCAACGGACTCCCGCACCGGCGTACAACGACGTGGCCGTCTCTCGCGACCCCGCCGGCTTACAACGCCGTGGCCGTCTCTCGCGACCACACCAACTTACAACAAGTAGGACAACTTGCCCGTCCGCACCGGCTTACAACGCCACGACTAGTTCATCTGTCTGTGCCGCCTCAGATGTTGTGGTCATCTTTACCGTCCGTCTCTCGCCGCCTGGTCTACATCAGCACACCGGGCCGCACCTATCTGCATGAGCTGTTTATTGAGTATGAGCAAGTCACTACTTGGGTAGCCCGGTTTTCTTGTAACAAATTGGAGGCAAGTTATCATGCCTTATCAGCCGCCGTCTGCACTGGATGGCTCAATGGGTAGGTGCACAAGTCGCCACCGCTACGGTTTGGTTAACCTCAAACAGCCAGTTGGAAGGAACCACTGGCCGGGTTGCTGACATGACTCATACGGGACCGTTTATAACCCGACGCAATCACCTCAACCTTCTATGGATTCACATCACGCTATCAACGCCAATGATATACACCTTCTGCCTATGGTCAAATATGAAGAATCTCGAGCCAACTCCTTGAGTCGTCTTGAGACTCGGGGGCTACAATGGTATGACTCAGCAAAATTAGCCAGTTTCAATGAATTCAAGAACTCCGGGTCATTGAAGGGAAAAATAACCCGACCCGGGGATTACTGCTAGATAAATGAAAATTTAAGGGCCCTCAGAAGATTTCCGGCTAAAAATAAGGATTCTGGTTCAAAATCCAGTTCAAGGACAATCTCTCTCCCACAAAGCACTGAAGCTCTTAATATCCGGTTTAAAAACCGGTTCAAGGGAAATTTATTTACCACAAAGCTTTGAAGCTCTCAAATCTGGTTCAAAATCTGGCTCAAGGTAAATTTATCTCTCACAAAGTTCTAAACTTCCAAATCCGGTTTAAAGTTCCGGTTTAAAAAGAATTAATCTCTCGCAAGTTCGAGTTCTTAGAAAGATTAAAGGGTGCCAAAAAGGGCTTGCTGCCATGATGCATGGTTCAAACATGGGTATCCCGCTTTACGGCTTATCTTATTATGGTCACTGATAGGTCTCCAACATATCTATAATTTTTGATTCTTCCATGCTATATTATCTATTGTTTCGGACTTTATTGGGCTTTATTATCCACTTTTATATTATTTTTGGGACTAACCTATTAACCGGAGGCCCAGCCCAGAATTGCTGTTTTTTGCCTGTTTTAGGGTTTCGAAGAAAAGGAATATCAAACGGAGTCCAAATGGAATGAAACCTTCGGGAACGTGATTTTCTCATCGAATACAACTCAACAGACTTCGACCCTATGTCAAGACACGTAATAGGAGGCCACTATGAATAATATCTGAATCTTCTCTGAATTCTTTTATGTATGATTGGTTATCTTTGCAAGTCTCTTCGAATTATCAGTTTGGTTTGGCCTACTAGATTGATCTTTCTTGCAATGGGAGAAGTGCTTAGCTTTGGGTTCAATCTTGCGGTGTCCTTTCCCGGTGATGATACGTCCATTTTGCATCATGATTTTATATCGATATTTATTGCATCATGGACTGTTATTTCACTTTATGTCACAATACTTATGGCTATTCTCTCTTATTTTACAAGGTTTACATAAGGAGGGAGAATGCCGGCAGCTGGAATTCTGGGCTGGAAAAGGAGCAAATATTAGAGACCTATTCTGCGCAACTCCAAAAGTCCTGAAACTCCACGGAACATCTTAAAATAAATAAAGAAAAATCCTCGCCAAAGATGAAGGCCAGGGGGCCCACACCCTCCTCACGAGGGTGGGGGGCACGCCCCCCTCCTAGGGCGCGCCCCCTACCTCGTGGGCCCCCTAGTGGGTCTCCGACGTCCATCTTCTGCTATATGAAGTCTTTCGATGAGGAAAAAAATCAGAAGGAACTTTTTGGGACGAGACTCCGCCGCCACGAGGCGGAACCTTGGCGGAACCAATATAGAGCTCCGGCATAGCTGTTCTGCCGGGGATACTTCCCTTCGGGAGGGGGAAATCATCACCATCGTCATCACCAACGCTCCTCTCATCGGGATAGGGCAATCTCCATCAGCATCTTCACCAGCACCATCTCATCTCCAAACCCTAGTTCATATCTTGTATCCAATTCTTGTCTCAAAGTCCGGGATTGGTGCTAGTAGGTTGCTAGTAGTGTTGATTACTCCTTGTAGTTGATGCTAGTTGGTTTATTTGGTGGAAGATCATATGTTCAGATCCTATATGCATATTATTACCCCTATGATTATGAACATGAATATGCTTTGTGAGTAATTACATTTGTTCCTGAGGACAAGGGAGAAGTCTTTCTATTAGTAGTCATGTGAATTTGATATTTTGATAAGATGTATGTTGTCTAGCCTCTAGTGGTGTTATGTGAACGTCGACTACATAACACTTCACCATTATTTGGGCCTAGAGGAAGGCATTGGGAAGTAATAAATAGATGATGGGTTGCTAGAGTGACAGAAGCTTAAACCCTAGTTTATGCGTTGCATCGTAAGGGGCTGATTTGGATCCATATGTTTCATGCTATGGTTAGGTTTACCTTAATACTTTTATTGTAGTTGCAGATGCTTGCAATAGAGGTTAATCATAAGTGGGATGCTTGTTCAAGTAAGAACAGCACCCAAGCACCGGTCCACCCACATATCAAATTATCAAAGTATCGAACGCGAATCATATGAACATGACGAAAACTAGCTTGACGATATTCCCATGTGTCCTCGGGAGCGCTTTTCCTTATATAAGAGTTTGTTTCGGCTTGTCCTTTGCTACAAAAAGGATTGGGCCACCTTGCTGCACTTTATTTACTTTTGTTACTTGTTGCTCGTTACAATTTACCTTATCACAAAACTATCTGTTACCACTTATTTCAGTACTTGCAGAGAATACCTTGCTGAAAACCACTTATCATTTCCTTCTGCTCCTCGTTGGGTTCAACACTCTTACTTATCGAAAGGACTACGATAGATTCCCTATACTTGTGGGTCATCAAGACTCTTTTCTGGCGCCGTTGCCGGGGAGTGTAGCGCCTTTGGTAGGTGGAATTTGGTAAGGAAAAATTTATATAGTGTGCTGAAATTTACTGTCACTTGTTACTATGGAAAGTTTTTCTCTGAGGGGCTTGTTCGGGGTATCTTCACCCCGTCCAGTAGAGCAAAGAGTTGCTCCTCAACCTACTGAACCTATTGAAAATGAAACTCCTTTTGAATTTCCTTCGGGTATGATGGAAAAACTGCTAGCTAACCCTTTTACAGGAGATGGAACAAAGCATCCTAATGAGCACTTAATATATGTGGATGAAGTTTGTGGATTATTTAAGCTTGCAGGTATACCTGATGATGTTGCTAAGAAGAAGGCCTTCCCTTTATCTTTGAAGGGAGACGCATTGATATGGTATAGGCTATGTGATAATATGAGATCATGGAACTATAAAAGATTGAAGTTGGAATTTCATCAAAAGTATTACCCTGTGCATCTTGTTCATCGTGATCGCAATTATATATATAATTTCTGGCCTCGCGAAGGAGAAAACATCTCTCAAGCTTGGGGGAGGCTTAAATCAATGTTATATTCATGCCCCAATCATGAGCTCTCGAGAGAAATAATTATGCAAAGTTTTTATGCTCGGCTTTCTCATAATAATCAAACCATGCTCGATACTTCTTGTGATGGCTCTTTTATGATGAAGACTATTGAATTCAGATGGAATTTATTGGATAGAATTAAACGCAACTCTGAAGATTGGGACCTCGACGAAGGTAGAGTCAGGTATGACACCTAAGTTTGATTGTGTTAAATCTTTTATGGATACCGATATTTTCCGTAAGTTCAGCACTAAATATGGACTTGACTCTGAGATAGCAGCTTCTTTCTGTGAATCTTTTGCTACTTATGTTGATCTCCCTAAGGAGAAGTGGTTTAAATATCATCCTCCCATAGAAGTAAAAGTAGCTGCACCTATTAAAGTTGAAGAAAAGACGGTCACTTATAATGATCCTATTGTTCCTACTTCTTATGTTGAGAAACCACCTTTCCCTGTTAGAGTAAAGGATCATGCTAAAGCTTCAACTGTTGTTCATAAAAGCAATATTAGAACTTATACACCTCCTGAGCAAGTTAAAGTAGAACCTAATATTGCTATTGTTAAAGATCTCTTGTCTGATAATATTGATGGGCATGTTATTCAGTTCGATGGTGAAACTGCTAGAATTGCTAAACCTTGTGCTAAAGATAAACATAGACCTGTGGTAGGCGTGCCTGTTATTTCTGTTAAAATAGGAGATCATTGTTATCATGGCTTATGTGATATGGGTGCGAGTGCTAGTGTTATACCGCATACTTTATATGAAGAAATTAAGAATGAAATTGCACCTGCTGAGTTAGAAGGTATTGATGTCACAATTAAACTTGCCAATAGAGATACTATTTCACCAATTGGAATTGTTAGAGATGTTGAAGTCTTGTGTGGGAAAACTAAATATCCTGCTGATTTTCTTGTTCTTAGTTCTCCGCAAGATAGCTTTTGTCCCATTATATTTGGTAGACCCTTCTTGAACACTGTTAATGCTAGGATAGATTGCAAAAAGAATGTTGTTACTATTGGCTTGGATGATATGGTTCATGAGTTTAATTTCTCTAAATTTAGTAAACAACATCGTGAGGAAGAATTACCTAGTAAGGATGAGATTATTGGTCTTGCTTCTATTGTGGTACCTCCTAGTGATCCTTTAGAGCACTATTTGCTAGACCATGAAAATGATATGTTCATGAATGAAAGAAGGGAAATAGATGAAGTATTCTTTAAACAGGAACCTATTTTGCAACACAATTTTCCTGTTGAAAGTTTAGGGGATCCTCCTCCACCCAAGGGTGATCTCGTGTTTGAGCTTAAACCTTTGCCTCATAATCCTAAATATGCTTATCTTGATGAAAAGAAGATATATCCTGTTATATTTAGTGCTAACCTTTCAGAGCATGAAGAAGAAAGATTATTGAAAACTCTGAAGAAGCATCGTGCTGCTATTGGATATACTCTAGATGATCTTAAGGGCATTAGTCCCACTCTATGTCAACATAAAATAAATTTGGAAGCAAATGCCAAACCAGTTCGTGATCCTCAACGACGTCTGAATCCTAAAACGAAAGACGTGGTAAGAAAAGAAATACTCAAGCTTCTAGAGGCAGGTATAATTTATCCCGTTGCTGATAGTCAGTGGGTAAGTCCTGTCCATTGTGTCCCTAAGAAGGGAGGTATTACTGTTGTTCCTAATGATAAAGATGAATTGATTCCACAAAGAATTATCATAGGTTATAGGATGGTAATTGATTTCCGCAAATTAAATAAAGCTACTAAGAAAGATCATTACCCCTTACCTTTTATTGATCAAATGCTAGAAAGATTATGCAAACATGCACACTATTGCTTTCTAGATGGTTATTCTGGCTTCTCTCAAATACCTGTGTCGGCTAGAGATCAATCAAAGACTACTTTTACATGCCCTTTTGGCACTTTTGCTTATAGACGTTTGCCTTTTGGTTTATGTAATGCACCTGCTACCTTTCAAAGATGCATGATGGCTATGTTCTCTGACTTTTGTGAAAAGATTTGTGAGGTTTTCATGGACGATTTTCCCGTCTATGGTTCCTCTTTTGATGATTGCTTGAGCAATCTTGATCGAGTTTTGCATAGATGTGAAGAAACTAATCTTGTCTTGAATTGGGAAAAGTGCCACTTTATGGTTAATGAAGGTATTGTCTTGGGGCATAATGTTTCTGAAAGAGGTATTGAAGTTGATAAAGCCAAGGTCGATGCTATTGAAAAGATGCCATGTCCCAAGGACATCAAAGGTATAAGAAGTTTCCTTGGTCATGCCGGATTTTATAGGAGGTTCATTAAGGACTTCTCAAAAATTTCTCGGCCTCTGACTAATTTATTGCAAAAAGATATACCATTTGTCTTTGATGATGATTGTGTAGAAGCATTTGAAATACTTAAGAAAGCATTAGTCTCTACACCTGTTGTTCAGCCACCTGATTGGAATTTACCCTTTGAAATTATGTGTGATGCTAGTGATTATGCTGTAGGTGTTGTTCTAGGGCAAAGAGTTGATAAGAAATTAAATGTTATTCATTATGCTAGTAAGACTCTAGACAATGCTCAAAGAAATTATGCTACTACTGAAAAAGAACTTTTAGCAGTTGTATTTGCTTGTGATAAGTTCAGACCTTATATTGTTGATTCTAAAGTAACTATTCACACTGATCATGCTGCTATTAAATATCTTATGGAAAAGAAAGATGCTAAACCTAGAATTATTAGATGGGTTCTCTTGCTACAAGAATTTGATTTGCATATTGTTGATAGGAAAGGAGCTGAGAACCCCGTTGCAGACAACTTGTCTAGGTTAGAAAATATTCTTGATGACCCACTACCTATTGATGATAGCTTTCCTGATGAACAATTAAATGTTATAAGTACTTCTCATAGTACTCCTTGGTATGCTGGTTATGCTAATTATATTGTTGCTAAATTTATACCACCTAGCTTCACATACCAACAAAAGAAAAAGTTTTTCTATGATTTGAGACATTACTTTTGGGATGACCCACATCTTTATAAAGAAGGAGTAGATGGTGTTATTAGACGTTGTGTACCTGAGCATGAACAGGAACAGATCCTACGCAAGTGTCACTCCGAAGCTTATGGAGGACACCATGCTGGAGACAGAACTGCACATAAGGTACTGCAATCTGGTTTTTATTGGCCTACTCTCTTCAAGGATGCCCGTAAGTTTGTTTTGTCTTTTGATGAATGTCAAAGAATTGGTAATATTAGTAGACGTCAAGAAATGCCTATGAATTATTCTCTTGTTATTGAACCGTTTGATGTTTGGGGCTTTGATTATATGGGACCTTTTCCCGCCTCTAATGGATACACACATATTTTAGTTGCTGTTGATTACGTTACTAAGTGGGCAGAAGCTATTCCAACTAGTAGTGCTGATCATAACACTTCTATTAAAATGCTTAAGGAAGTTATTTTTACGAGGTTTGGAGTCCCTGGATATTTAATGACTGATGGTGGTTCACACTTTATTCATGGTGCTTTCCCTAAAATGCTTGCTAAGTATGAAGTTAATCATAGAATTGCATCACCTTATCACCCACAGTCTAGTGGTCAAGTGGAGTGGAGCAATAGAGAGCTCAAATTAATTTTGCAAAAGACTGTTAATAGGTCTAGAAAGAATTGGTCCAAGAAACTTGATGATGCATTATGGGCTTATAGAACTGCATACAAAAATCCTATGGGTATGTCTCCGTATAAAATGGTTTATGGAAAAGCATGTCACTTACCTCTCGAACTAGAACATAAGGCATATTGGGCTATTAAAGAGCTCAACTATGATTTTAAACTTGCCGGTGAGAAGAGGTTATTTGATATTAGCACACTTGATGAATGGAGAACCCAAGCTTATGAAAATGCCAAGTTGTTTAAAGAAAAAGTTAAAAGATGGCATGACAAAAGGATACAAAAGCGTGAGTTTAATGTAGGTGATTATGTATTGCTATACAACTCTCGTTTAAGATTTTTTGCAGGAAAACTTCTCTCTAAATGGGAAGGCCCCTATTTTATCGAAGAGGTCTATCGTTCCGGTGCCATAAAAATCAACAACTTGGAGGGCACAAATCCGAAGGTGGTAAACGGTCAAAGAATCAAACATTATATCTTAGGTAATCCCATAAATGTTGAAACCAATATTATTGAAACCGTAACCCCCGAGGAATACATAAGGGACACCTTCTAGACCATTTCAGACTCCGAAAAGGAATACGTATGTGGTACGGTAAGTAAACCGACTCCAAAACAATTTTTAAGGAAATATTTCTCCGTCTTGGAATATTTAGAAAAATAGAAAAATAAGTAGCAGTCTGGGAAGGACACGAGGGCCCCACGATGGTGGTGGGCGCGCCCTACCTCTCTGGGTGCGCCCCCTACCTCGTGAGCACCTCGTGTGCCTTCCGGACTCCATTTTCTTGCACGATACATATTTTGGTCGGTAAAAATTCATTATATAACCTCCCGAAGGTTTTGACTCTCGTATCACGCAAATCCCCTCTGTTTTTGTTTTTGAGCTGTTGCTGCTGCAGATTAGAGCAAGATGTCTTCTCAAGAGTCAATCGGGGAGAGCCGGGTATCTAATCCGGCACCGGAACCAAGGGCAAACAGCGACGTTGACCACTTTGGGCCAGCAACGGAGGAAGAGATGGAGGTTGACTTGATGGGAGTAGATGCCATGGAGGATCAAGAAGTCACCTCTCGCCTCCAAGCTGGGTTCACGATGGGGGAACTACAGAGCTCAGCTATTCCAAATTCGGTTATCCCTTCTAATGTTAGATTTCTTTCTTATGAAAATATGAAGAGGAGTGTCACTTGTTCTCCCGCAGCTATGCAACACCCTTGGGTGCAAGGAGCTTTAGCTGTCACATGAAAGCTTTGTAAGGAAATAATGGACCTCAAACAGCAAGTCAATAAGCTCGAGGAGGAGAACCGCATCCTGAGGGGAATCATCGCCAAGAATATTACACCGACAACAAAGAAGGAGATATAATCACATGGGTATGGGCACTCCCCTTGGCAACTGCCAAGCTTGGGGGAGGTGCCCCGTATCGTATCACAATCACAACTCCTATCTTTACCGTTTTTCTTAGTTCGATCCTAATAGTAGTATCTTGATCTAGTAGAATAAAGTTTATGGCATGATCTAGTTTTGAGTTTTGCTTTATGATCTCTCTTTGTAATCGAGTCTGTGAGCTATATAAATAAAGATTAGTGTTGAGTCAAGGGCTTGATTATTTTGCCATGATCTTGGGTGAATAAAAGAAAAGAGAAAAATAATAAAAAGAAACAAAAAGTTCATATTGATCTTATTGAGAGTAATGACTTCACATAGAAAGAGTATGACGGTTAAAAGTTGTTGGGAGTTGGCAGACATAGCTTTGGTCATTGTTGCAATTAATAGGAAGTAATAAGGAAAGAGAGGTTTTCACATATAGATATATTATCATTGCCATCTTTTATGATTTGGAGACTCATTAAAATATGACATGCTAAAGGGTTGATGTTGGACAAGGAAGACAACGTAATGAGTTATGTCTTTCTTACATATGAGATAAAGTATGTTGTCATGGATCCTCTAACTTGTTGAGCTTTCCTTTCCCCCTCATGCTAGCCAAATTCTCAGCACCAAGTAGAAATACTACTTGTGCTTCCAAATACCCTTAAACCAGTTTTGCCATGAGAGTCCACCATATCTACCTATGGATTGAGTAAGATCCTTCAAGTAAGTTGGTATCGGTGCAAAGCAATAAAAATTGCTCTAAATATGTATGATTGATTGGTGTGGGAGAAATAAGCTTTATACGATCTTGTGATGTGGAAGTAATAAAAGCGACAGACTGCATAATAAAGGTTCATATCACAAGGGGCAATATAAAGTGACGTTCTTTCGCATTGAGATTTTATGCATCCAACCATAAAAGCGCATGGCAACCTCTGCTTCCCTCTGCGAAGGGCCTATCTTTTATTATTATCTTCTACCTTATGCAAGATTCACGGTGATCTTCACCTTTCCTTTTTCATTTTATCCTTTGGCAAGCTCAACACGTTGGAAAGAACATGATATATATATATCTAATTGGATATAGGGGATCATGAATTATTATTGTTGACATTACCCTTGAGGTAAAAGGTTGTGGGGCAAAACTATAAGCCCCTATCTTTCTCTGTGTCCGATTAAAACTTCATAACCACAAGTATTGCGTGAGTGTTAGCAATTATGAAGGACTAAATGATAATTGAGTATGTGGACTTGCTTTTTAGCTCTGACATAGACTCTTTCCGATGTTATGATAAATTGCAATTGCTTCAATGTCTAAGATTATAGTTTGTAGGAGTCCAATAAGGTTTATGATTTATACTTTTGCATTGTGAATAGATCATCACTTGAACATAAGTAATCATATGACAAAATCTATATAGGTTGCTGTTATGAGAATAATCATGATGCCTTCATGTCCGTATTTTATTTTTATCTACGCCTCTACCTCTAAACATGAGGACATATTTATTGTTATCGGCTATTCGCTTGAGGACAAGCGAGGTCTAAGCTTGAGGGAGTTGATACGTCCGTTTTGCATCATGCTTTTATATTGATATTTATTGCATTATGGACTGTTATTTCACTTAATGTCACAATACTTATGGCTATTCTCTCTTATTTTACAAGGTTTACATAAGGAGGGAGAACGCCGGCAGCTGGAATTCTGGGCTGAAAAAGGAGCAAATATTAGAGACCTATTTTGCGCAACTCCAAAAGTCCCGAAACTCCACGGAACATCTTAAAATAAATAAAGAAAAATCCTCACCAAAGATGAAGGCCAGTGGGCCCACACCCTGCTGACGAGGGTGGGGGGCGCGCCCCCCTCCTAGGGCGCGCCCCCTACCTCGTGGGCCCCCTGGTGGGTCTCCGATGTCCATCTTCTGCTATATGAAGTCTTTTGATGAGAAAAAAATCAGAAGGAACTTTTTGGGACGAGACTCTGCCGCCACGAGGCGGAACCTTGGCGGAACCAATCTAGAGCTCCGGCAGAGCTGTTCTGCCGGGGATACCTCCCTCCGGGAGGGGGAAATCATCACTATCGTCATCACCAACGCTCCTCTCATCGGGAGAGGGCAATCTCCATCAACATCTTCACCAGCACCATCTCATCTCCAAACCCTAGTTCATCTCTTGTATCCAATTCTTGTCTCAAAGTCCGGGATTGGTGCTAGTAGGTTGCTAATAGTGTTGATTACTCCTTGTAGTTGATGCTAGTTGGTTTATTTGGTGGAAGATCATATGTTCAGATCCTATATGCATATTATTACCCTTCTGATTATGAACATGAATATGCTTTGTGAGTAATTATGTTTGTTCCTGGGGACAAGGGAGAAGTCTTGCTATTAGTAGTCATGTGAATTTGGTATTCGTTTGATATTTTGATAAGATGTATGTTGTCTAGCCTCTAGTGGTGTTATGTGAACGTCGACTACATAACACTTCACCATTATTTGGGCCTAGAGGAAGGCATTGGGAAGTAATAAATAGATGATGGGTTGCTAGAGTGACAGAAGCTTAAACCCTAGTTTATGCGTTGCTTCGTAAGGGGCTGATTTGGATCCATATGTTTCATGCTATGGTTAGGTTTACCTTAATACTTTTGTTGTAGTTGCGGATGCTTGCAATAGAGGTTAATAATAAGTGGGATGCTTGTTCAAGTAAGAATAGCACCCAAGCACCGGTCCACCCACATATCAAATTATCAAAGTATCGAACGCGAACCATATGAACATGATGAAAACTAGCTTGACGATATTCCCATGTGTCCTCGGGAGCGCTTTTCCTTATATAAGAGTTTGTTCCGGCTTGTCCTTTGCTACAAAAAGGATTGGGCCACCTCGCTGCACTTTATTTACTTTTGTTACTTGTTGCTCGTTACAATTTACCTTATCACAAAACTATCTATTACCACTTATTTCAGTACATGCAGATAATACCTTGTTGAAAACCGCTTATCATTTCCTTCTGCTACTCGTTGGGTTCGACACTCTTACTTATCGAAAGGACTACGATAGATCCCCTATACTTGTGGGTCATCAGGTGACAGTAAGGGCAGCAAGGCACGTATTGTATTGTTGCCATCGAGGATAACAAGATGGCGTTTTCTTAATATTGCATGAGTCTATCCCTCTACATCATGTCATCTTGCTTAAGGTGTTACTCTATTTTTAACTTAATACTCTAGATGCATGCTGGATAGCGGTCCATGAGTGGAGTAATAGTAGTAGATGGAGGCAGGAGTCGGTCTACTTGTCTCGGACGTGATGCTTATATACATGATCATACCTAGATATTCTCATAACTATGCTCAATTATGTCAATTGCTCAACAGTAATTTGTTCACCCACCGTAGAATACTTATGCTCTCGAGAGAAGCCACTAGTGAAACCTATGGCCCCCGGGTCTATCTTTATCATATCAATCTTCTACTACTTAGTTATTTACTTTGCCATTTACTTTGCCTTTATTGTACTTTGCATCTTTATCATAAAAACACCAAAAATATTATCTTATCATATCTATCAGATCTCACTCTCGTAAGTGGCCCTATAGGGATTGACAACCCCTATTTGCGTTGGTTGCAAGGATTTATTTGTTTTGTGCAGGTGCGAGGGACTCGCGTGTAGCCTCCTACTGGATTGATACCTTGGTTCTCAAAAAGCCGAGGGAAATACTTACACTACATTGATGCATCATCCCTTCCTCTTCGGGGAAAACTAACGCAGTGCTAAAAGAGGTAGCAAGAAGGATTTCTGGCGCCGTTGCTGGGGAGGTCTATGCAAAAGTCAGCATACCAAGTACCCATCACATACCCTTATCTCCCACATTACATTATTTGCCATTTGCCTCTCGTTTTCCTCTCCCCCCACTTCACCCTTGCCATTTTGTTTGCCCTCTCTCTCTATCCTCCCTCTATTTGCCTCTTTTTGTCCGCTTGCTTTTTGTTTGCTTGTGTGTTAGTTTGCTTGCTTGTTACGATGGCTCAAGATAATACTAAATTGTGTGACTTCACAAATACCAACAACAATGATTTTATTAGCACTCCAATTGCTCCTCTTACCGATGCTGAATCCTGTGAAATTCATGCTGCTTTGCTGAATCTTGTTATGAAAGATCCGTTCTCCGGCCTTCCTAGTGAAGATGCCGCTACCCATCTAGATAGCTTCGTTGATTTGTGTGACATGCAAAAGAAGAAAGATGTGGATAATGATATTGTTAAATTGAAGCTATTTCCTTTTTCTCTTAGAGATCGTGCTAAAGCTTGGTTTTCATCTTTGCCTAAAAATAGTATTGATTCATGGAATAAGTGCAAAGATGCTTTTATCTCTAAGTATTTTCCTCCCGCTAAGATCATCTCTCTTAGAAACGATATTATGAATTTTAAGCAACTTGATCATGAACATGTTGCACAAGCTTAGGAGAGAATGAAATTAATGATACGTAATTGGCCTACTCATGGTTTAAATTTGTGGCTGATTATATAAAACTTTTATGCCAGATTGAATTTTGCTTCCAGAAATCATTTAGATTCGGCCGCGGGAGGCACTTTTATGGAAATCACTTTAGGAGAAGCTACTAAACTCCTAAATAATATTATGGTTAATTATTCTCAATGGCATACTGAAAGATCTACTAATAAAAAGGTGCATGCGATAGAAGAAATTAATGTTTTGAGTGGAAAGATGGATGAACTTATTAAATTATTTGCTAATAAGAGTGTTTCTTCTGATCCTAATGATATGCCCTTGTCTACTTTGATTTAGAATAATAATGAATCTATGGATGTGAATTTTGTTGGTAGGAACAATTTTGGTAACAGCGCGTATAGAGGAAATTTCAATCCTAGGCCTTATCCTAGTAATCCCTCTAATAATTATGGTAATTCCTACAACAATTCTTATGGAAATTATAATAATATTCCCTCTGATTTTGATTCTAATATTAAAGAATTTATTACTTCGCAAAAGAATTTTAATGCTATGATTGAAGAAAAATTGCTTAAGATTGATGATTTGGCTAGGAACGTTGATAGAATTGCTCTTGATGTTGATTCTTTGAAACTTAGATCTATTCCACCTAAGCATGATATCAATGAGTCTCTCAAAGCCATGAAAATTTCCATTGATGAGTGCAAAGAAAGAACCGCTAGGATGCCTTTATAAAAGTGTGTTCTTCTAGTTCCTATGAAAATAATGATGAAGATCTAAAAGTTATTGATGTGTCCCTTATTAAATCTTTGTTTTGCAATATGAATCTTGATAATGATGGGACTAAATATGATCCACCTTTACCTAGAAGGCGTTCCAAGAATTCTGAATCTTTTGATCTTGATGCTAAACTTGATTAAAGTGGGATTGAAGAAATTAAAACCCTAGATGTTGCTAAACCCACTATTATGGATTTCAAGGAATTTAACTATGAAAATTGCTCTTTGTTTGATCGTATTTCATTGTTGCAATTCGTGCTGAATTCGCCTCACGCTTATAGTAAAAATAAAGTGTTTACTAAACATATCATCCATGCCTTGATGCAATCTTATGAAGAAAAAATTGAATTGGAAGTTTCTATCCCTAGAAAACTTGATGATGAGTGGGAACCAACTATTAAAATTAAAATTAAAGATCATGATGATATGCTTTATGTGATTTGGGTGCTAGTGTTTCCACGATTCCAAAGACTTTATGTGATTTGTTAGGTTTCCGTGATTTTGATGATTGCTCTCTAAACTTGCACCTTGCGGATTCCACTATTAAGAAACCTATGGGAAGAATTAATGATGTTCTTATTGTTGCAAATAGGAATTATGCGCCCGTAGATTTTATCGTTCTTAACATAGATTGCAATCCTTCATGTCCTATTATTCTTGGTAGACCTTTCCTTAGAACGATTAGTGCAATTATTGATATGAAGGAAGGAAATATTAGATTCCCATTTCCACTAAGGAAAGGCATGGAACACTTTCCTAGAAAGAAAATTAAATTACCTTATGAATCTATTATGAGAGACACTTATGGATTGCCTACCAAAGATGGCAATACCTAGATCTATTCTTGCTTGTTATGCCTAGCTAGGGACGTTAAACGATAGCGCTTGTTGGGAGGCAAACCAATTTTATTTTTATTCATTGCTTTTTGCTCCTGTTTAGTAATATATAAATTATCTAGCCTCTGCTTTGGTTGTGTTTTTTGTGTTTAATTAGTGTTTGTACCATAGAACCATTGGGAAGACTTGGGGAAAGTGTTGTTGAACTTGCTGTAAAAACACAGAAACTTTAGCGCTCACGAGAACTGCTGTCATTTTTATTTGTAAAGTGATATTTAGTAAATTCTTTTTGCAGACGATTAATAGATAACTTACTCACGTCCAGCAATTTATTTTAGAATTTTTGGGGTTCCAGATCTTGTGCTAGCTACAGATTACTACAGACTGTTCTGTTTTTGTCAGATTCAGTTTTTCGTGTGTTGTTTGCTTATTTTGATGAATCTATGGCTAGTAAAATAGTTTATAAACCATAGAGAAGTTGGAATATAGTAGGTATAACACCCATATAAATAAAGAATGAGTTCATTACAGTACCTTGAAGTGGTCTTTTGTTTTCTTTTGCTAACGGAGCTCACGAGATTTTCTACTTTAAGTTTTGTGTTGTGATGTTTTCAAGTTTTGGGTAAAGATTTGATGGATTATGGAACAAGGAGTGGCAAGAGCCTAAGCTTGGGGATGCCCATGGCACCCCCAAGATAATCTAAGGACACCTAAAAGCCAAATCTTGGGGATGCCCCGGGAGGCATCCCCTCTTTCGTCTACTTCTATCGGTAACTTTACTTGGAGCTATATTTTTATTTACCACATGATATGTGTTTTGCTTGGAGCGTCTTGTATGATTTGAGTATTTGCTTGTTAGTTTACCACAATCATCCTTGCTGTACACACCTTTTGAGATATCCATATATGATTTGGAATTTGTTAGAATACTCTATGTGCTTCGCTTATATCTTTTGAGTTATATAATTTTGCTCTAGTACTTCACTTATATCTTTTATAGCACGGTGGTGGATTTGTTTTATAGAAACTATTGATATCTCATGCTTCACTTATATTATTTTGAGAGTCTTAATAGCATGGTAATTAGCTTAAAATCCTAATATGCTTGGTATGCAAGATTAATAATAAAACTCTCTTATGAGTGTGTTGAATACTATGATAAGTTTGATACTTGATAATTGTTTTGCGATATGGAGATGGTGATATTAAAGCCATGCTAGTTGAGTAGTTGTGAATTTGAGAAATACTTGTGTTGAAGCTTGTGATTCCCGTAGCATGCACGTATGGTGAACCGTTATGTGATGAAGTCGGAGCATGATTTATTTATTGATTGTCTTCCTTATGAGTAGCGGTCGGGGATGAGCGATGGTCTTTTCCTACCAATAAATCGCCCTAGGAGCATGCGCGTAATACTTTGCTTTGATAACTTGTAGATTTTTGCAATAAGTATATGAGTTCTTTATGACTAATGTTGAGTCCATCGATTATACGCACTCTCACCCTTCCACCTTTGCTAGCCTCTCTAAATACCGCGCACCTTTTCGCCGGTATCATACTCCTACCATACACCTTCCTCAAAACAGCCACCATACCTACCTATTATGGAATTTCCATAGCCATTCCGAGATATATTGCCATGCAACTTTCCACCGTTCCGTTTATGACACACTTCATCATTGTCATATTGCTTAGCATGATCATGTAGTTGACATAGTATTTGTGGCAAAGCCACCGTTCATAATTCTTTCATACTTGTCACTCATGCATCATTGCATATCCCAGTACACCGTTGGAGGCATTCACATAGAGTCATATATTTTTTTAAGTATCGAGTTGTAATTGTTGAGTTGTAAGAAAAATAAAAGTGTGATGATCATCATTATTAGAGCATTGTCCCAGTGAGGAAAGGATGATGGAGACTATGATTCCCCCATAAGTCGAGATGAGACCCCGGACGAAAAATAAATAAAAGAGGCCAAAGAAGCCCAAATAAAAAAAGAGAAAGAAAAGAGGCCATAAAAAAAGAAAAGGCCCAAATAAACCAATGAGAGAAAAAGAGAGAAGGGACAATGTTACTATCCTTTTACCACACTTGTGCTTCAAAGTAGCACCATGGTCTTCATAGTAGAGAGTCTCTCATGTTATCACTTTCATATACTAGTGGGAATGTTTCATTATAGAACTTGGCTTGTATATTCTGATGACGGGCATCCTCAAATTGCCCTAGGTCTTCATGAGCAAGCAAGTTGGATGCACACCCACTTAGTTTCTTTTTAAGCTTTCATATACTTATAGCTCTAGTGCATCCGTTGCATGGCAATCCCTACTCACTCACATTTATATCTATTGATGGGCATCTCCATAGCCCGTTGATACGCCTAGTTGATGTGAGACTATCTTCTCCTTTTTGTCTTCTCCACAACCACCACTCTATTCCACCTATAGTGCTATATCCATGGCTCACGCTCATGTATTGCGTGAAGATTGAAAAAGTTTTGAGAATGTCAAAAGAATGAAACAATTGCTTGGCTTGTCATTGGGGTTGTGCATGATTTAAATATTTTCTGTGGTGAAGATAGAGCATAGCCAGACTATATGATTTTGTAGGCATAACTTTCTTTAGCCATGTTATTTTGAGAAGACATAATTGCTTTGTTAGTATGCTTGAAGTATTATTATTTTCTATGTCAATATGAACTTTTGTCTCGAATCTTTCGGATCTGAATATTCATGCAACAATTAAGAAGAATTACATTAAAATTATGCCAACTAGCACTCCGCATCAAAAATTATGTTTTTATCATTTACCTACTCGAGGACGAGCAGGAATTAAGCTTGGGATGCTTGATACGTCTCCAACGTATCTCTAATTTTTGATTGCTCCATACTATATTATCTACTGTTTTGGACATTATTGGGCTTTATTATCCACTTTTGTATTATTTTTGGGACTAACCTATTAACTGGAGGCCCGGCCCAGAATTGCTGTTTTTTTTGCCTATTTTAGGGTTTCAAAGAAAAGGAATATCAAACGGAGTCCAAACGGAATGAAACCTTCGGGAACGTGATTTTCTCATCGGATACAACTCAGCAGACTTGGACCCTACATCAAGACACGTAACAGGATGCCACGAGGTAGGGAGGCGCGCCTACACCCCCTCCCAGGCGCACCCTCCACCCTCGTGGGCCCCCTGTTGCTCCACCGACGTACTTCTTCCTCCTATATATACCCACATACCCCCAAACGATCAGAGACGGAGCCAAAAACCTAATTCCACCGCCGCAACTTTATGTATCCACAAGATCCCATCTTGGGGCCTGTTTCGGAGCTCCGCCGGAGGGGGCATCGATCACGGAGGGCTTCTACATCAACACCATAGCCCTTCCGATGAATTGTGAGTAGTTTGCTTCAGGCCTACGGGTCCATAGTTAGTAGCTAGATGGCTTCTTCTCTCTTTTTGGATCTCAATACAATGTTCTCCCCCTCTCTTGTGGAGATCTATTCGATGTAATCTTCTTTTTGTGGTGTGTTTGTTGAGACCGATGAATTGTGGGTTTATGATCAAGTCTATCTATGAATAATATTTGAATCTTCTCTGAATTCTTTTATGTATGATTGGTTATCTTTGCAAGTCTCTTCGAATTATCAGTTTGGTTTGGCCTACTAGATTGATCTTTCTTGCAATGGGAGAAATGCTTAGCTTTGGGTTCAATCTTGCGGTGTCCTTTCCCGGTGACAGTAAGGGCAGCAAGGCACGTATTGTATTGTTGCCATCGAGGATAAAAAGATGGGGTTTTCTTCATATTGCATGAGTCTATCCCTCTACATCATGTCATCTTGCTTAAGGCGTTACTCTATTTTTAACTTAATACTCTAGATGCATTCCGGATAGCGGTCGATGAGTGGAGTAATAGTAGTAGATGCAGGCAGGAGTCGGTCTACTTGTCTCGGATGTGATGCCTATATACATGATCATACCTAGATATTCTCATAACTATGCTCAATTCTGTCAATTGGTCAACAGTAATTTGTTCACCCACCATAGAATAATTATGCTCTCGAGAGAAGCCACTAGTGAAACCTATGGCCCCCGGGTCTATCTTTATCATATCAATCTCCTACTAATTAGTTATTTACTTTGCCTTTATTTTACTTTGCATCTTTATCATAAAAACACCAAAAATATTATCTTATCCTATCTATCAGATCTCACTCTCGTAAGTGGCCCTATAGGGATTGACAACCCCTATTTGCGTTGGTTGCAAGGATTTATTTGTTTTGTGCAGGTGTGAGGGACTCGCGCATAGCCTGCTACTGGATTGATACCTTGGTTCTCAAAAACTGAGGGAAATACTTACGCTACTTTGCTACATCATCCCTTCCTCTTCGGGGAAAACCAACGCAGTGCTAAAAGAGGTAGCAGTCACTTGGGGGCTTCCTGCTCATCAAGTATAGCTGTCAGTACCCTCTTGATCGGCGCAATGCCAAAACTTATATGGTCTCTTGGGGGCTTCCTGTTCAAACATAGGTCGTATTCGAACCAAAGAGAACATAGTTGTCGGTACCCTTTTGATCGGCACACTGCCAAACTCACTAGGGGGCTTCTTGATCGTATTCGAATCATAGCTCAACCCCTTTTGGGTCCGACGTGGATCGTATTTGAATCAGCGGCGTTAAACAACTCTCAAGGTCATTTGGGGGCTTCCTATTCAAACATAGGTCATATTCAAACGAAAGAGAACATAGCTGTCGGTACCCTCTTGATCGGCAACGCCAAAGCCACTGGGGGCTACATGATCGTATTCGAATCCTAGCTTAACCCCTTTGGAACGGTTTACTGATCGTATTCCAATCAGAAGCCTTGATTTTCTTTTTGTCTCGATTAAGTTTTTTGAACACAATCTTTTGGGTTTTGAGACTTTTTGTTCATATCTGAAGCATATATATGTGGTTTCTATTAACCCTCCCTGGCTTTCGACGAACAAGTCGCCAGCATATGACAATATTAATACTTGGAAGGTTTGACTTCTAAGTTTTGTGTTATCACCCTTACTGCACAGGTATCATAAGCCGACAGTACGATTGAATATCACAGGTATGATATTATTTATACATGACTATGTTTAAACACCCTGGCTATGGACTTTAAGCCGCCGGTATATTTTGAATTACGCCATTGGAAACATGCACGTATCAAAGATTGGGTTATCACCCTTACTGTGCAGGTCACATAGACCGGCGGTGCAAATTCAATATCATAGGATAAGACTACATTTGGGTGGTTACCTGCCCTGGCTTTTGACATTAAGTCGTCAGGACGTATGTTGTTTAAACTCTGTGCAGGATTTGCAGAACTATGACTTATATAAATGCTTAAGTCCAAGCTCATCATTAAAATTGATGTTTCCGAATGATCATCCGTGCTAGATTTTCTCAAAGGCTATAAATAGCCGGGTTATAAAAATTCTGGCTTACAATGGAGGCGTATTAAATCGCCATCGGCCAAGAGCCGCCAGGTATTTAAAACCCTAGATTTACTTGTCAATAGATAAGGTACTTGAATCTTTAAATAGCCAAACTTGGCTGGATTTTTCATTATGATATTGAATGATTGAGGTTTTCAAACCGGGTTGTTCAAATCTTTAATAGCCAACATGGCTGGATTTTTATTATGGTTATCAGTAACTAATATAATGATGAGGTATTCAAAGTCGCTTTGGCGCAATGGCTATTATTTTATCAATGGATATGATTTATTCTACAATGGAAGGAATAGTCCCGAGTCGCTGCAGGCTTACAACGCGGCACTTGGGGACTACATTATTTAAATTGAGATTACATCAAATATGCAAGTCCCATGTCACTGCCAACATGCACCATGACACCTAAGGGATAATGTAAAGTCACTCTTTGTTCAACTTATTGAAGACCCAACTCATCACATTATAATGACCCGACCCTTGGGGGCTACCAATTGCTCATGTCAAAAATTCAAGGTACACAAGCAGTAATCCATTATATTGAATGGTCCGCTATTCAGTTGGTAGAGTACAAAGCTCTTAACCTTGTGGACGTGGGTTCAAGCCCCATGGTGGAGATCATATTATATGATGTTATTATCAATAAATTATATACAAAGTCCCAGCTCAGTATTATCTTACTAAGCCGGCCCTTGGGGGCTACACGTTGTTGTTCAAGTTTACATGGTTATATCTAAAAAGTCCCTGCTCATTATTGCATAATGACCCGACCCTTGGGGGCTACACTGGTAGGAGTTTTCATAAGCACAAGGCAATTACAAGTGCCAGGTTGCTGCAAGCATGACAACCCGACACTTGGGGGCTACAGGTGATATGCATATAAGGGAGGAAAAATCTTCAAGTTCTCAGTCTGGAGTAGACCAGATTAACCCGGTGTCTGCAACAATCATGGCCCGGCCTTATTTATTTATGACCCAGCAATTTTGGCAATCGTAAATCGGCAAGATCTACATCTTTAAGCCGACTGAATATCAGTTGAATATTTGAAGACCAATATTTTTTGTCAAAGTCAGAGCATTGAAGGCCGACTCAAATGGATTATGTCCTATAATATTTCTCTACAAGAGCCAATGTCAGCAAATTGGTTATGAAGCTGGCCTATTGACCCGGAATTTTTAGAAGAAGTGCCTGGAGTTTTTGCATTGGCAAGGTTTGGACATATCTGTTAAAGGAGATTTGCTATAAGATCTTGAGTATGCATCCAGGAGGAAATGACAAGGTCTTAAAGATGATCAGGTGCCGGTTCAGGCAAATATTTAACCCAGAGCACAACCTATCAACTTTGTTCTTGTGTTTATTTTACAGGATCAGTTTAACATGGATAAATCCAAATTAAACTAGGGGCTAATATCGGGGATATACCCCGCGGTATGACCCGGCCGGAAGTATGACCCGGCCGGGATTGGCGTATTCATTGGTAACCTGCCGGAGGACTAGCGACTCACGAGCCTGGCAACTCACGGATGGCCTTAACGGCGGGTCAGATAGAAGACTAGGCCCAAGGCCCAGAATGCCGGCTCATGTTATGGTGGGCCGGTTTACGAGGAAAGGCATAAGGAGTTTTCCCTTAAGGGGGCAGACTAGGATTCCACTTGTAATAGACTAGTCCTAATCCTAATTGGACTCCACATGTAACCCGCCACTTCAACTTATATAAGGAGGGGCAGGGCACCCCAAGAGGGACAAGCAAGAAGCAATAATCTCTAAGGTTAGACACAACTAGAGGAGAGTCGGCTTATGCAGCGACTCCCTCATGAGCATAATGAGACCTAGCCACAAACAGCATGTAGGGCTATTCTGGATGATGTTTCCCGGGGCCTAAAGCTATCTAAATCCTCGTCTTGTGTGATGATCCGCCTCGCGTCTCTCGTCCCGATCAACCCCTCTCAAGCTACCACATAAATGCGCTGGCCTCACGATTAAGTCCTCACACTAAGACATCTGTCGTGACAAATCCACGACAGCCGGCGAGTCCTGTGTCGCATTTTCCCCTCCCTCCCTGTAGCTTATCTCGTCTACTTCTTCCACAATCGCCATTGGCACCGGTCCGTAGTCGTCGCTCAGCCATTCCGCCGTCATCACAGGACAACTCCAGCTAGGAGGCTACACTGCGGCAGCGGCGCAGTCCCCGACGTAGTGTAGTGCAAGTGGCATCCCTGTTGGATGTGCGCAGAACACCCACCACACACTCCGCCGCCACTTCCCGTCGGCAGCTATTGCTGGCCGCCGTTGCCGCCACACCACCGTCGAAAGCCAGGGCCATCTCCCACTCCGCCGCCACAACCTGAAGGCAGGAGGTGGCCGTCATGGCTGCCACCTCACTGCCGGCCACCGTGGCCATCACCCGCTCCACCACCGCGGCCCGAAGGCGGGAGGTGGTGGTCGTGGCCGCTACCCCATCATCGGCCGCCGTGGCCGCTAGCCCATCGTCGACCGCTGGGATCATCACCCGCTCCACCACCGCCGCCCGAAGGAGGGGGCGGAGGTGGAGGCCAGCACGTGCGTCAGGGACCTTGCGCGCTACATCGAGTTCCTGCGGGGAGAGCAGGAGCGCCTCGTCGAGCACGCAAAGAGCCTTAGCGCAGCCGTGGCCGCAGCACACGCCGACGTAGAGGCGAGGACTTAGTGTTGGAAATATGCCCTAGAGGCAATAATAAAAGCATTATTATTATATTTCCTTGTTCATGATAATTGTCTTTATTCATGCTATAATTGTGTTATCCGGAAATCGTAATACATGTGTGAATAACAGACATCAACATGTCCCTAGTGAGCCTCTAGTTGACTAGCTCGTTGATCAACAGATAGTCATGGTTTCCTGACTATGGACACTGGATGTCATTGATAACGAGATCACATCATTAGGAGAATGATGTGATGGACAAGACCCAATCCTAAACATAGCACAAGATCGTATAGTTCGTTTGCTAGAGTTTTCCAATGTCAAGTATCTTTTCCTTAGACCACGAGATCGTGTAACTCCCGGATACCGTAGGAGTGCTTTGGGTATGCCAAACGTCACAACGTAACTGGGTGACTATAAAGGTAGACTACGGGTATCTCCGAAAGTGTCTGTTGGGTGACATGGATCAAGACTGGGATTTGTCACTCCGTATGACGGAGAGGTATCACTGGGCCCACTCGGTAATGCATCATCAGAATGAGCTCAGAGTGACCAAGTGTCTGGTCACGGGATCATGCATTACGGTACGAGTAAAGTGACTTGCCGGTAACGAGATTGAATGAGGTATTGGGATACCGACGATCGAATCTCGGGCAAGTAACATATCGATAGACAAAGGGAATAGCGTACGGGGTTGATAGAATCCTCGACATCGTGGTTCATCCGATGAGATCATCGTGGAGCATGTGGGAGCCAACATGGGTATCCAGATCCTGCTGTTGGTTATTGACCGGAGAGTCGTCTCGGTCATGTCTGCTTGTCTCCCGAACCCGTAGGGTCTACACACTTAAGGTTCAGTTACGCTAGGGTTGTAGGGATATGTATATGCAGTAACCCGAATGTTGTTCGGAGTCCCGGATGAGATCCCGGACGTCACGAGGAGTTCCGGAATGGTCCGGAGGTAAAGATTTATATATGGGAAGTCCTGTTTCGGGCATCGAGACAAGTTTCGGGGTTATCGGTATTGTACCGGGACCACCGGAAGGGTCCCGTGGGTCCACCGGGTGGGTCCACCTGTCCCGGGGGGGCCACATGGGCTGTAGGGGGTGCGCCTTGGCCTAATGGGCCAAGGGCACCAGCCCCACATAGGCCCATGCGCCTAGGGTTTGAAGGGGGAAGAGTCCTAGGAGGGGAAGGCACCTCCTAGGTGCCTTGGGGGGGAGGGAAACCCCCCTTGGCCGCCGCACCCCCTAGGAGATTGGATCTCCTAGGGACGGCCACCCCCCCTTGGCCCTCCTATATATAGTGGGGGAGAGGAGGGACTTCAGACCTGAACGCCTTGGCCTTTGGTTGCCTCCTTCTCCCTCCCCAACACCTCCTCCACCTCCATAGTGCTTAGCGAAGCTCTGCCGGAGTACTGCAGCTCCATCAACACCACGCCGTCGTGCTGCTGCTGGTGCCATCTCCCTCAACCTCTCCTCCCTCCCTTGCTGGATCAAGAAGGAGGAGACGTGGCTGTTCCGTACGTGTGTTGAACGCGGAGGTGCCGTCCGTTCGGCGCTGGTCATCGGTGATTTGGATCACGTCGAGTACGACTACATCATCACCGTTCTTTTGAACGCTTCCGCTCGCGATCTACAAAGGTATGTAGATGCATCTAATCACTCGTTGCTAGATGAACTCCTAGATGATCTTGGTGAAACGAGTAGGAATTTTTTTTTTCTGCAACGTTCCCCAACAGTGGCATCATGAGCTAGGTCTATGCGTAGTTCTTCTTGCGCGAGTAGAACACAATTTGTTGTGGGCGTAGATTTGTCAACTTTCTTGCCGTTACTAGTCCTTTCTTGCTTCAGCGGTATTGTGGGATGAAGCAGCCCGGACCAACCTTACACGTACGCTTACGTGAGACCGGTTCCACCGACTAACATGCACTAGTTGCATAAGGTGGCTGGCGGGTGTCTGTCTCTCCCACTTTAGTTGGAGCGGAATCGATGAACAGGGTCCTTATGAAGGGTAAATAGAAGTTGACAAATCATGTTGTGGCTTTAACGTAGGTAAGAAAACGTTCTTGCTAGAACCCTGATTCAGCCACGTAAAACTTGCAACAACAATTAGAGGACGTCTAACTTGTTTTTGCAGCAAGTGGTTTGTGATATGATATGGCCAAAGTTGTGATGAATGATGAATGATCTATATGTGATGTATGAGATGTTCATGCTATTGTAATAGGAATCACGACTTGCATGTCGATGAGTATGACAACCGGCAGGAGCCATAGGAGTTGTCTTTATTCTTTTATATGACCTGCGTGTCATCAAGAAACGCCATGTAATTACTTTACTTTATTGCTAAACACGTTAGCCATAGTAGTAGAAGTAATAGTTGGCGAGCAACTTCATGGAGACACGATGATGGAGATCATGATGATGGAGATCATGGTGTCAAGCCGGTGACAAGATGATCATGGAGCCCCAAGATGGAGATCAAAGGAGCTATGTGATATTGGCCATATCATGTCACGTTTATTATTTGATTGCATGTGATGTTTATCATGTTTTGCATCTTGTTTACTTAGAATGACGGTAGTAAATAAGATGATCCCTCACAATAAATTCAAGAAGTGTTCCTCCTAACTGTGCACCGTTGCGACAGTTCGCTGTTTCAAAACACCACGTGATGATCGGGTGTTTTATTCAGACGTTCACATACAACGGGTGTAAGACAGATTTACACATGCAAACACTTAGGTTGACTTGACGAGCCTAGCATGTACAGACATGGCCTCGGAACACGGAAGACCGAAAGGTCGAGCATGAGTCGTATAGAAGATACGATCAACATGAAGATGTTCACCGATGTTGAGTAGTCCGTCTCACGTGATGATCGGACACGGTCTAGTTTAACTCGGATCATGTAATACTTAGATGACTAGAGGGATGTCTAATCTAAGTGGGAGTTCATTAATAATTTGATTAGTTGAACTTAATTATCATGAACTTAGTCTAAATATTTTACAATATGTCTTGTAGATTAAATGGCCAACGTAGTCCTCAACTTCAACGCGTTCCTAGAGAAAACCAAGCTGAAAGACGATGGCAGCAACTATACGGACTGGGTCCGGAACCTGAGGATCATCCTCATAGCTTCCAAGAAAGATTATGTCCTACAAGCACCGCTTGGTGACGCACCCGTTCTCCCTGCAGAACAAGATGTTATGAACGCTTGGCAGGCACGTTTCGATGACTACTCCCTCGTTCAGTGCGGCATGCTTTACAGCCTAGAGCCGGGACTCCAAAAGTGTTTTGAGAGACATGGAGCATATGAGATGTTCGAAGAGCTGAAAATGGTTTTCCAAGCTCATGCCCGGGTCGAGAGATGTGAAGTCTCCGACAAATTCTTCAGCTGTAAGATGGAGGAAAACAGTTCTGTCAGTGAGCACATACTCACTATGTCTAGGTTGCATAACCGCTTGACTCAGCTGGGAGTTAATCTCCCGGATGATGCGGTCATTGACAGAATCCTCCAGTCGCTTCCACCAAGCTACAAGAGCTTTGTGATGAACTTCAATATGCAGGGGATGGAAAAGACCATTCCTGAAGTATTTGCTATGCTGAAATCAGCAGAGGTAGAAGTCAGGAAGGAACATCAAGTGTTGATGGTCAATAAAACCACTAAGTTCAAGAAAGGCAAGGGTAAAAAGAACTTCAAGAAGGACGGCAAGGAGGTTGCCGCGCCCGGCAAGCAAGCTGCCGGGAAGAAGCCAAAGAATGGACCCAAGCCCAAGACTGAGTGCTTTTATTGCAAGGGAAGCGGTCACTGGAAGCGGAACTGCCCTAAGTACTTAGCGGATAAGAAGGCCGGCAAAACAAAAGGTATATGTGATATACATGTAATTGATGTGTATCTTACTAGTGCACGTAGTGGCTCCTGGGTATTTGATACCGGTGCAGTTGCTCACATTTGTAACTCAAAGCAGGGGCTGCGGAATAAGCGGAAACTGGCAAAGGACGAGGTGACGATGCGCGTCGGGAATGGTTCCAAGGTCAATGTGATCGCCGTCGGCACGCTACCTCTGCATCTCCCTTCGGGATTAGTTTTAAACCTTAATAATTGTTATTTAGTGCCAGCTTTGAGCATGAACATTGTATGGGGATCTCGTTTAATTCGAGATGGCTACTCTTTTAAATCTGAGAATAATGGTTGTTCCATTTTTATGAGAGATATGTTTTATGGTCATGCTCCTATGGTGAATGGTTTATTCTTTATGAATCTCGAACGTGATGCTACACATGTTCATAATGTGAGTACCAAAAGAAGTAAGGTTGATAATGATAGTCCCACATACTTGTGGCACTGCCGCCTTGGTTACATAGGTGTCAAACGTATGAAGAAGCTCCATGCTGATGGACTTTTAGAGTCTCTTGATTATGAATCATTTGACACGTGCGAACCATGCCTTATGGGTAAAATGACCAAGACTCCGTTCTCAGGAACAATGGAGCGAGCAACCGACTTATTGGAAATCATACATACTGATGTGTGCGGTCCGATGAGTGTTGAGGCTCGCGGTGGCTATCGTTATGTTCTCACTCTCACTGATGATTTAAGTAGGTATGGGTATATCTACTTAATGAAACACAAGTCTGAAACCTTTGAAAAGTTCAAGGAATTTCAGAGTGAGGTTGAAAATCAACGTGACAGGAAAATCAAGTTTCTACGATCAGATCGTGGAGGAGAATACTTGAGTCACGAGTTTGGGGCACACTTAAGAAAATGAGGAATAGTTTCACAACTCACGCCGCCTGGAACACCTCAGCGTAATGGTGTGTCCGAACGTCGTAATCGCACTCTGTTAGATATGGTGCGATCTATGATGTCTCTTACCGATTTACCGCTTTCTTTTTGGGGCTATGCTTTAGAGACTGCCGCATTCACTTTAAATAGGGCTCCGTCGAAATCAGTTGAGACGACACCGTATGAATTATGGTTTGGGAAGAAGCCTAAGCTGTCGTTTCTAAAAGTTTGGGGATGCGATGCTTATGTCAAGAAACTTCAACCTGAAAAGCTCGAACCCAAGTCGGAAAAATGCGTCTTCATAGGATACCCAAAAGAAACTATTGGGTACACCTTCTACCTCAGATCCGAAGGCAAGATCTTTGTTGCCAAGAATGGGTCCTTTCTGGAGAAAGAGTTTCTCTCGAAAGAAGTAAGTGGGAGGAAAGTAGAGCTTGATGAAGTATTACCTCTTGAACCGGAAAATGGCGCAACTCAAGAAAATGTTCCTGAGGTGCCTGCACCGACTAGAGAGGAAGTTAATGAAAATGATCAAGATACTTCTGATCAAGCCCCTACTGAAATTCGAAGGTCCACAAGGACACGTTCCGCACCAGAGTGGTTCGGCAACCCTGTCTTGGAAATCATGCTGTTAGACAATGGTGAACCTTCGAACTATGAAGAAGCGATGGCGGGCCCGGATTCCGACAAATGGCTGGAAGCCATGAAATCCGAGATAGGATCCATGTATGAAAACAAAGTATGGACTTTGACTGACTTGCCCGTTGAGCGGCGAGCCATAGAAAATAAATGGATCTTTAAGAGGAAGACAGACGCGGATGGTAATGTGACCATCTATAAAGCTCGGCTTGTCGCTAAGGGTTATCGACAAGTTCAAGGGGTTCACTACGATGAGACTTTCTCACCGGTAGCGAAGCTGAAGTCCGTCCGAATCATGTTAGCAATTGCCGCATTCTATGATTACGAAATATGGCAAATGGACGTCAAAACGGCATTCCTTAATGGTTTCCTTAAGGAAGAATTGTATATGATGCAGCCGGAAGGTTTTGTCGATCCTAAGAATGCTGACAAAGTGTGCAAGCTCCAACGCTCGATTTATGGGCTGGTGCAAGCATCTCGGAGTTGGAACATTCGCTTTGATGAGATGATCAAAGCGTTTGGGTTTACACAGACTTATGGAGAAGCCTACGTTTACAAGAAAGTGAGTGGGAGCTCTGTAGCATTTCTCATATTATATGTAGATGACATACTTTTGATGGGAAATGATATAGAACTCTTGGACAGCATCAAGGCCTACTTGAATAAAAGTTTTTCAATGAAG
>NC_041382.1:754396305-754410420 GCF_002162155.2 Triticum dicoccoides
CTTAGTGTTGGAAATATGCCCTAGAGGCAATAATAAAAGCATTATTATTATATTTCCTTGTTCATGATAATTGTCTTTATTCATGCTATAATTGTGTTATCCGGAAATCGTAATACATGTGTGAATAACAGACATCAACATGTCCCTAGTGAGCCTCTAGTTGACTAGCTCGTTGATCAACAGATAGTCATGGTTTCCTGACTATGGACACTGGATGTCATTGATAACGAGATCACATCATTAGGAGAATGATGTGATGGACAAGACCCAATCCTAAACATAGCACAAGATCGTATAGTTCGTTTGCTAGAGTTTTCCAATGTCAAGTATCTTTTCCTTAGACCACGAGATCGTGTAACTCCCGGATACCGTAGGAGTGCTTTGGGTATGCCAAACGTCACAACGTAACTGGGTGACTATAAAGGTAGACTACGGGTATCTCCGAAAGTGTCTGTTGGGTGACATGGATCAAGACTGGGATTTGTCACTCCGTATGACGGAGAGGTATCACTGGGCCCACTCGGTAATGCATCATCAGAATGAGCTCAGAGTGACCAAGTGTCTGGTCACGGGATCATGCATTACGGTACGAGTAAAGTGACTTGCCGGTAACGAGATTGAACGAGGTATTGGGATACCGACGATCGAATCTCGGGCAAGTAACATATCGATAGACAAAGGGAATAGCGTACGGGGTTGATAGAATCCTCGACATCGTGGTTCATCCGATGAGATCATCGTGGAGCATGTGGGAGCCAACATGGGTATCCAGATCCTGCTGTTGGTTATTGACCGGAGAGTCGTCTCGGTCATGTCTGCTTGTCTCCCGAACCCGTAGGGTCTACACACTTAAGGTTCAGTTACGCTAGGGTTGTAGGGATATGTATATGCAGTAACCCGAATGTTGTTCGGAGTCCCGGATGAGATCCCGGACGTCACGAGGAGTTCCGGAATGGTCCGGAGGTAAAGATTTATATATGGGAAGTCCTGTTTCGGGCATCGGGACAAGTTTCGGGGTTATCGGTATTGTACCGGGACCACCGGAAGGGTCCCGGGGGTCCACCGGGTGGGTCCACCTGTCCCGGGGGGGCCACATGGGCTGTAGGGGGTGCGCCTTGGCCTAATGGTCCAAGGGCACCAGCCCCACATAGGCCCATTTCAGTACGTGGTTGGCAACATTTGGGGAGTGATTTTTAGCATAATTACTAAATTTTAGTTGCAAAAATTACATAGTGCTCATGATTTCTAGCTTCATATTTTGACAAATCATAGTGTTACAAGGATTGACAAATGGCAACGTTACTAGATCAACAAATGTAAATCTTTCCAGTTTGACAAATGGCAACATTATACCCAATATGACAGATGCAAATCATACCAAATTGTTTGTACGTGGTTGCACACAGGTCATCCAGAACAACCGTTTGTGTTGAAGGGATGCACAAATCCTGCGCTGCTCTCACTTTGCATACGGGTGTTCTATCTAAATCGTTTACGATCAAGAGCTGCAGAAATCCTGCTCGACACATTTTCTCTTAGCTTCCTGGGGAGACTATTGGTTTGCATACGGGTGTTCTAACTAAAACGTTTGCGATGAGTGTTTTATATTTAAAAAGTGAATTAAACTGTGGCTTGGGCGCCATTAATGGAGAGGACGTGAACAAGGCGGGTGGCCATGGAAATCAAAGGGCTCGCTTCCCAGTGAGCCTGCACAGCGTACAGCTCGCACACTTCACGGTGAGCCTGCGCACTCGAGGACAGCTAGGACGCCTCTCGGCCAGCCTGCGCACCGGACGGCGCTCGCACGCCTCCCGTTCAGTCAAGGTCAAGCAGCTGTCCGCATGGCACCTCCTATAGTCTTTAAAACCAAGACACGTGGCGTCACATGAATGGTTAACAGAATTTTGGATTTACTAGAATTTAAAAACCAGGCATATCAATGTTTTGCCGGCAATCAACAGTGCCCCAGTGTTTGAAATTCATGCCCATTTCTTGCATGGGAGCTAAGCATGCACCAAAGGACACAGATTTCATTTTACAAGCAATTTATATGCACTAGAGCATGTGCATGTAGTTCAAATTTGAATTATGCACATAAAATGCATTGAAAACTCAGTTAATGCATAAAAATGTCCAAACGAACCACAAAAAATCATAAAAATCACACAACACTCCTGTTGTTCTATGTTGACACGAGAAAAATTTGAAAGCAATAAGAGGCAATGGATACTGTTTCATCCCCAAAGGTGGGGCGTTCCCTACCGAAAACCATCATGCTTGTTGTGAAAAGCTCCGGTTTGTGAGAAGCATATACCCAAACCTGCCCCATATGGGACAAAATTTGTACCATGGCATGTTGATGCCGCTCCATGATAGCATGCCAAGTTTCATGAATTTCAGACGAGTTTTCGATTTACTAGAATTTAAAAAGTAGGCATCTCAATGTTTTGCCGGCAATCAACGGTGCCCCGGTGTTTGAAATTCATGCCCATTTCATGCATGGGACGTAAGCATGCACCCAAGGACACATATTTGATTTTTCAACCAATTTATACGCACTTGAGCATGTGCATGTAGTTCAAATTTGAATTATGCACATAAAATGCATTGAAAACCCAGTTAATGCATAAATATGTCCAAACGAACCCCAAAAAATCACAAAAATTCACACAACACTCATGTTGTTCTATGTTGACACGAGAAAAAAATTCAAAGCAATAAGAGGCAATGGATACCGTTTCGTCCCCAAAGGTGGGACATTCCCTACCGAAAACCATCATGCTTGTTGTGAGAAGCTCCGGTTTGTGAGAAGAATATACCCAAACCTGCCCCATATGGGACAAATTTTGTTCCACGACATGTTGATGCCGCTCCATGATAGCATGCCAAGTTTCATGAATTTCAGACGAGTTTTGGATTTACTAGAATTTAAAAACCATGCATCTCAATGTTTTGTCGGCAATCAACGGTGCCCCGGTGTTTGAAATTCATGCCCATTTCTTGCATGGGGCCTAAGCATGCACCCAAGGACACATATTTTATTTTTCAACAAATTTATATGCACTGGAGCATGTGCATGTAGTTCAAATTTGAATTATGCACATAAAATGCATTGAAAACTTAGTTAATGCATAAAAATGTCCAAACGAACCCTTAAAAATCACAAAAATTCACACAACACTCCTATCGTTCTCTGTAGACATGAGAAAAAAATTTGAAAGCAATAAGAGGCAATGAATATCGTTTTGTCCCCAAAGGTGGGACGTTCCCTACCGAAAACCATCATGCTTGTTGTGAGAAGCTCCGGTTTGTGAGAAGCATATACCCAAACTTGCCCCATATGGGACAAAATGTGTACCACTACATGTTGATGCCGCTCCATGATAGCATGCCAAGTTTCATGAATTTTAGACGAGTTTTGGATTTACTAGAATTTAAAAACCAGGCATCTCAATGTCTTGTCGGCAATCAATGGTGCCCCGGTGTTTGAAATTCATTCTCATTTCTTGCATGGGACCTAAGCATGCACCCAAGGACACAGATTTGATTTTTCAACCAATTTATATAAACTGGAGCAAGCGCATGTAGTTCAACTTTGAATTATGCACATAAAATGCATTGAAAACTCAGTTAATGCATAAAAATGTCCAAACTAACCCCGAAAAATCACAAAAATTCACACAACACTCATGTTGTTCTATGTTGACATGAGAAAAAAAATTGAAAGCAATAAGAGGCAATGGATATCGTTTCATTCCCAAAGGTGGGACGTTCCCTACCGAAAACCATGATGCTTGTTATGAGAAGCTCCGGTTTGTGAGAAGCATATACCCAAACCTTCCCCATATGGGACAAAATTTGTAACACGGCATGTTGATGCCGCTCCATGATAGCATGCCAAGTTTCATGAATTTTAGACGAGTTTTGGTTCCACTAGAATTTAAAAACCAGGCATCTCAATGTTTTGCCGGAAATCAACGGTGCCCCGGTGTTTGAAATTCATTCCCATTTCTTGCATGGGACCTAAGCATGCACCCAAGGACAGAGATTTGATTTTTCAACCAATCTATATGTACTGGAGCATGTGCATGTAGTTCAAATTTGAAATATGCACATAAAATGCATTGAAAACTCAGTTAATGCATAAAAATGTACAAACAAACCCTGAATATTTCCAATTCTTTTATGATCACTTGTAATGCCCCGGATACAACTTTCCATATTTGTAACTCCGACTCTTGCCTTTTCCGGAGATGCGATATGATATTCCCTTTGTGGTTGGGTTTTGTCTTTCGTTTGGCAATTTTTTCATGTCATGCATTTCATCTCATGTCTTCATGTGCATCGCATTTGCATTCGTGTTCGTCCCATGCATTCGAGGATTTTCCCTGTTGTCCGTTTCGCAATCCGACACTCCCACAGGCACCCGACGCACCCCTCTTGTTTCTTTCTGTGAGCAGGAGTTAAACGTTCTCGAAATGGGCCGAGATTTGTCAAGTGACCTTGGTATATCACCGGTAGACCGCCTGTCAAATTATATTCCATTTGGAGGCCGTTTGATGCCCCAACGGTTAACCGGGTTACCTCTAAAGCCTCTTTGTGTTGCAGCCCAACACCCCTCCAAAACAGCCCAATAACCCATCTAAACCATCTCCATGTTCTTCGTCGTCGAATCACGATCGTGTGGGTGAAAACTGCACCTCACTTGGACACTATTACCTCCTTCTACCTATAAATATGTGCCCCTCGCCGAAAATTCGCGAATGAAACCCTAGCATCTTCCTCCTCGCACCGCCGGACACATCCATCCGCGCCGGACATGTCTAGCCTCCACGTCGCTCCGACCAATCCCGTGATGCCACGTCGCCTCCGCCGCCGCTCCTAGCCAACCAGGCGCCGCCACCTCACGTTGTCGGCTCCCCTCCACCGCGTCGACCCAGCAGGCCCATCGCGGGCCCGCACAGGCCCGGATCTCCGCCGCCCGGCCCGATCGCCGCCCCGCGCCCGCGCGCCTCTGCTTCCTCGCCGGCAGCCGCCGCCCCTGCACCGTCGCTCGCCTACTGGCCCCGCCCGACTGCGCCGCGTGCCACCGCCCGCCGCCAGCAACTGCCGCCCCGCGCGCCGCGCCACTAACGACCCATGCCTGCTTCGCCACCCCGGCATGGTGCCCCCCGCGCTCCTACCTCGCCACCCGTCGCCTCCCGGTCGTGCTCCAGCCCGGATCCGGCCGGCCCCCGCTCTGGCGATCCTCTCTGACGACTTACCCACCTCCGGCCTCCTTCCCCGTCTCCTCCGGCGATGCAACTCCGGCAAGATCCCGACGAGCATCAGAAACCGTGCGAACCCTAGATCTGAAAATTTGGAGGGTAAAAATTCTTCCAAGTCCTTAGTCCCTATAATTTTTATGCATCCTTCATCATGCTATATCTCCATGACCGTAGCTCTGAATCATGCATATGATATGTCAAAATGTTCGTCTGGTTGAGTTCTTCATGCTAGTAGAATTTTCATACATGTTACTGTCCATTATGATGCCATTTTCATTGTTGCAAAAGTGCTATAAAATGTTAACTATTGGTGCTTAGCAGAAGATGGTGTTTTGGCATTTTTGTTGCATTTTATGTGTGCATTATTTAAGCATGAGGTCTACATGTGTTTTGAACTACAACATCCCATCTTTATAGGGGTGCAAGTCATGTATTTTTGTGATCTATGTGGTGACTAGCACAAGCATGCAAACTAGGCTCTGTGATGTTGCTGTTTTCAGGGACTTGGATTTTGCCAAGTCTTTTTTCCTGCCGTTATTTTGATGTCATGTAAACTTGATGCTACATTGAGATCCGTGCTTATTTTGAGATACTTCAGTAAGGATGTTTTGAACATGTGGTTATGCTCTATCCATTCATGCCCTGGTTGCAATTATGGAGTGCTCTCGCATGTGATTTTCTTGCTCTACTTTTGCTATAATATGTTCCTGGCAGATTGTTTACATGTTAATCAATATTGCCATGGTTGTTGTTAGTGATCAATGCGTCCTA
The DNA here is from genome assembly GCF_002162155.2 of Triticum dicoccoides. Lineage (NCBI taxonomy): Eukaryota > Viridiplantae > Streptophyta > Magnoliopsida > Poales > Poaceae > Triticum > Triticum dicoccoides. The sequence continues at coordinate 754,402,344 of NC_041382.1, forward strand.
TTAACTTGATCTTGCCTGGTTAGCTTCATGGACATGTCTTCTTGCCATTGTTATGCTTATGTTGTCATTTAATTCTTTGTGGTGAGTGGCATGAGCTCGCAAAGTTGCTATCATAAATCTGTTTATACCTTGCTCTGTTTTTCTTCTAAGTCTGAAACTGTTAATAAAATGTGTTGTGTTTACATGGGTGCCATCATATCTTCTTTACCTTTTTGGCTCACGTTCAGTAAGAGACTTTTTGTTATATGCATTTAGTAGAATCATGCCATGCCTTTGTTTGCTATTATGTATTCCCGCAGTATGTTGTTTGTTAGCTCTAAACAGTGCTTCCTGATGTTGTTTTGCCATGTTAGATTTTCACTAAGTCTGTGAAGCTGATATCTTGTGCACTTTTGCCATGCTTGTTTGAACTTGTTCTTGTGTGATTTAGTCATGGCTCAGTGGTCATGTTTTTTCATAACTTGTTTTTTATATGCAATTAGTAGAATCATGACATGCCTTTGTTTGCTATTATGTCTTCTTGCATCATGTTGTTTGCTAGCTCTAAACAATGCTTCCTGATGTTGTTTTGCCATGTTAGTATTTTCACCAAGTCTGTGAAGCTGATATCTTTTGCACTTTTGCCATGCTTGTTTGAACCTATTCTTATGTGAGTTAGCCATAGCTGAGTGTTCATGTTTTGGCAAGCATCTCTTGTACATCACTGCCATATGCTTTGTTGCTATGTTGGAGTGCAGTAGCTTAATTTCTTATTGCATTCTAAGTGCTATCATGTTGTTAATCGCAGTTTTTAACCATTCTTGTTTTGCTTGCTGTTTGCAAATCGTGCATCCGCTTCCGGTGATCTTTATATCGATTTCAACTGAAATCATCTCGTCTTTCCAGTTGCATACTTTGTTTGCCAAGTTGATGCCTTGATCATTCTTTCCCTTTCGGAGCACGCATCTGCATTGCATATCATATCTTGCATATCATGACATGCATTGCATCATGTTGCTTGTGCATTGCACCGTGATTGATTGTCGTTCCATTGCTTGTGTTCTTGCTTTGGGTACAGCCTGGAGAGGAACCTGTTGAGTACGCTAACGAGGATCAAGCTTTCGACAACTCTGAGAACATTGCAGGCAAGATGACCATACCCTCGAAATCACTTCTATCTTTGATTGCTAGTTGTTCGTTCTATCGCTATGTCGCACTACCTACCACTTTTCATATCATGCCTCCCATATTGCCATGTCAAGCCTCTAACCCACCTTCCTAGCAAATTGTTGTTTGGCTATGTTACCACTTTTGCTCAGCCCCTCTTATAGCGTTGCTAGTTGTAGGTGAAGTTGAAGTTTGTTCCATGTTTGGAACATGGATATGTTGGTATATCACAATATCTCTTATTTAATTAATGCATCTATATACTTGGTAAAGGGTGGAAGGCTCGGCCTTATGCCTGGTGTTTTATTCCACTCTTGCCGCCCTAGTTTCTGTCATACCGGTGTTAAGTTCCTTGATTTTGCGTTCCTTACGCGGTTGGGTGTTATGGGAACCCCTTGACAGTTCGATTTGAATAAAACTCCTCCAGCAAGGCCCAACCTTGGTTTTACCATTTGCCTCACCATCACCTATACTTTTCCCTTGGGAGTTGGGCTCCCGAGGGTCATCTTTATTTTTAACCCCCCCCCCCGGGCCAATTTTTTGAGTCTTAGGATTATATATATATCGGAGAGTAGGATTCTTTTTACTCCTCAGTCCCTTCATCTCTATGGTGAGGCCTCCCGACGTAGAAGTTTTGACTTTTCTCTCCTTAAATTTCATGAATGTTTTTTAGGATCACACGGGTATCTTGGAATCGTTCCGATAGTCTTGTGACAACAACATTGTTCTTGGTGCCTCCTAACATTTAGGGGTTGTGGCAGTGTCCCGGGGACTTGAGCTCCGAGGTGTTGTCGTCACAATTTTATCATTGCAATTCTCGAATACCTGAGTTCGCCGACATCAAAAATCTCTTTTATGTAGTTGTTGGTGAGATAACCTCGATGCCACCCAGTACTGGGGTGGGAGTTCAGGAGTATTGCCATAACTCGTATAACAGATGCTTTTTGAAGGTTGAGGTACATGATTTCTGGGTTTCTTGGTTATGTGTTGAAGGATGGATACAACAAGATGTAGGAATTCTTAGTTTGGGTGAGATATTATGCTTCCCCTGTATCCCCAACACTCGATTGCATAACCAGAAAGTTTCGGGTGTTTATAAGTGGGAATTCAAGTATATCATAGGATATCTTTCTAGCAGACACATGATATGATATGGGGTCTATCATTTGTTTGTTCCGGCTTATTTTGCAAGCCAATCCTTTATTTTGTTTTCAGTTGTGGTATTCGAGTTGCTTCAATGTCAGGTGTTGATTCCATACCTTCCCTAAGTGGTGTTCTCACACTTCTACATGAATACCAATCCTTCTTGATCATCGAGGTTGTCATGTCAATTCTTTCCAACCGGTGTGATTCTCTTCAAGATGATCCTATCATTTTTCCCATCCGCAAGATCAACTCAAAGTCTTCTCAATGTTATTTGTTTCATCCGTCCCAAGTTGCCTTTGTTTTCCCGCCCTCCCACCCTTTTCCTTCAAGGAATCAGATGTCTTAATCAGGTATCCTTTTATTAATGGGAAGTCTCTCCATTCTTTTCCGTCAATGTTCTTACCCGGTGGTTCTCATGAAGATGCCCTACAAGTTCATCATTCTTCATTCTTTTCTTCTCCGATGGGTTCAATTCAAGCTTTGTCGATCATATATTTTCCTCGTTTAAAATGATGTCTCATGCTGGTGCACCTCCTAATCGTTCATCTCTCTCTATTAATATCCGAAGTGCTGAAGATATCTTAGAAGATTCAAGTTTCTATTCTCAATTCGCTCAAGTTCTTTTGAGGATGTTATTTCATTCAAGCCGTCTAAATCAACCGGTGCAATCTCCCTTTCAAGTAATTGTTTGAAGGTGTTTCATTTGAGTGGTCCTTAACCCACATGTCTTTTTCCAGTATCTTACCTAACTCTTCTTTTTTCGGAGTTACTCTTAAATTCTTTTCAAAGTTTGACGTAAGAATGAATTGTCATCACTCAAATATCTTTCTCCAAGATCTTTCAAATTCTTTTCATCGTTGGTTCAACCTTTCTATTTTTCATTCCGGAGAGCCTCAACAATTCATGGGTGTGTTTCTCGTCGTCATTCTCAGATTTTAAAGACCGAAGAAGAGTTTCTCCTCCAAATCTTACCCGTTCTTCCAAAGATGCGTACTTCAAGCTTGATGCCATCCTCTCATAACTATTTAAGATTGTGAGAATTCTTTTCACCCATCCTAAGCAATTCAAGAGTCTTTTTAGTTTGATTCTCCGGAGCACATCATCTCAGAATTATTCATTTCAGCTTTCAACTCTCGTTCTCCAAATCTTACCGGTGCATCATTCAAGTATTCTCTAATTAGCTCGCGATCTCTTCGTTATCTTGTGTCAAATTCCCTCAAGTATTTTTCATTCGTTTCTAATTCTTCCCGGTGTTTCATTATTCTTTTTTTCGTTCATTTTCAATTCTTACAGTGGTTCATTCAAAAGTTCTATTCCTTGGTTATCATATAAATTCATTCGTTCTTTCCAAATCCTGCCGGTGGTTCATTGAAGTCCTTCTCAAGTTTGCGCTATATCTCTCTTAATCCTTTCTACGAGAATAAGTAGTACGCCAAATCCATTGCTTGTCATCAATTTAAATTGGTGAAGGATACGCATAATGTAATTCTTATTACTATTTCATCCAAGTGATCTAGTTTATTCATTCTGGAGTTGTTCATCATGTCACATTTCTTGGTTCGAGATGCTTCCTCTTTTCTTTTCCGGAGTTTCAAGTTTTCCGCTTTATATCACCACGAGATTCATCTAAATCATTGCAAGGCTTCACCTTGTGTTTTCAAATTCTCTTTCTTTCTATAAACCTTTTATTACCGCAGTTCTTCATGGAGGCTCTACCTGATGGTTCATCAAGGATTTAATTCCTTCTCGAAGTGTTCATCGAGATTCTTTTCAGAGGAGCTCAAGGATTCTTCATATTGCATTTAGAAGTGCAATTCTTTCTACCTAGTCTTTTACGGTGGTGTTATGGCATTCTTGACAATTTCTTTCGTGTTTCATGATTCCATTGTTGTCAGGAATGAGATATTTAAACCCATCACTTTCTTCCTTGGAGTTATCTTGGTATAGAGTTCACCTAAAGCCTTCCATTGGGAATGTTGCTCTTTGTGATGATTACCTATGATCCAAGATCTCTTATCACCTTGGTCGAAGAAGCTTTCTATATTTTCTAGCTCTCAATCAAATCTTTTCCCCATGAGTGGCAGGTTGTCACCTCATAATTTTGAGATGTCTTCCATAAGCCCACATCAAGCTTATCCTTTCGTTGTTGATAATCCAACAACTCCGTTCTAGCATTCGTTGTAAGCGTGCTCTCTCAAGATCTTGTTTCCCTCCGTTCATTCCATTCCATTCTTTCATTTCTTCCGGTGGCATTGTGTTGTTGCTCTCTTCCCTCATCATCTCGAATTGTGAGGACCATGTTCTTTTCATGCTTGTCCATTTAACCGGAGTGATGTCCAAATTTGTTGTTCCTCGTTCCTCTTTTCTAATGGGGTGTTTTCAACTTCGTTCATCTCTGTTATATTCTTTCTTTCAAGTTGTTCAACCTCTCAAGGTTCTTTGGTTTCACTCGTTTGTTAAAGAAGCAGCTTGTTTTACCTTTTCATCTTCCGTTTTCCCTCCGGTGCCATCCTAGATCTCGGGACGAGATCCTCTCATAGTGGTGGAGTGTTGTAACGACCCGGATACAAGTTTCCATATTTGTAACTCCGACTCTTGCCTTTTCTGGAGATTCGATATGATATTCCCCTCGTGGTTGGGGTTTTGTCTTTTGTTTTGCATTTTGTTCATGTCATGCATTTCATATCATGTCCTCATGTGCATCGCATTTGCATTCGTGTTCATCTCATACATCCGAGCATTTTCCCCGTTGTCTGTTTCGCAATTCGAGACTCCCACAGGCACCCGGCGCACCCCTCTTGCCTCTTTTTGTGAGCGGGAGTTAAACGTTCTCGGAATGGGCCAAGATTTGTCAAGTGGCCTTGGTATATCACCGGTAGACCGCCTGTCAAATTTTGTTTCATTTGGAGGTCGTTTGATGCCCCAACGGTTAACCGGGTAACCGCTAAAGCCTCTTTGTGTTGCAGCCCAACACCCCTCCAGAACATGCCAATAACCCATCTAAACCATCTCCATGTTCTTCGTCGTCGGATCACGATCGTGTGGGCAAAAACCGCACCTCATTTGGACATTCCAACCTCCTTCTACCTATAAATATGTGCCCCTCCCCGAAAATTTGCGGATGAAACCCTAGTGTCTTCCTCCTCGCGCCGCTAGACACATCCGTCCGCGCTGGACATGTCCAGCCTCCACGTCGCTCCGGCCATTCCGGTGATGCCACGTCACCTCCGCCGCCGCTCCTAGCCAACCAGGCGCTGCCACCTCACCCCGCCGGCTCCCCTCCACCGCGCCGGCCCTGCAGGCCGATCGCGTGCCTGCACAGGCCCAGATCTCTGCCGCCCTGCGCCTGTGCGCCTCTGCTGCCTCGCCGTTGCCGTCGCCGCCCCTGCGCCGTTGATCGCCTACTGGCCCCGCCTGACTGCATCGCGCGCCTCTGCTCGCCGCCGCCTTGCGCCGCCGCCAACCGCCGCCCCGCATGCCCCGCGCCACCGGCGGCCCATGCCTGCTTCGCCACCCCGGCATGGCGCCGCCCCGCGCTCCTACCTCGCCACCCGTCGCCTCCTGGTCGTGCTCCAGCCCGGATCCGGCCGGCCCCCGCTCTGGCGATCCTCTCTGACGACTTACCCACCTCCGGCCTCCTTCCCCGTCTCCTCCGGCGATGCAACTCCGGCAAGATCCCGACGAGCATCGGAAACCGTGCGAACCCTAGATCTGAAAATTCGGAGGGTAAAAATTCTAGTCCTTGTAATTTTTATGCCTCCTTCATCATGTTCTATCTCCATGACCGTAGCTCTGAATCATGCATATAATATGTCAAAATGTTCGTCTCGTTGAGGTCTTCATGCTAGTAGAATTTTCATACATGTTACTGTCCATTATGATGCCATTTTCATTGTTGCAAAAGTGCTATAAAATGTTAACTGCTGGTGCTTAGCAGAAGCTGGTGTTTTGGCATTTTTGTTGCATTTTATGTGTGCATTGTTTAAGCATGAGGTCTACATGTGTTTTGAACTACAACATGCCATCTTTATAGGGGTGCAAGTCATGTATTTTTGTGATCTATGTGGTGACTAGCACAAGCATGCAAACTAGGCTCCGTGATGTTGCTGTTTTCAGGGACTTAGGATTTTGCCAAGTCTTTTTTCCTGCTGTTATTTTGATGCCATGTAAACTTGATGCTACATTGAGATCCGTGCTTATTTTGAGATACTTCAGTAAGGATGTTTTGAACATGTGGTTATGCTCTATCCATTCATGCCCCTGGTTGCAATTATGGAGTGCTCTAGCATGTGATGTTCTTGCTCTACTTTTGCTATAATATGTGCCTGGCAGATTGTTAACATGTTAATCAATATTGCCATGGTTGTTGTTAGTGATCCATGTATCCTATTAACTTGATCTTGCCATGGTTAGCTTCATGAACATGTCTTCTTGCTATTGTTATGCTTATGTTGTCATTTAATTCTTTGTGGTTAGCGGCATGAGCTCGCAAAGTTGCTATCATAAATCTGTTTATGCCTTGCTCTGTTTTTCTTCTAAGTCTAAAACTGTTCATAAAACTTGCTATGTTTACATGGGTGCCATCATATCTTCTGTGCCCTTTTGCTCACGTTCAGTAAGAGACTTTTTTTATATGCAATTAGTAGAATCATGACATGCCTTTGTTTGCTATTATGTCTTCTTGCATCATGTTGTTTGCTAGCTCTAAACAATGCTTCCTGATGTTGTTTTGCCATGTTAGTATTTTCACCAAGTCTGTGAAGCTGATATCTTTTGCACTTTTGCCATGCTTGTTTGAACCTATTCTTATGTGAGTTAGCCATAGCTGAGTGTTCATGTTTTGGCAAGCATCTCTTGTACATCACTGCCATATGCTTTGTTGCTATGTTGGAGTGCAGTAGCTTAATTTCTTATTGCATTCTAAGTGCTATCATGCTGTTAATCGCAGTTTTTAACCATTCTTGTTTTGCTTGCCGTTTGCAAACCGTGCATCCACTTCTGGTGATCTTTATATCGATTTCAACCAAAATTATCTCATCTTTCTAGCGGCATACTTGGTTTTCTAAGTTGATGCCTTGATCATTCTTTCCCTTCCGGAGCACGTATATGCATTGCATATCATATCTTGCATATCATGACATGTATTGCATCATGTTGCTTGTGAATTGCACCACGATTGATTGTTGTTCCATTGCTTGTGTTCTTGCTTTGGGTATAGCCGGGAGACGAGTGCGTGACCGAGGAACCTGTTGAGTACGCTAACGAGGATCAAGCTTTCGACAACTCTGAGAACATTGCAGGCAAGATGACCATACCCTCGAAATCACTTCTATCTTTGCTTGCTAGTTGTTTGTTCTATCACTATGTCACGCTACCTACCACTTGTTATATCATGCCTCCCATGTTGCCATGTCAAGCCTCTAACCCACCTTCCTAGCAAATCGTTGTTTGGCTATGTTTCCGCTTTTGCTCAGCCCCTCTTATAGTGTTGCTAGTTGCAGGTGAAGTTGAAGTTTGTTCCATGTTTAATTAATGCATCATATACCTGGTAAAGGGTGGAAGGCTCGTCCTTATGCCTACTATTTTATTCCACTCTTGTCGCCCTAGTTTCCGTCATACCGGTGTTATGTTCCTTGATTTCGCGTTCCTTACGCGGTTCGGTGTTATGGGAACCCCTTGACAATTCACTTTGAATAAAACTCCACCAGCAAGGCCCAACCTTGGTTTTACCATTTGCCTCACCATCACCTATACTTTTCCCTTGGGATTCGCGCTCCCGAGGGTC
>NC_041382.1:754410602-754452274 GCF_002162155.2 Triticum dicoccoides
CAAACTGGGCGATGTCCGGCACCCCCTGGGCAACCAGCGTCTACGCCAACCTGAAGTCTTGCCCATCTAGTGTGCCCTGAGAACGAGATATGTGCAGCTCCTTGATACATCTCCAACGTATCTATAATTTTTGATTGCTCCATACTATATTATCTATTGTTTTGGACATTATTGGGCTTTATTATCCACTTTTATATTATTTTTGGGACTAACCTATTAACCGGAGGCTAGCCCAGAATTGCAGTTTTTTGCCTGTTTTAGGGTTTCGAAGAAAAGGAATATCAAACGGAGTCCAAACGGAACGAAACCTTCGGGAACGTGATTTTCTCAACGAATAAGACCCGAGAGACTTGGACCCTACGTCAAGAAATAAAACAAGAGGCCACGAGGTAGGGGGCGCGCCTACCCCCACTAGGCGCTCCCTCCACCCTCGTGCGCCCCCTGTTGCTCCAACGATGTACTCCTTCCTCCTATATATATCCACGTACCCCCAAACGATCATATACGGAGCCAAAACCCTAATTCCACCGCCGTAACTTTCTGTATCCACGAGATCCCATCTTGGGGCCTGTTCTGGAGCTCCGCCGGAGGGGGCATCGACCACGGAGGGCTTCTACATCAACACCATAGCCTCTCCGATGAAGTGTGACTAGTTTACCTCAGACCTACGGGTCCATAGTTAGTATCTAGATGGCTTCTTCTCTCTTTTTGGTTCTCAATACAATGTTCTCCCCCTCTCTTGTGGAGATCTATTCGATGTAATCTTCTTTTTGCGGTGTGTTTGTTGAGACCAATGAATTGTGGGTTTATGATCAAGTCAATCTATGAATAATATTTTAATCTTCTCTGAATTCTTTTATGTATGATTGGTTATCTTTGCAAGACTCTTCGAATTATTAGTTTGGTTTGGCCTACTAGATTGATCTTTCTTGCAATGGGAGAAGTGCTTAGCTTTGGGTTCAATCTTGCGGTGTCCTTTCCCGGTGACAGTAAGGGCAGCAAGGCACGTATTGTATTGTTTCCATCGAGGATAACAAGATGGGGTTCTCTTCATATTGCATGAGTCTATCCCTCTACATCATGTCATCTTGCTTAAGGCATTACTTTGTTTTTAACTTAATACTCTAGATGCATGCTGGATAGCGGTCGATGAGTGGAGTAATAGTAGTAGATGCAGGCAGGAGTCGATCTACTTGTTTCGGACGTGATGCCTATATACATGATCGTACCTAGATATTCTCATAACTATGCTCAATTCTATCAATTGCTCAACAGTAACTTGTTCACCCACCGTAGAATACTTATGCTCTCGGGAGAATCCACTAGTGAAACCTATGGCCCCCGGGTCTATCTTTATCATATTGATCTCCTACTACTTAGTTATTTCCTTTGCTATTTACCAAAAATATTATCTTATCATATCAATCAGATCTCACTCTCGTAAGTGGCCTTATAGGGATTGACAACCCCTATTTGCGTTGGTTGCGAGGATTTATTTGTTTTGTGCAAGTGCGAGGGACTCGCGCGTAGCCTCCTACTGGATTGATACCTTGGTTCTCAAAAACTGAGGGAAATACTTACGCTACTTTGCTGCATCATCCCTTCCTCTTCGAGGAAAACCAACGGTGTGCTCAAGAGGTAGCAAGAAGGATTTCTGGCGCCATTGCCGGGGAGGTCTTCGCAAAAGTCAACATACCAAGTACCCATCACATACCCTTATCTCCCGCATTACATTATTTTCCATTTGCCTCTCGTTTTCCTCTCCCCCACTTCACCCTTGCCGTTTTATTTGCCCTCTCTCTCTATCCTCCCTCTGTATTTGCCTCTTTTTGTTCGCTTGCTTTTCGTTTGCTTGTGTGTTAGTTTGCTTGCTTGTCACGATGGCTCAAGATAATACTAAATTGTGTGACTTCACCAATACCAACAACAATGATTTTATTAGCACTCCGATTGCTCCTCTTACCGATGCTGAATCTTGTGAAATTAATACTGCTTTGCTGAATCTTGTCACGAAAGATCCGTTTTCCGGCCTACCTAGTGAAGATGCTGCTACCCATCTAAATAGCTTCGTTGATTTGTGTGACATGCAAAAGAAGAAAGATGTGGATAATGATATTGTTAAATTGAACCTATTTCCTTTTTCGCTTAGAGATTGTGCTAAAGCTTGGTTTTCGTCTTTGCCTAAAAATAGTATTGATTCATGGAACAAGTGCAAAGATGCTTTTATCTCAGTATTTTCCTCCCGCTAAGATCATCTCTCTTAGAAACGATATTATGAATTTTAAGCAACTTAATCGTGAACATGTTGCACAAGCTTGGGAGAGAATGAAATTAATGATACACAATTGCCCTACTCATGGTTTAAATTTGTGGATGATTATTCAAAAAAATTATGTCGGATTAAATTTTGCTTCTGGAAACCTTTTAGATTCGGCCGCGGGAGGCACTTTTATGGAAATCACTTTATGAGAAGCTACTAAACTCCTAGATAATATTATGGTTAATTATTCTCAATGGCATACTGAAAGATCTACTAATAAAAAGGTGCATGCGATGGAAGAAATTAATGTTTTGAGTGGAAAGATGGATGAACTTATGAAATTATTTGCTAATAAGAGTGTTTCTTCTGATCCTAATGATATGACCTTGTCTACTTTGATTGAGAATAATAATGAATCTATGGATGTGAATTTTGTTGGTAGGAACAATTTTGGTAACAACGCGTATAGAGGAAATTTCAATCCTAGGCCTTATCCTAGTAATCCCTCTAATAATTATGGTAATTCCTACAACAATTCTTATGGAAATTATAATAAGATGCCCTCTAATTTTTAATCTAATATTAAAGAATTTATTACTTCGCAAACAAATTTTAATGCTATGATTGAAGAAAAATTGCTTAAGATTGATGATTTGGCTAGGAATGTTGATAGAATTGCTCTTGATGTTGATTCTTTGAAACTTAGATCTATTCCACCTAATAATGATATCAATGAGCCTCTCAAATCCATGAGAATTTCCATTGATGAGTGCAAAGAAAGAACCGCTAGGATGCGTGCTAAGAAAGATGCCTTTATAAGAGCGTGTTCTTCTAGTTCCTATGAAAATAAAGATGAAGATCTAAAAGTTATTGATGTGTCTCCTATTAAAATCTTTGTTTTGCAATATGAATCTTGATAATGATGGGACTGAATATGATACACCTTTACCTAGAAGGCGTTCTAAGAATTCGGAATTTGTTGATCTTGATGCTAAATTTGATAAAAGTGCGATTGAAGAAATTAAAACCCTAAATGTTGCTAAACCCACTATTATGGATTTCAAGGAATTTAACTATGAAAATTGCTCTTTGATTGATTGTATTTCCTTGTTGCAATCCGTGCTAAATTCTCCTCACGCTTATAGTCAAAATAAAGCGTTTACTAAACATATCGTTGATGCCTTAATGCAATCTTCTGAAGAAAAACTTGAATTGGAAGTTTCTATCCCTAGAAAACTTTATGATGAGTGGGAACCAGCTACTAAAACTAAAATTAAAGATCATGAATGCTATGCTTTATGCGATTTGGGTGCTAGTGTTTCCACGATTCCAAAAACTTTGTGTGATTTGTTAGGTTTCCGTGATTTTGATGATTGCTCTCTAAACTTGCACCTTGCGGATTCCACTATTAAGAAACCTATGGGAAGAATTAATGATGTTCTTATTGTTGCAAATAGGAATTATGTGCCCGTAGATTTTATTGTTCTTGACATAGATTGCAATCCTTCATGTCCTATTATTCTTGGTAGACCTTTCCTTAGAACGATTGGTGCAATTATTGATATGAAGGAAGGAAATATTTGATTCCAATTTCCATTAAGGAAAGGCATGGAACACTTTCCTAGAAATAAAATTAAATTACATTATGAATCTATTATGAGAGCCACTTATGGATTGCCTACCAAAGATGGCAATACCTAGATCTATTCTTGCTTGTTATGCCTAGCTAGGGGCGTTAAACGATAGCGCTTGTTGGGAGGCAACCCAATTTTATTTTTATTACTTGCTTTTTTATCCTGTTTAGTATTAAATAATTTATTTATCCTCTGTTTTGGTTGTGTTTTTTTTTGTTTAATTAGTGTTTGTTCCAAGTAGAACCGTTGGGAAGACTTGGGGAAAGTCTTGTTGAACTTGCTGTAAAAAATAGAAACTTTAGCGCTCACGAGAACTACTGCCATTTTTATTTGGAGAGTGATATTTAGTTAATTATTTTTTTAGATGATTACTATACAAATTCCTCACGTCCAGAAATTTATTTTAGAATTTTTGGAGTTCCATATCTTGCGCTAGCTACAGATTACTACACACTGTTCTGTTTTTGACAGATTCTGTTTTTCGTGTGTTGTTTGCTTATTTTGATGAATCTATGGCTAGTAAAATAGTTTATAAATCATAGAGAAGTTGGAATACAGTAGGTATAACACCAATATAAATAAAGAATGAGTTCATTACAGTACCTTCAAGAGGTCTTTTGTTTTCTTTCGCTAACGGAGCTCACGAGATTTTCTACTTTCAGTTTTGTGTTGTGAAGTTTTCAAGTTTTGGGTAAAGATTTGATGGATTATGGAACAAGGAGTGGAAAGAGAATAAGCTTGGGGATGCCCATGTCACCCCCAAGATAATCTAAGGACACCTAAAAGCCAAAGGTTGGGGATGCCCCAGAAGGCATCCCCTCTTTCGTGTACTTCTATCGGTAACTTTACTTGGAGCTATATTTTTATTCGCCACATGATATGTGTTTTGCTTGGAGCGTCTTGTATGATTTGAGTCTTTGCTTGTTAGTTTACCACAATTATCCTTGCTGTACACACCTTTTGAGAGAGCCATACATGATTTGGAATTTGTTAGAATACTCTATGTGCTTCGCTTGTATCTTTTGAGTTATATAATTTTGCTCTAGTACTTCACTTATATCTTTTAGAGCACGGTGGTGGATTTGTTTAATAGAAACTATTGATCTCTCATGCTTCACTTAGATTATTTTGAGAATCTTAATAGCATGGTAATTTTCTTAAAATGTTAATATGCTTGGTATATAATATTAATAATAAAAACTTTCTTATGAGTGTGTTGAATACTATGATAAGTTTGATACTTGATAATTGTTTTGAGATATAAAGATGGTGATATTAAAGTCATGCTAGTTGAGTAGTTGTAAATTTGAGAAATACTTGTGTTGAAGCTTGTGATTCCCGTAGCATGCACGTATGGTGAACCGTTATGTGATGAAATCGGAGCATGACTTATTTTTTGATTGCCTTCCTTATGAGTGGCGGCCGGGGACGAGCGATGGTCTTTTCCTACCAATCTATCCCCCTAGGAGCATGCGCGTAATACTTTGCTTTGATAACTTGTAGATTTTTGCAATAAGTATATGAGTTCTTTATGACTAATGTTGAGTCCATGGATTATACGCACTCTCACCCTTCCACCTTTGCTAGCCTCTCTAATACCGCCCACCTTTCACCGGTATCATACACCCACCATATACCTTCCTCAAAACAGCCACCATACCTACCTATTATGGCATTTCCATAGCCATTCCGAGATATATTGCCATGCAAATTTCCACCGTTACGTTTATTATGACACACTCCATCATTGTCATATTGCTTAGCATGATCATGTAGTCGACATCGTATTTGTGGCAAAGCCACTATTCATAATTCTTTCATACATGTCACTCATGAGTCATTGCATATCCCGGTACACCGCCGGAGGCATTCATATAGAGTCATATTTTGTTCTAAGTATCAAGTTGTAATTGTTGAGTTGTAAGAAAAATAAAAGTGTGATGATCATCATTATTAGAGCATTGTCCCGGTGAGGAAAGGATGATGGAGACTATGATTCCTCCACAAGTCGGGATGAGACTCCAGATGAAAAATAAAAAATAAGAGAAAGAAAAGAGGCCATAAAAAAGAGAGAAAAGGCCCAAATAAAAAAATATAATGAGAGAAAAAGAGAGAAGGGACAATTTTACTATCCTTTTACCACACTTGTGCTCCAAAGTAGCACCATGATCTTCATAGTAGAGAGTCTCTCATGTTATCACTTTCATATACTAGCGGGAATCTTTCATTATAGAACTTGGCTTGTATATTCCAATGATGGGCTTCCTCAAAATTCCCAAGGTCTTCATGAGCAAGCAAGTTGGATGCACACCCACTTAGTTTCTTTTTGAGCTTTCATATACTTATAGCTCTAGTGCATCCGTTGCATGGCAATCCCTACTCACTCACATTGATATCTATTGATGGGCATCTCCATAGCCCATTGATATGCCTAGTTGATGTGAGACTATCTTCCCCTTTTTGTCTTCTCCACAACCACCACTCTATTCCACCTATAGTGCTATGTCCATGGCTCACGCTCATGTATTGCGTGAAGATTGAAAAAGTTTTGAGAATGTGAAAAGTATGAAACAATTGCTTGGCTTGTCATCGGGGTTGTGCATGATTTAAATATTTTGTGTGGTGAAGATAGAGCATAGCCAGACTATATGATTTTGTAGGGATAACTTTCTTTAGCAATGTTATTTTGAGAAGACATAATTGCCTTGTTAATATGCTTGAAGTATTATTATTTTTATGTCAATATGAACTTTTGTCTTGAATCTTTCGGATCTGAATATTCATACCACAATTAAGAAGAATTACATTAAAATTATGCCAAGTAGCACTCCGCATCAAAAAAATCTGTTTTTATCATTTACCTACTCGGGGACGAGCAGGAATTAAGCTTGGGGATGCTTGATACGTCCCCAACGTATCTATAATTTTTGATTGCTCCATGCTATATTATCTATTGTTTTGGACATTATTGGGCTTTATTATCCACTTTTATATTATTTTTGGGACTAACCTATTAACCAGAGGCCTAGCCCAGAATTGCGGTTTTTTGCCTATTTTAGGGTTTCGAAGAAAAGGAATATCAAACGGAGTCCAAACGGAATGAAACCTTCGGGAATGTGATTTTCTCAACGAATAAGACCAGAGAGACTTGGACCCTACGTCAAGAAATAAAACAGGAGGCCACGAGGTAGGGGTGCGCGCCCACCCCCACCAGGCGCGCCCTCCACCCTCGTGAGGCCCCTGTTGCTCCACTGACGTACTCCTTCCTCCTATATATATCCACGTACCCCCAAACAATCAGATACGGAGCCAAAACCCAAATTCCACCGTCGTAACTTTCTGTATCCACGAGATCCCTTCTTGGGGCCTATTCCGGAGCTCCGCCGGAGGGGGCATCGATCACGGAGGGCTTCTACATCAACACCATAGCCTCTCCGATGAAGTGTGAGTAGTTTACCTCAGACCTACGGGTCCATAGTTAGTAGCTAGATGGCTTCTTCTCTCTTTCTGGATCTCAATACAATGTTCTCCCCCTGTCTTGTGGAGAACTATTCGATGTAATCTTCTTTTTGCAGTGTGTTTGTTGAGAACGATGAATTTTGGGTTTATGATCAAGTCTATCTATGAATAATATTTGAATGTTCTCTGAATTCTTTTATGTATGATTGGTTATCTTTGCAAGTCTCTTCGAATTATCAGTTTGGTTTGGCCTACTAGATTGATCTTTCTTGCAATGGGAGAAGGGCTTAGCTTTGGGTTCAATCTTGCGGTGTCCTTTCCCAGTGACAGTAAGGGCAGCAAGGCACATATTGTAGTGTTGCCATCGAGATAACAAGATGGGGTTTTCTTCATATTGCATGAGTCTATCCCTCTACATCATGTCATCTTGCTTAAGGCGTTATTCTATTTTTAACTTAATACTCTAGATGCATGCTGGATAGCGGTCGATGAGTGGAGTAATAGTAGTAGATGCAGGCAGGAGTCGGTCTACTTGTCTCGGACGTGATGCCTATATACATGATCATACCTAGATATTCTCATAACTATGCTCAATTTTGTCAATTGCTCAACAGTAATTTGTTCACCCACCGTTGAATACTTATGCTCTTGAGAGAAGCCACTAGTGAAACCTGTGGCCCCCGGGTCTATCTTTATCATATTTATCTCCTACTACTTAGTTATTTCCTTTGCTATTTACCTTGCCTTTATTTTACTTTGCATCTTTTATCATAGAAATACCAAAAATATTATCTTATCATATCTATCAGATCTCAGTCTTGTAAGTGGCCTTATAGGGATTGACAACCCCTATTTGCGTTGGTTGCGATGATTTATTTGTTTTGTGCAGGTGCGAGGGACTCGCGCGTAGCCTCCTACTGGATTGATACCTTGGTTCTCAAAAATTGAGGGAAATACTTACGCTACTTTGCTGCATCATCCCTTCCTCTTCGGGGGAAACCAACGCAGTGCTCAAGAGGTAGCACTCCTATCGGGATTTGTCGGCACATTTGGGCGGTCTTGCTGGTCTTGTTTTACCATTGTCGAAATATCTTGTAACCGGGATTCTGAGACTGGTCGGGTCTTCCCGGGAGAAGGAGTATCCTTCGTTGACCGTGACAACTTGTGATGGACTAAGTTGGGACACCCCTGCAGGGTATAAACTTTCGAGAGCCGTGCCCGCGGTTATGTGGCACATGGGAATTTGTTAATATCCAGTTGTAGAGAACTTGACACTTAATTAAAATGCATCGACCGCGTGTGTAGCCATGATGGTCTCTTTTCGGCGAAGTCCAGGAAGTGAACACGGTCTTGTGTTATGCTTGAACGTAAGTACCTTCAGCATCACTTCTTGATCACTTCTAGCTTCTCGACCGTTGCGTTGCTTCCCTTCTCGCTCTTATTTTCGTATGTTAGCCACCATATTTGCTTCGTGCTTGCTGCAGCTGCACCTCATTACCCCTATCCTACCCATAAGCTTAAATAGTCCTGATCTCGCAGGTGTGAGATTGCTGTGTCCTCGTGACTCACAGATACTTCCAAACAGTTGCAGGTGTTGATGATATCAGTGTAGGTGATGCAACTGAGCTCAAGTGGGAGCTTGATGAGGACCTTTGATTGTTTCTATGTTTCATTTTCGGATGATCAGTAGTGGAGCCCAGTTGGGACGATCGGGGATCTAGCATTTGGGGTTGTCTTCTTTTATTTTGGTTCCGTAGTCGGACCTTGATTGTATTTTGGATGATGTATGTTTTAACTTGTTATCTGTGTGAATTGGCGATTGTAAGACAACTCTTTATCCCCTTCTTATTCAGTACATGGGATTGTGTGAAGATTACCCCACTTGCGACTAAACCACCATGCGGCTACGCCTCTAAGTCGTGCCCCGACACGTGGGAGATATAGCCGCATTGTGGGTGTTACATCACTGCAAATAAAAGGTCTAGCAATTCAAACAGCGTCCATGGCCACTGTGACCCCATTATGTAATTCAAATCAAGACCAAAAATCAAGTAGATCCCACACAGTTTATTATAACCAACCGTGTGAGATGCAGCACAAAATATCTTCGGACCGTGTCTGAATAAGGGATCGTGTCTGATACCACTTTGCGCGTCGGTTTTTTGGCTGAACCAATTCCAAATTTTCGGCTTCCGTGGAAATATCTACTGATACGTCTCCAATGTATCTATAATTTTTGATTGCTCCATGCTATATTATCTAATGTTTTGGATGTTTATGGGCTTTATTATACACTTCTGTATCATTTTTCGGACTAACCTATTAACCTAGAGCCCAGTGCCAGTTTTTGTTTTTACCTTGTTTTAGGGTTTCGAAGAAAAGGAAAACCAAACGGAGTCCAATTGACCTAAAACTTCACGAAACCCATTTTTGGAAGGAAAGAAGCCCAGAAGACTTGAAGTGCACGTAAGGGAAGCTTCAAGGAGGCCACGAGGTAGGGGGCGTGCCCACCCCCCTGGGTGCGCCCTCCACCCTCGTGGGGCCCTCGTGGCCCCCCTAATGTACTTCTTCCGCCTATATATCTCCATGTACCCTAAAAACATCCGGGAGCACAATAGATCGGGAGTTCCACCACCAGAAGCCTCCGTAGCCACCGAAAGCCAATTTAGACCCGTTTCGGCACCTTTCTGGAGGGGGCAATCCCTCTCCAGTGGCCATCTTCATCATCCCGGTGCTCTTCATGACAAGGAGGGAGTAGTTCTCCCTCGGGGCTGAGGGTATGTACCAATAGCTATGCGTTTGATCTCTCTCTCTCTCTCGTGTTCTTGAGGTGATACGATCTTGATGTATCGCGAGCTTTGCTATTATAGTTGGATCCTATGATGTTTCTTCCCCCCTCTACTCTCTTGTAATGGATTAAGTTTCCCCTTGACGTAATCTTATCGGATTGCGTCTTTAAAGATTTGAGAACACTTGATGTATGTCTTGTCATGCATATCTGTGGTGACAATGGGATATCACGTGATTCACTTGATGTATGTTTTGGTGATCAACTTGCGGGTTCCGCCCATGAACCTATGCATTGGGGGTGGCACTCGTTTTCGTCGTGATTCTCCGGTAGAAACTTTGGGGCACTCTTTGAGGTTCTATGTGTTGGTTGAATAGATGAATCTAAGATAGTGTGATGCATATCGTATAATCATACCCACGGATACTTGAGGTGACATTGGAGTATCTAGGTGACATTAGGGTTTTGTTTGATTTGTGTCTTAAGGTGTTATTCTAGTACGAACTCTAGGGCTGTTTGTGACACTTATAGGAATAGCCCAACGGATTGATTGGAAAGAATAACTTTGAGGTGGTTTTGTACCCTACCATAATCTCTTCGTTCGTTCTCCGCTATTAGTGACTTTGGAGTGACTCTTTATTGCATGTTGAGGGATGGTTATGTGATCCAATTATGTTAGTATTGTTGAGGGAACTTGCACTAGGGAAAGTATGAACCCTAGGCCTTGTTTCAACGCATTGCAATACCGTTTACGCTCACTTTTATCATTAGTTACCTTGTTGTTTTTATATTTTCATATTACAAAAACTATTATCTACTATCTATATACCACTTGTTTCACCATCTCTTCGCTGAACTAGTGCACCTATACAATTTACCATTGTATTGGGTGTGTTGGGGACACAAGAGACTCTTTGTTATTTGGTTGCAGGGTTTCTTGAGAGAGACCATCTTCATCCTACGCCTCCTACGGATTGATAAACCTTAGGTCATCTACTTGAGGGAAATTTGCTACTGTCCTACAAACCTCTGCACTTGGAGGCCCAACAACGTCTACAAGAAGAAGGTTGTGTAGTAGACGTCAAGCTCTTTTCTGGCGCCGTTGCCGGGGAGGTTAGCGCTTGAAGGTATATATTTAGATCTTGCAATTGAGTCTTTTTGTTTCTTGTTTTATCACTAGTTTAGTTTATAAAAGAAAACTATAAAAAATGGAATTGAGTTTGTCTCATACGCTTCACCTTTTTAATATCTTTCGTAAGTATGATGGAAAGTATAATTGTGCTCAAGTACTAGAAGAAGAAATCTATGAAATGCTCGGCACTAAATCTTTGAATGATGAGCATGATTGCAATGTTGTTAGTACGAATTCTTTGAATATCCATGATACCAATGATGATTGCACTAGTGATGATGTCTCCTATAAACATGTCAATTTTTGTGGAGTACATTGGGTTTGTACGCACCCACCAAATAGGGAAGATAGATATTGCAAGAGGCATAAGTACTTAGAAACTAAATTTTTGCAAGAAAGGCTAGATGAATGTGCTGAAAATTTAAATTATATTGGCCATACTTTTAAGCTTTGCAATGAACATGATCATTTCAATACCCAATGCAAATTGTTTCATGATCGTATCGTGTCCAAAAATTGTGATGACTTTATTTCCCTTGCACATCATAATGAACTTAGTTTGCTTATGGTTTACGAAGAAATGAAACGTATAACTAATTATCTTCCAGAATTTGCCCGTTATAAACTTATTGGATTTGATCTAGAGGAAATTTATATGTATTGTGTGGTGAATTGTATTGAAAACCCTTATATTGCCAATTACATAAAGAAAACAAAACAAATAGAAGATGAAGAGAATACTAATGAAAGGGAAGAGGCTTCCCAATACCCTCCTATTATTTCTTATGATGAATCAAGTAACGAGAAGGAGCCTCCTATTCAACCAATCTCATTAATAAGGAGCTCCAAAAAGAGGATTGAACCCACACATGATGTGGTGAATAAGAAGAAAAGAAAAGGAAGAGAGGTAAAAAGATATCTCCCCCAAATAGTGCTGCTCCTATTACTATTGTGCCTCATGAAAATATAATTGTGGAAGATAATGATACTTCTTATGATCTTGAAAATCTTTTTGGCACTTGCTTGGAAGAATATGATAATTGCTATACTATTGGTGCTATCCATACTATTAATGATGAGAGTGATTATGCTTATAATATGAAAAGGCCCAAGCTTGGGGATGCTATGTTTGATGAAGATGATGTTTTTGAGGATATATTTGCTGCAATTAATGTTTGTCCCAAGTTTGGGGATGCTACGCTTAATGAAGATGATATTTTTAGTATCCCAAGTTTTGATATGCAAATTTATAATGATAATAACATGCCTCCTACTTATGATAATTATTGGGATGATACATATGCGATAAAAAGTAGTGAGGATTATATTTATAAAACTTGTCATGATTGTGGTTACCCCTTTTCTGAACATTACTATTTTAATGTGGAAACAATTTATAGTATTCGAGTCTCTTATGATGCTCCCACTATTCCGAATGAGAAGAATTTTGCTTATGTGGAGGGTAATAAAATTTCTATGCTTGTAGATCATGGAAAGAATGCTTTAGGTGCTGGTTATATCGTCGAATTCATTCATGATGCTACTGAAAATTATTATGAGGGAGGAATATATGCTTGTAGGAATTTCAATAATATCAAGTTTCCTCTCTATGTGCTTAAAGTTTTGAAGTTATGCTTGTTTTGCCCTCCTATGCTAGTTGATTATTGTTCCCACAAGTTGTTTGATCACAAAATCCCTATGCATAGGAAGTATGTTAGACTTAAATGTGCTAGTCATATTCTTCATTGTGCTCTCTTTATGTTTCAATTCTTATCTTTTATGTGAGCATCATTGAAATCATCATACCTAGCTAGGGGCGTTAAACGATAGCGCTTGTTGGGAGGCAACCCAATTTTATCTTTGTTCCTTGCTTTTTGTTCCTGTTTAGTAATAAATAATTCATCTATCCTCTGTTTAGATGTGGTTTTATGTCTTTAAAGTGTTTGTGCCAAGTAGAACCTTTGGGAAGACTTGGGGAAAGTCTTTTTAATCTTGCTGTAAAAAACAGAAACTTTAGCGCTCACGAGAATTGCTGCCATTTCTTATTGGAGAGTGATATTTAGTTAATTCTTTTTGAAGATGATTAATAGATAAATTCCTAAGGTCCAGCAATTTATTTGAGAATTTTATAAGTTCCATAAGTATACGTTTGATCCAGATTACTACAGACTGTTCTGTTTTTGACAGATTCTGTTTTTCATGTGTTGTTTACTTATTTTGATGAATCTATGGCTAGTAAAATAGTTTATAAACCATAGAGAAGTTGGAATACAGTAGGTTTAACACCAATATAAATAAAGAATGAGTTCATTACAGTACCTTGAAGTGGTGGTTTATTTTCTTATATTAACGGAGCTTACGAGTTTTCTGTTAAGTTTTGTGTTGTGAAGTTTTCAAGTTTTGGGTAAGGATTCGATGGACTATGGAATAAGGAGTGGCAAGAGCCTAATCTTGGGGATGCCCAAGGCAACCCAAGGTAATATTCAAGGACAACCAAAAGCCTAAGCTTGGGGATGCCCCGGAAGGCATCCCCTCTTTCGTCTTCATTCATCGGTAACTTTACTTGGAGCTATATTTTTATTCGCCACATGATATGTGTTTTGCTTGGAGCGTCCTTTTATTTCATTATATTTTGCTTGCTGTTTGAATAAAATACCAAGATCTGAAATTCTTTAATGATAGAGAGTCTTCATATAGTTGCATAATTATTCGACTACTCATTAATCTAAACTTATATCTTTGGGGGTAGTTTGTTGTTTCTCTAGTGCTTCACTTACATCTTTTTAGAGCACGGTGGTGGTTTTATTTTATAGAAATAGATGAACTCTCATGCTTCACTTATATTATTTTGAGAGTCCTAAACAGAATGGTAATTTGATTTGGTTATGAAACTATTCCTAATATGATGGCATCCAAGAGGGATATAATAAAAACTTTCATATAAAGTGCATTGAATACTATGAGAAGTTTGATACTTGATGATTGTTTTGAGATATGAGGATGGTATTATTAGAGTCATGCTAGTTGAGTAGTTGTGAATTTGAGAAATACTTGTTTTGAAGTTTGTGATTCCCGTAGCATGCACGTATGGTGAACCGTTATGTGATGAAGTCAGAGCATGATGTATTTATTGATTGTCTTCCTTATGAGTGGCGGTCGGGGACGAGCGATGGTATTTTCCTACCAATCTATCCCCCTAGGAGCATGCGTGTAGTACTTTGTTTCTATAACTAATAGATTTTTGCAATAAGTATGTGAGTTCTTATGACTAATGTTGAGTCCATGGATTATACGCACTCTAACCCTTCCACCATTGCTAGCCTCTCTAGTACCACGCAATTTTCGCCGGTACCATAAACCCACCATATACCTTCCTCAAAACAGCCACCATATCTACCTATTATGGCATTTCCATAGCCATTCCGAGATATATTGCCATGCAACTTTCCACCGTTCCGTTTATTATGATACACTCCATCATTGTCATATTGCATAGCATGATCATGTAGTCGACATCGTATTTGTGGAAAAGCCACAGTTCATAATTCTTTCATACATGTCACTCATGAGTCAGTGCATATCCCAGTACACCGCCGGGGGCATTCATATAGAGTCATATTTTGTTCTAAGTATCGAGTTGTAATTGTTGAGTTGTAAGAAAAATAAAAGTGTGATGATCATCATTATTAGAGCATTGTCCCAGTGAGGAAAGGATGATGGAGACTATGATTCCCCCACAAGTTGGGATGAGACTCCGAACGAAAAATAAAAAAAGAGAAAGAAAAGAGGCCATAAAAAGAGAAAAGAGCCCATAAAAAAGGGAAGGCCAAAATAAAAAAATAAAAAAAATGATGAGAGAAAAAGAGAGAAGGGGCAATGCTACTATCCTTATACCACACTTGTGCTTCAAAGTAGCACCATGATCTTCATGATAGAGAGTCTCCTATGTTGTCACTTTAATATACTAGTGGGAATTTTACATTATAGAACTTGTCTTGTATATTCCAATGATGGGCTTCCTCAAAATGCCTTAGGTCTTCGTGAGCAAGCAAGTTGGATGCACACCCACTTAGTTTCTTTTTGAGCTTTCATACACTTATAGCTCTAGTGCATCCATTGCATGGCAATCCCTACTCACTCACATTGATATCTATTGATGGGCATCTCCATAGCCCGTTGATACACCTAGTTGATGTGAGACTATCTTCTCCTTTTTGTCTTCTCCACAACCACCATTCTATTCCACCTATAGTGCAATTTCCATGGCTCACGCTCATGTATTGCGTGAAGATTGAAAAAGTTTGAGAACATCAAAAGTATGTAACAATTGCTTGGCTTGTCATCGGGGTTGTGCATGATTTAAATATGTTGTGTGGTGAAGATGTAGCATAGCCAGACTATATGATTTTGTAGGGATAACTTTCTTTGGCCATGTTATTTTGAGAAGACATGATTGCTTAGTTAGTATGCTTGAAGTATTATCATTTTTATGTCAATATGAACTTTTATCTTGAATCTTTCGAATATGAATATTCGTACCACAATTAAGAAGAATTACATTGAAATTATGCCAAGTAGCACTCCGCATCAAAAATTCTGTTTTTATCATTTACCTACTCGAGGACGATCAGGAATTAAGCTTGGGGATGCTGATACGTCTCCAACGTATCTATAATTTTTGATTGCTCCATGCTATATTATCTACTGTTTTGGATGTTTATGGGCTTTATTATACACTTTTATATCATTTTTCAGACTAACCTATTAACCCAGAGCCCAGTGCCAGTTTTTTTAACCTTGTTTTAGGGTTTCGAAGAAAAGGAAAACCAAACGGAGTCCAATTGACCTGAAACTTCACGGAACCCATTTTTGGAAGGAAAGAAGCCCAGAAGACTTGAAGTGCACGCAAGGGAAGCTTCAAGGAGGCCACGAGGTAGGGGGCGCGCCCACCCCCTGGGCGCGCCCTCCACCCTCGTGGGCCCCTCGTGGCCCCCCTGATGTACTTCTTCCGCCTATATATCTCCATATACCCTAAAAACATCCGGGAGCACAATAGATCGGGATTTCCGCCGCCAGAAGCCTCCGTAGCCATCGAAAGCCAATCTAGACCCGTTCCGGCACCCTGCCGGAGGGGGCAATCCCTCTCCGGTGGCCATCTTCATCATTCTGGTGCTCTCCATGACGAGGAGGGAGTAGTTCTCCCCCGGGGCTGAGGGTATGTACCAATAGCTATGTGTTTGATCTTTCTCTCTCTCTCTCTCTCTCTCTCTCTCTCTCTCTCTCTCTCTCTCTCTCTCTCTCTCGTGTTCTTGAGGTGATACGATCTTGATGTATCGCGAGCTTTGCTATTATAGTTGGATCCTATGATGTTTCTTCCCCCCTCTACTCTCTTGTAATGGATTAAGTTTCCCCTTGACGTAATCTTATCGGATTGAGTCTTTAAAGATTTGAGAACACTTGATGTATGTCTTGTCATGCATATCTGTGGTGACAATGGGATATCACGTGATTCACTTGATGTATGTTTTGGTGATCAACTTGCGGGTTCCGCCCATGAACCTATGCATTGGGGGTGGCACTCGTTTTCATCGTGATTCTCCGGTAGAAACTTTGGGGCACTCTTTGAGGTTCTATGTGTTGGTTGAATAGATGAATCTAAGATAGTGTGATGCATATCGTATAATCATACCCACGGATACTTGAGGTGACATTGGAGTATCTAGGTGACATTAGGGTTTTGGTTGATTTGTGTCTTAAGGTGTTATTCTAGTACGAACTCTAGGGCAGTTTGTGGCACTTATAGGAATAGCCCAATGGATTGATTGGAAAGAATAACTTTGAGGTGGTTTCGTACCCTACCATAATCTCTTTGTTCGTTCTCCGCTATTAGTGACTTTGGAGTGACTCTTTGTTGCATGTTGAGGGATAGTTATGTGATCCAATTATGTTAGTATTGTTGAGGGAACTTGCACTAGCGAAAGTATGAACCCTAGGCCTTGTTTCAACGCATTGCAATACTGTTTACGCTCACTTTTATCATTAGTTACCTTGTTGTTTTTATATTTTCAGATTACAAAAACTATTATCTACTATCCATATACCACTTGTTTCACCATCTCTTCGCCAAACTAGTGCATCTATACAATTTACCATTGTATTGGGTGTGTTGGGGACACAAGAGACTCTTTGTTATTTGGTTGCAGGGTTGCTTGAGAGAGACCATCTTCATCCTACGCCTCCTACGGATTGATAAACCTTAGGTCATCCACTTGAGGGAAATTTGCTACTATCCTACAAACCTCTGCACTTGGAGACCCAACAACGTCTACAAGAAGAAGGTTGTGTAGTAGACATCATCTACCTCCCTGCCCCCTCCCCCTTACCAAAAGCCTTCCTTTCCAAGTTGAAACATTTGCTCCTTGCTTGCATCGCCGCCGCTTCCTCGCCGGCGACCCTCCTTCACGCTGCTCGGCCTCGCCTATCCGGGCAGGTAATCCACACCCGACCCCCATCCTCCTCCTTCTTCCACATCCGACATGGCCCGACTGCCGGCGCGAGTGCGACACCTTCCACCCAAATGAACGACCCCTCCACCAAATAAGCACCGGCCTAAGCCATGCTGTACGCAGTATAGCCAGGACCTCAAGGAGCATTTGGCAGTGGTGAAGCAAATCGCGGCTGCACGCGCGGATGAGGTCGCTATGGCTGCCATTCGTGCGGACCCCCAGATCTTGAAGAAGCACCTTGCCATTTGCTAGCTACGCCGGTTATGCATGCTCGATTTACCCGTCGTGTGTGTTGCTCCTGCCTTTCCTTCACAAATTCTTGTGAATTGTGCTATCTAATTTTACCATGCGATCTGTTGCTCTAGTGTATATGTTCTATATGTCGTGCAGTGCGGTGCTCACTTAGTAACTGTTTTGTTAATTAGTTGTCGTCTTCAGTTAACTATTTGGTTCAAAACTGCAAATGTGATTTTCAATTCTTCAGGCTCCAATTTTGTATTTTCTTCCATGTGAGAAATAAATCGAATTTATCTTTAA
Source organism: Triticum dicoccoides (assembly GCF_002162155.2). Taxonomy (NCBI): domain Eukaryota; kingdom Viridiplantae; phylum Streptophyta; class Magnoliopsida; order Poales; family Poaceae; genus Triticum; species Triticum dicoccoides. Next base: position 754,428,919 of record NC_041382.1, read on the forward strand.
AAATTATGGGTGCATTCTGTTATTGTATACCATGTGAGGAATAAATTGAATTTGGGTGTAGTAAATACATGAGAAACAAATATAATCGCTACAATTGGCTGTAGTTAACTATTTGGTTAACTATTTGATCTTCTATTAGGAGTATGTTATATTATGCAATCTGGTGCTCAGTTAATATTTGGTTCATTTGTTGTGGTGTTTAGTTAACTGCTTGGTTCAATTCTACAATGCGATATCCAATTGTCATGGGTAGAATTTTGTATTGTTGTGCATGTGAGGAATAAATCAAATTTGGTTGCACTTAATACATGAGAAACATATACAAGTGCTATATTTCCTAATTCTTAATCATGCTTGGTTTGGATAAATGGGTTTTCCCTGTGTCTTGAATTAATCTGATGAATCTGCAATGTGATTATTTTTCATCAACATATTTTATTGATAGCATACGAACCCTTACTTAACTGATGACTAACTACCTTATATGTCTTGCAGGGAAACAATGGGAAGCACTAAGGTTTACAATCGAGGTTAGCACGTGCATGGTCCGTTGTCTAATAACACATTATTGTGCAATTGCAGGAACCATTCTAATATTTAGGTTCTTAACAATTTGGTCTTGCACATGTAGGTCCTACTGTCAGAGGTTTTAACCCACTGTTCAACCCTTTTTGCATATGGGAAAATGAGTTGTCCATGAATATCAGTCAAGTCAAGAAACTCAGAAAGATTGTTAGGATAAAAAAATTAGCAACAAAAAACAAAAAGATCTATGTCTGTACAATGAAGAAGACATCAGTTCACTACAGGATGGTACTAACTATTATACCTTTCCTTTTTTTTATTCCTTTGCCCCATTTCCAATATAGAGAAGATATTTATGCACATCCTTGTTTTCAGGCCTTTCCAAAGCAGTTCACTGATGATTACCTCTCAAACCACCTGTATGGTCAGGAGACGAGGAAGGTATTCATACAACACCCACGGTTCAATATTGAAGTGTTCCTGAAGAGGACGAAGGATGGACGGTCAATCATCCACAGGCACTGACATAAAGTTACAAAGACCTTCAGCATCAATGAAGGCTCAATATTCGCCTTCTGCTTCAGCAGTTTTCCAGATGAGATACATCTGTCTATGTACTGTCTATGATGCTAATTTTGAAAGGTTATAGATGTTGCATGTGAAACTTGGTCTTGCTATAGCTGAGTGCTGAAACTATATGATGTTGTACTCTGATGTATTTCAATTATGAAAATGAAATATATTGTGTGCTTAATATGAACTGTCAATTAGATTAATAAATGGATTATGAATAATCGGATAATTAGCCTGCTAATTGGGTTTTACTATTGCGAACGGTTGTTAAAAAAATATCATGGGCGATGACCTCAGGCAACGCACACAGTTTCTAGGAATAAACCGTGTTGGATCAATAAACAATCACACACGACTCTTTTGAAAACTGTTTGTGTTAGGCTACCTTGCGCAAACGTTTACCATATGAAAACTGTGTGTGATGGACAACCTTTGCCACACAGTTTCTTCCACAGACCGTGAGTGATATATTCAATAACGCAAGCAATTTAACGGGAAAAATTGTGTGTGATGTACCTGTTAACGGAAACGTTTTCCTTGGAGCGACTGTGTAGGATGTACATACGAACGGAGACGTTTAGCGGGGACTGACTATGTGGGATGTACTTGCGACCGAAAATAATTTTGTCGTATAATTGTATTTTTTAGCTCTATTGTATGTATTTTCGTATTTGAGCGCTTGCCGGTCGCACACGACCTCATCTTGCTGAACGTGTGTGCCAGGAGGGCATATCCCCGATGGTTTCTGGGTTGTGTGGGAAGAACCCCCCTATCGCCCACACTCATTTGGTGACGGTTCCAGATGCCGTCGCGGAAAGGGGTTTTAAACCGTTTGTTTAGGAGCTCGTTGTACTAGTGTGGCTTTTTGGCCAAGGTGAAAAGGTTGCAAAAGCATAATCAAAAGCCCAAATAAAGAAGGCCTAGACATTACAAACATGAGAACCATAAACCAAAACAAATTAGACATTATTGTTGACGTCACTCCACCAAGCTAGGTGGAAGTGTAGAATTGACAATCCTCTTAAAGGTGAATGTAAAATTCCTATTTACACTCAGAAATCCGTCAAAAGCCATGCCTGAATCTTGATGATTTACTGTTTTCATAGCTTTTTTCACAAACACAATTCTGCTGCAAAACAAAGCAGATTGTAAAAATAAAGTATATGTCAATAGAGTAGATGGCATCTACTTCTAACTCATATATTTAACACAATTAAATAGTGTAATTAATGTATGGAAAATGTGCAATTATACCTGGAACATAAATGAATTTCTATATTAAACAGCCCCACAACTGTACATGTAGCAAAAAAATGTTACCAAATATAATTCTTACAAGCACATAGTTGACATGTGGCTAGCAACCAAATATTGGTCAAAGCTATCAAGAAGGCTAGAAGTAGCTTCATCATCTACATGTGACATGCAAGCATATATCAATCGCAAGCTTACTCTAAACCACATCCATTTAATTTTCATACATGTCAGTGGCATCCATATATGTCAAATTCATCCAAAGCCGCTACATCCTTCTATACATCCATTGCATCCATTTGCACCCAATTGTGTGCTTGCCAACTATGTCCCTTTTTGACCACATATATCTCAAACTGCATCCATATCAACAATGTCCATCTTGATTGCATCATTCTCAATGCTCCTATTTTCGACTGATCCTTTCTAACTGCATGTATGTGTACTGCATGTTGTTCATCACAATTGATTCCATATCTCAACTATGGTACGTCTTGTAGGATGTGATCCTAGTTCTAGTATGATGAAAGTAGTTAATGCTAAAGGATGTGAGTTTGGTTCTAGGAAGATGTAAATCGTAGTCTCCTCGGAACATGCCCCATGTTACCCTATTTCCAACGAAAGATGAAAAGCACAAAGTAACTACTCACTCTAGTAATATGCAAGTTAGGCTGCATGATGCAGTTGAAATGATGCAACATACAAAATAAATAATTGGAGCAAGAAAATAAAAAACAATGAAGAAGAAACTACAGTGAAATGACATGAACCAATGCCCAAGCAGTTGTTGGAGCGCAGAAACACACTCTTAGAGGTATCTTTACCAGTTAAGAAACTAATAATGTATATAGCTGAATAATAACCATAAAAGTATTTTTTTTAAAACAATAAAGCTCCACACCCTATAGCCATCAATGAATATCACAAGCATATAGGGAGTATGTATACATCGTTACATTTCTATCTTTCAATTGGTAGAAAAATATATTGATACTCAACTATCATACCAGAACCTTAGGCCAGTCAGTCAGCGACCATCTAGCGTTGTAAGGCTAGCACCATTGGTAGACATTTCCAAGCCTTCAACCGTTCTCTGTGCAAAATACATCGGTTGCTTCGGCATTGCGGGAGGCATGGCTTCGTTATCCAACATGGACACAACCGATGGCATGTGTGGCCTAGCATTGGGGCTATCATGCACACACATCAATCCAATGTGGATGCACTTTGACACTTCATCACGGGAGTAGCTCTCCGTGAGTGTTGCATCCATGAAATCCATTGCTTTTCCATCTTTCCATAGGTTCCATGCCTAAAACATCACGTTGAAGTTTGTGACTATATTTGGTACCGCATTATGTTTGTTTTTTCTAAAATTAAAGTGTTAAAATTACTAAGGAATTTGAAGCATTTAATAATGACACTTACATATGCTATGAGATTCCGGAAATCCATTACAAGATGATGAGGTGAGCTGATCTTTAATCCACTTACAATCTCCAGCAAGAAAATACCAAAGCTGTAGGTGTCAGACTTCAATGAAAAGATTCCCTCCATCGCATATTCAGGTGACATGTAACCACTGTTTGAAAGATTTAACAATTAAGCTAAGCTTGTGTATGTAGTTTGAGTATGATTCAAGCATATAAATAAGAAGAAGAAAATCAGTCATAAACACCGAATGATGCGCTTGGTCCAAATTGAACCTTTATTATGCAATGCCTATGTTATAGTCCAAATTTTCTTAAAGTGATTCACGTTTACTTGGTTAGTTCTTTGGTCCCATCCGACTCTGAAAAAAATGTTAGGAGATGAGGGAAATACTATCATATTATAACTTGCAAAATCCCTTAAAGTAAGATTTATGCCATGTGTAAAATGATAATAAAGAAAAAATAATGTAGTCTTTTGTACAAAGGACATTCTTTGGCTGATTTTTTTAGGTTCCGAACGACATCCATGCAATCAAAAATTGTTCCATTTTGTTTCTAAATCTTCAAATGTTCAAAGGTACCCTATATAACTAGGTTAATTTGGAAGGTGAGTTAATGTTTCCCCAAAATAAAAGAAGAATCACATGTGTGGAGAAAGCAATAGGGTAAGAACAAAAATCGGCAACTAACATGATTATTTTTATTTCATAAAAACATGAAGATGATGAATCTATCTTGTCGGTTTTGCACAAAAATATAAATAAATAAAAATTCAACTCATTTTTGCAGGTTATCATTTCATTGAAATAAATATAATTGTAGACGATCTACAAATAATGAATACATACCTACTTTTTCAAAACAACGTTAGGGTTCACACAAAACATTAAAAAGTTCATGGCTTAATATTGATAGTTGTGTAGTTCAGGATTCGAGGTAAATCAACCAAAACAGTTGGGGCGAGTTGAAGATAGACTATTCTATTAAAAATGATGAGATCAAGGCCACTGTGAGAGGTACTTACTATGTCCCAACTACATGTTTGGTACGCTCGTGTTGCTCATTGCCTCCAAAGATCCTTGCCATTCCAAAATCTGCTATCTTTGGGTTCATCTCTGAGTCTAGCAGGATGTTGCTCGGCTTGAGGTCTTGATGAATTATCGTCATTCTCGAATCTTAGTGTAGATATAGTAATCCTCTAGCTACCCCTTTGATTATGCTAAATCTTCTTGGCCAATTGAGTGTAGATTTTCTTTCATTATCTGTCAGAGTATAGATCATATACGGAGCCATTCATGCAAGCATATATGTTTGTTTAGTTGATTCAAATTTAGTTTCTATAGTAGTATGCAAGAACGTACCAAAAAGGAATTTGTCTAGACTTTTGTTGGGTAGGTATTCGTATATAAGCAACTTCTCATCCTCATGAATACAATATCCAAGGAGTCTAACAAGATTCTTGTGCTGTAGTTTGGCAATAAGAACAGCTTCATTTCTGAAATGCTCTATTCCCTGCTCAGATCCCTTGCTATAAGCCTTTTAATAGCAACTTCCTTGCCATCTTGCATTGTCCCCTGCAAGATTCTCATCATTATTGATTTTACCAGGAGGAAATTAAAAACAATTTTGAATCTTTATTTAGATCTTAAGGTAAACATTTTATATGCAACCTTATAAACTTTCCCAAAACCTCCTTTTCCAAGCATGTTGGTGTCATGGAAACCATTCGTTGCAGCAGCAATGTCTTCGAACGTTATCCGCGGAAATTCTAGACTTTGATCCCAAACTTCTTGTGAAGGTCTCAAATGTACATGCAGGGCCGATCTTTGTAGGGCTCCATTGTCTTGATGTATGCCTACAGAAAATATCAGGCATGTAAACTCAACAGTAGGACATATGAACAACCCAAAGCATATTGCAAGAGGTGTTGTCTCTTCATTTACCTCTGGGTTTGCATATACAGAAACGACATATGCATGCGAGTATCAGCAAGAATGCTATAAGTGGGAGTACAATCTTAAATACCAAATGGACACCGCTGATCTTGTTGTTGGTTCTTGCATAATTGTCCCCTGTGAAGAAAGTACAGAAATGAGTACTGGGTCAAGGCCTTTATGAAACTACTGTTTCTTTGATAGTCACGACTAGGCGTGACCTTGTACCCCTTGCAATTTAATTTTTTCAGAAAGATCTAAAGTAGTTTATCGTAAGTATCATAAGTCTTTACAAATACAACCCTATAGAAAAAGAATATTAAATCCAACCTTTTCTAGGAAATCAAGTTTTAATGTGCTAATACGATTACTTTTCCGGTGTGCGTGTAGCAATGCAACCTTTTCTCAGTGCGTACCGAAGCACTGAATGAAAAATATTTGGGTTCACCTTCCAATGCGGGGATGGACAAGAGCGATTGTTTTCAGTTCCTGATTGATAGCGTTATTATGAAAATTAGCGGATGGAAAGAAAAAATATTATATGTTGGAGCAAAGGAAATTTTGCTCAAATCTGTTTTTCAAGCGATCCCAACTTATGCCATGGCTGTCTTTAAAATTCCTATTTTTTGCAAAGGAATCATTGACGCGATGTCGTAATTTTGGTGGGGTGACGAGCATAATTAGAAAAGGATGCACTGGATGGCATGATAAAAGATGTGTTCCAAAAGGTTCAGAAGGAATGGGATTCTGAGATATACACCGTTTCGATCTGGCATTGTTTGGCATTGTGAGCTAAACAAGCTTGGCATCTCCTGGATAATCTGGATTCACTATGTGTTACAATATTAACAGCCGATTATTTCCCGGAGGGCAACTTGACGAACGCAAGTTTAAAAAAGGGTTCCTCCTTCACTTGGAAAAGCGTTATGGCGGGAATGAAATCTCTTAGAAATGGTTATATATGGAAAGTCAAAAATGGACAAAATATCGACATATGGAGAGATGCATGGATCTCGAATTGTGCGAATAGGATAATTATTACTTCTAGACGAGGGAATCTACTGGAGAAAGTTTCTGACCTTATTGATCCAGTGAGGAACGGGTGGGATGAAGATTTGATAAGACAAAAGTTGTGGCCAATTGATGCTCAAAGAGTCCTAGCGATCCCCCTCCCTATGCATAATATGCCGGATTTAATTGCTTGGAGCTATACTAAAAACGGTTTGTTTACTGTATGATCAGCTTACTTGGAGGGACGGAAGTAGTTGTTGCCGCCGCATCTCAGCGCCTCCTTCCTCACGCACCCTGCTTTGGAGGAGTCGCCGCCGTCGGCCGGCTCGAACCCGACGAGGCACCTGCACTCCCGGACGGCCCCTTTGACCCGCAGTAGCCGAACGGCCCGCACGCGCCGTAGACGAGGCACCCCTTGCCCGGCCGCTCGAACAGGGGCACCCACGACGACGACGACCCCTCAACCCACACGCTGAACATCACCTCGCCCGTGTGGTCGAGCTTCCAGTGCGACCTCGCCGGGGCCGAGTCGTCGGCTCTGTTGTAAGTGAAGTAGGCCACCTCTCCGTCATCGATCATCTGGGACAAGAAGGATTTGGTGAAGCTGGCGGCCGTGGCGCCGTTCCACACCCCGGCGCGCCAGTAGAGACTCGACCCTCGCCAGGTGAGGATCTGGAGGCCCGTGCTGGTGTCGCCGCTCAAGACGAACTCGCCGGTGGACGGGTCGTCGGGGCCCTTCCACGCCACGATGCGCGCCGCTACGTGGGTCTTGTAGTTCACCCACAGCTTGAATCCCGGGAGAAACGTGTCGGTCGGCTGAACGTAGCTCTGCCATATCTCCGTGCCGTTCCGCGACCGGAGAACAAAGTTTCCGGTGTCGAGCAGCACCGCCACCGCACCTCTGCCACCTGATCCCGCGGTGGTGACGTTGTTCGTCTTCGTCTTCGTCGCCCAGAGGACACGGCCGTCGGAGTCGGACAAGACGAGGTCAGAGGTGTTGCTCACGACCAGCTTCCCGGGCAAGCTGCTCGTGATCGGGTTGTCGCGGTTGGCCACCCACACGTATGTTCGCTCCGAGATGTTGTGGTACCATATGCCTAAATATGTGTTGGCGGCGGAGCTTTGCAGGGAGAAGAAGCCAAGGGCGAAGAGGCCATTGCTGGAGATGAGCTCGTCGCCGGGCGAGAGTGGCTTAGTGGGTGTTAGGCGGTCATTGGAGTTGCAGGAACAAACCAGCAGCATGAGGATGAAGATGGCCGGGAGAGAAGCCATACTCTGGTGCGTTAGCGCCTGAGCGAAATGTGGCATAAGATCTCGCTTCCCATTTGGAATTCGGAGACCATGATGTCCCACATTATAGCTGACAACTATATCTGCCGTGAGCTCAACGGCATCTTTTGGCTTCCGCGGCAGAGCGACCACGGCCTCTCGCTGTTTCGCTCAAGTTGCAGCTGCTGGACACCGACGGGGTTCGTACAAATAATTTTCCCAGACCTATTATTATGTAATAAATGCCCTAACATAACGTACATAAGGAATGATTTGTCCTCTATAATTGGGTGTAGCTAGGTCTCTCAGTCTAGTGAGACTTAACCAAGACTCAATCAAGTGACGTAGCATAGCATGTAAGGAAAGAAAAACTAAAAGAATTTTCTGCACGAATCTTCATGTAAGGTATCACGAATGTAACATCAACGGAGGCATAACCAAGTCGATTGAAATTTAGCAACACTACTTTAGTTTGCCCCTCCCCATGGTGGGCCTGCTCCTTAAATTTGAATGCAACCCTTCCATCCTGGCAAGCCCATAACAACTTTTGGGTAGGTGTCTTTTAAACAAGGAGGGAAATAGTATAGTCTTGTACTGTGATTTTGTCATATTAGAGATTTTTTGGAAGTCAGGAAAATAAATTATATTTTTCTAGTTCATTGTACGAAATTTGTAAATGGCTTTGCTACCTCTTATTTCTTTTGTTATAAACGCTATAAGGGCTTCAGTTCGTTAAAGCCGGGCAAGTGCCTCCTTTCAAAAAATGATAATTTGTAATTGGCACACCAGATCTTTTCTATTTTTACCAAACGCGACGTTTGATAGTCAATATGCATCCAACGGCACCTTTTTTCGTCCCGTGAAACTCACTCCGCCATCACCTACCAGATCTTTTCTATTTTAATCTTTCCTCGATGTCGTCGTCCCGTTGGACCGGGTCTTCCGTGCACCGGAGAAACCAGGACGCTTCCTCAACCTCCGACCCGTCATCACCTACCTCGTGCAGCCGTCGTACTACCTCACGTGCGCCGTTGGCTCTCCACTGGCCATCGTCGCCACACCGTCGTGCCCGCCGCCGCTTGGCCCGTGGGAGGTGGGCGCATGCCGCGCCGCAGCCCAGACACTACTCCATTGTGCTCACCATGTTCCTCGTCCTCGGCATGGACCTCCTCCGAAAGTACACCTGCTCCTCGGAACAAATTCTAGATAACACAGTTGCACCTAAAAAATTCGTATGGGCCAGTCCATTCATTTTACACAAAAAGTGACATGTGCTATAAATTAGTTCTCATGAACTTGCTCTGCAACTATTTCAAAAGATTCTGAATTTGCCATGATAATGTGTGAACTAGGATTTTCCCACGACAACTACGGATTGTGCCTACAATGCTGAACCCAAAACTACAGATTGAAAATTACCATAGTAACTGTGGCATTGAAATTGCCATGACATCTCTACCATTGTTAAAGATGGTTGAACCAATTTTGCCATGGCAAAAATTGTTCTTCATAAGCAAAAGAATTACACAATTGCAGTGGAGACGCGTTGTCAACTTGCCAACACTGCATATTACCCCATGGCAACTATAGATTACCCCAGAGCAAAAGGTACATTTCGAAAATTTGTCATGATAAAAGATGGGGGGTGAAATTGCTGTTTTATTTTATATTTTTCTTCCAACAGAGCTAATGGTGGGCTGTCACCGCAGATGTAATGCGGACGGTGAGAATTATAGCTGGTTAAACCAAGATCAATCCAACTCGTGCCAAAGGTAGACTTCCAGCTTTCGTCGATCGCCGTTGCTGCATCACCACTCAAATTACCTTTAGATTTCTTTTGCGAATGAAAGTACCATCTTTTTATTGTGCATACCATTCTTTCATATATTTTTAACAACATGGTAACAAGGGTTGGAGGGTCCTGCAGTTCATTAAGAAAAAGAGAGATGGACAGGTTTATAAGAAAAAGCGGACCCGAAAACCTTACATTACTCGATCAATTAGGGGAAACCAAGTGAAACTCCAAAAAACAGAAGAAAGACACTAGAGCTTGGGGATAGAGGCGAGACACACGGGACATCGTCTGAGCTTGACAGAAGAGCGCCAAGGCCCAGAACCACCACTCGCCCAGTAGATCTTAGCCATATCAAGCATCATCTTCGCCTCTGCATGAAAGCATCATGGGCTAACATAATCCTATGAGAAACATATCGTGGAATTCCTAGCTATGCCCGCCAAAGCGCTCAACGCCACGATCACTTGCGGAGAAAGTTCCTTTTTTGTACATGTCCAAATAGGCATCCATCTTCTGCCCAGCGCCCTCCACTTTACTCACCTCTTGTAACTTACCAAGAATCTCCAAAACCTATACTCCACGTGCTTGGCCTTCGTGATGTTGCATGTAATGTTCTTCTTCTCTGCACGCCCGCTACGTCGCCTAGAACAAGAGGCACCATCCTTCTCATGTGCAAAGGCGTGGGGATCCCAAGCAAAGGGCATGGGATGACATGAGTGACCTCTGCAACCACACGGCTGGCCTCAACCTGAGGCTTAACCTGAACGATAGGAGTGCTGAAGGCCACCATCGCGTGGAAATTAACTGACCTCCCGGCCATTCCTGATTCTGAGTGCATGCAAGATGGACGGAGGCTTCCATTCAAGACGACAAGCATATATGTTTGGTTGGATGGTGTTTGTCTTCTTTTTTTAGGGTAACTAGAGAATTTATTCAAAGTTCAAAACATCTAGGATACAAGAAACCTCTGACAAAATCCCCAGCCACACATAGCGACCCACCGCAAGAGATGCATCTCCTTTTGCTAGCGAGCGGGCCTCGAAATTATTTTCCCTACGTTCGAAACGGAAATCAACAGAAAGAAACTATTCCTACTGGTTTGTATCTCCCTTAGGATAGGCGCATAAGCTGGAGATCACTTCTAAACAGTCCCTTAGGATGGTGTTTGTCTGTGGGAAAAAGTCTGAAAAAACCTTGACTTCGTACTCAAAGTCTGAAATAAACCTTGAACTTCAAATTCTTGAAATCAGCACCCTGTCTTATCTAATCCCGGGTTATCCCGGCCCTTCTTGGCTGAGAAGTTGTTTGTCTCCGCCGGGATTGCACACGTGGCAGAGATGTGGCAAACACAGCCAGCCGGTGTAAACATGGTGATGATTTGTACAAACGTGGCTGGTTGTTTACGAACAAGCACAGATTACACTTCTTTGCTTGATGGTCTGAACGTGGTGATGATTGTCTGAACCCTTTATTAGCATGTGAACTAAGAGGCTAAGAGCAGCTGAACTACTCTCTTATTAATTGTATTACCCTCTTTAGTTGTGGCTTGTGTATAGTTGTTTGGTAATTTTTGTCCGCTTCCGATCCGAGTTTGTGCCGTGTTCGAATCTGCACAATCCAGTATTTGAATCCACATAATCCGATATTTGAATCTGCATCCGACCCGCTTCCGAATACAAAAATAAATATGAAGTAATATATGGTATGAGCATTATCCGTCGGAATCGTAACAAGTTTCACCCTTATATACATGTGGAACCTACCCTGTCGGCTCTTAGAAACCCAACTACACACCTCATGAGGCACGGACTAGCGAGACGCTAATTCGTGCGTGTAGATGGCCCGATCTTTCACGGCGATGCTTGATCAATAGTTCGTCCCTTATCTTGTTTAACATTATGGTGGATATGTTAGCAATTTTGATAGGGAGGGGTAAGGAGAATGGTCAAGTGGGTGGTTTGGTACCTCATCTCGTTGATGGAGGTGTTTCCATCCTTCAATACGCAGATGATACAATCATCTTTATGGAGCATGATTTGGCCAAGGCGAGAAATATGAAGCTGGTGTTATGCCTTTTTGAACAATTGACCGTGTTAAAGATTAACTTTCATAAGAGCGAGTTGTTCTGCTTGGTAGAGCCAAAGACGACCAGGAGTCTTATAGGCAATTGTTTGGGTGCGAGTGGAGGAGTTTACCTTTCTCATACGTTGGTATTCCGATACATCATCGTAGGCTGACAAACAAAGAATGAAAGTGCGTCGAGGATCGATTTGAGAAAAAACTAATCTGCTGGAAGGTAAGCTCATGTCATACGGAGGCCGTTTGATATTGATTAATTCGGTGCTCACGAGTATGCCTATGTTCCTCTTATCGTTTTTTGAGGTCCCAGTTGGTGTTAGGAAAAGACTGGACTTCTATCGGTCGTGTTTCTTTTGGCAGGGTGATGATCTTAAAAGAAAATACCGGCTTGCTAAATGGGACATCATCTGTCGACCGAAAGACCAAGGGGGTCTTGGTATTGAAAATCTTTAAGTTAAGAACAGATGCCTTCTTAGTAAGTGGTTGTGGAAGCTTTCTTCCGGGACTGAGGCCATGTGGGTGCAGATCCTCCGCAGCAAGTGTTGGGGAACGTAGCAAAAATTCAAAATTTTCCTACGTGTCACCAAGATCTATCTATGGAGTCATCTAGCAACGAGGGAGGAGTGGATCTACATACCCTTGTAGATCGCGCGCGGAAGCGTTCAAGAGAACGAGGTTGATGGAGTCGTACTCGTCGTGATCCAAATCACCGATGATCCTAGCGCCGAACGGACGGCACCTCCGTGTTCAACACACGTACAGAGCAGCGACGTCTCCTCCTTCTTGATCCAGCAAGGGGGAAGGAGAGGTTGATGGAGATCCAACAGCACGACGGTGTGGTGGTGGAAGTAGCGGGATACCAACAGGGCTTCGCCAAGCGCTGCGGGAGGAGGGAGATGTGTCATGGGAGGGAGAGGGAGGCGCCAGGGCTTAGGTATGGTTACCCTCCCTTCCCCCCACTACATATAGGGCCAAGGGAGAGGGGGGGGCGCAGCCTTGGCCCTTCCTCCAAGGAAGGTGCGGCCAAGGGAGGAGTCCATCCTCCCCAAGGCACCTAGGAGGTGCCTTCCCCCTTTAGGACTCTTCCTTTCCCCTCTTCTCTTGGCGCATGGGCCTCTTGGGGCTGGTACCCTTGGCCCATATAGGCCAAGGCGCACCCCCTACAGCCCATGTGGCCCCCCGGGGTAGGTGGCCCCACCCGGTGGACCCCCGGGACCCTTCCGGTGGTCCCGGTACAATACCGGTGACCCCGAAACTTGTCCCAATGGCCGAAATAGCACTTCCTATATATAATTCTTTACCTCCGGAACATTCCGGAACTCCTCGTGATGTCCGGGATCTCATCCGGGACTCCGAACAACTTTTGGGTTACCGCATACTAATATCTCCATAACCCTAGCGTCATCGAACCTTAAGTGTGTAGACCCTACGAGTTCGGGAGACATGCAGACATGACCAAGACGTTCTCCGGTCAATAACCAACAGCGAGATCTGGATACCCATGTTGGCTCCCACATGTTCCACGATGATCTCATCAGATGAACCACGATGTCAAGGACTTAATCAATCCCGTATACAATTCCCTTTGTCTAGCGGTACGATACTTGCCCGAGATTCGATCGTCGATATCCCGATACCTTGTTCAATCTCGTTACCGGCAAGTCTCTTTTACTCGTTCCGTAACACATCATCCCGTGATCAACTCCTTAATCACATTGTGCACATTATGATGATGTCCTACCGAGTGGGCCCAGAGATACCTCTCCGTTTACACGGAGTGACAAATCCCAGTCTCGTTTCGTGCCAACCCAACAGACACTTTCGGATATACCCGTAGTGCACCTTTATAGTCACCCAGTTACGTTGTGACGTTTGGCACACCCAAAGTATTCCTACGGTATCCGGGAGTTGCACAATCTCATGGTCTAAGGAAATGATACTTGACATTAGAAAAGCTTTAGCATACGAACTATACGATCTTGTGCTAGGCTTAGGATTGGGTCTTGTCCATCACATCATTCTCCTAATGATGTGATCCCGTTATCAATGGCATCCAATGTCCATGGTTAGGAAACCGTAACCATCTATTGATCAACGAGCTAGTCAACTAGAGGCTTACTAGGGACATGGTGTTGTCTATGTATCCACACATGTATCTGAGTTTCCTATCAATACAATTCTAGCATGGATAATAAACGATTATCATGAACAAGGAAATATAATAATAATCAATTTATTATTGCCTCTAGGGCATATTTCCAATAGTCTCCCACTTGCACTAGAGTCAATAATCTAGTTCACATCGTCATGTGATTAACACTCAAGGTCACATCCCCATGTGACTAACACCCAAAGAGTTTACTAGAGTCAATAATCTAGTTCACATTACCATGTGATTAACACTCGATGAGTTCTGGGTTTGATCATGTTATGCTTGTGTGAGATGTTATAGTCAACGGGTCTGAATCTTTCAGATCCGTATGTACTTCACAAATCTCTATGTCATCTTGTAGATGCAACTACTACGCTACTTTGGAGCTATTCCAAATAACTGTTCTACTATACGAATCCAGTTTACTACTCAGAATAATCTGGATTAGTGTCAAAGTTTGCATTGGCGTAACCCTTGACGACGAACTCTTTTACCACCTCCATAATCGAGAAAATTCCTTAGTCCACTAGTTACTAAGGATAACTTTGACCGCTGTCTTGTGATCCATTCTTGGATCACTCTTGTACCCCTTGACTAACTCATGGCAAGGCACATTTCAGGTGCGGTACATAGCATGGCATACCGTATAGAGCCTATGACAAAAGCATAGGGGACGACCTTCGTCCTTCCTCTTTCTTCTGCCGTGGTCGAGCTTTAAGTCTTAACTTCATACCTTACAACTCAGGCAAGAACTCCTTCTTTGACTGGTCCATCTTGAACACCTTCAAGATCATGTCAAGGTATGTGCTCATTTGAAAGTATCATTAAGCGTTTTGATCTATCCTTATAGATCTTGATGTTCAATGTTCAAGTAGCTTAATCCAGGCTTTCCATTGAAAAACACTTTCCAAATAACCCTATATGCTTTCCAGAAATTCTACGTCATTTCTGATCAACAATATGTCAACAACATATATTTATCAGAAATTCTATAGTGCTCCCACTCACTTCTTTGGAAATACAAGTTTCTCATAAACTTTGTATACACCCAAAATCTTTGATCATCTCATCAAAGCATACATTCCAACTCCGAGATGCTTACTCCAGTCCTTAGAAGGATTGCTGGAGCTTTGCATACTTATTAGCATCTTTCAGGATTGACAAAATCCTTCCGGTTGTATCACATACAACCTTTCCTCAAGAAAATCGTCGAGGAAACAATGTTTGACATCCTATCTGCAAGATTTCATAAATAATACAGTAATCGCTAATATAATTCAAACAGACTCTTAGCATCGCTACGAGTGAGAAAGTCTCATCGTAGTCAACTCCTTGAACTTGTCGGAAAACATCTTAATGACAAGTCGAGCTTTTTAATGGTGACATTTACCATCATTGTCCGTCTTCCTTTTAAAATCCATCTGTACTCAATAGCCTTACGACCATCGAGTTGTTCTGCCAAAGTCTACACTTTGTTTTCATACATGGATCCTTTCTCGGATTTTATGGCCTCGAGCCATTTATCGGAATCCGGGACCACCATCGCTTCTCCATAGCTCGTAGGTTCATTGTTGTCTAGCAACATGACTTCCAAGACAGGATTACGTATCACTCTGAAGTAGTACGCATCCTTGTCATCCCACGAGGTTTGGTAGTGACTTGATCTGAAGTTTCATGATCACTATCATAAGCTTCCACTTCAATTGGTGTAGGTGCCACAGGAACAACTCCCTGTGCCCTGCCACACGCTAGTTGAAGAGACGGTTCAATAACCTCATCAAGTCTCCACCATCCTCCCACTTAATTCTTTCGAGAGAAACTTTTCCTCGAGAAAGGACCCGATTCTAGAAACAATCCCTTATTGCTTTCGGATCTGAGACAGGAGGTATACCCAATTGTTTTGGGTGTCCTATGAAGATGCATTTATCCGCTTTGGGTTCGAGCTTATCAGCCTGAAACTTTTCACATAAGCGTCGCAGCCCCAAACTTCTAAGAAATGACAGCTTAGGTTTCTCTAAACCATAGTTCATATGGTGTCATCTCATCGGAATTTCGTGGTGCCCTTTTAAAGTGAATGTGGTTGTCTCTAATGCCTAACCCATAAACTATCGTGGTAATTCGATAAGAGACATCATGGTATGTATCATATCCAATAGGGTGCAGTTATGATGTTAGGACACACCATCACACTATGGTGTTCCAGGCTGTATTAGTTGTGAAACAATTTCCACAATGTCTTAATTCTGTGCCAAACTCGTAATTCAGATATTCATATCTATGATCATATCATAGATATTTTATCCTCTTGTCACGACGATCTTTCAACTTCACCCTGAAATTACTTGAACCTTTCAATAATTCAGACTCGTGATTCATCAAGTAAATATACTCAACATCTACTCAAATCATCTGTGAAGTAAGAACATAACGATATCCACTACATGCCTCAGCACTCATTGGACTGCACACATCAAAATGTATTACTTCCAACAAGTTGCTTTCTAGTTCCATTTTACTAAAAACGAGGCTTTCAGTCATCTTGCCCATGTGGTATGATTTACATGTCTCAAGTGATTCAAAATCAAGTGAGTCCAAACGGTCCATTTGCATGGAGTTTCTTCATGCATATACACCAATAGACATGGTTCGCATGCCTCAAACTTTTCAAAAACGAGTGAGCCCAAAGATCCATCAACATGGAGCTTCTTCATGCGTTTTATACCGATATGACTTACGTGGCAGTGCCACAAGTAGGTGGTACTATCATTACTATCTTTTGGCATGAACATGTGTACCACTACGATCGAGATTCAATAAACCATTCATTTTAGGTGTAAGACCATTGAAGGTATTATTCAAATAAACAGAGTAACCATTATTCTCCTTAAATGAATAACCGTATCACGATAGACATAATCCAATCATGTCTATGCTCAACGCAAACACCAAATAACAATTATTTAGGTTTTAATACCAATCTCGATGGTAGAGGGAGCGTGCGATGCTTGATCATATCAACCTTGGAAACACTTCCAACACATATCGTCAGCTCACCTTTAGCTAGTCTCCGTTTATTCCGTAGCTTTTATTTCGAGTTACTAACACTTAGCAACCGAACCGGTATCTAATACCCTGGGGCTACTAGGAGTACTAGTAAAGTACACATTAACACAATGTATATCCAATATACTTCTATCGACCTTGCCAGCCTTCTCATCTACCAAGTATCTAGGGTAATTCTGCTCCAGTGGCTGTTCCCCTTATTACAGAAGCACTCAGTCTCGGGTTTGGGTTCAACCTTGGGTTTCTTCACTAGATCAGCAGCTGAATTGCCGTTTCATGAAGTATCCCTTTGTTCCCTTGCCCTTCTTGAAACTAGTGGTTTCACCAACCATCAACAATTGATGCTCCTTCTTGATTTCTACTTTCGCGGTGTCAAACATCGCGAATATCTCAAGGATAATCATATATGTCCCTGATATATCATAGTTCATCACGAAGCTCTAGCAGCTTGGTGGTAATGACTTCGGACAACCATCACTATTTCATCTGGAAGATCAACTCCCACTCGATTCAAGCGATTGTTGTACTCAGACAATCTGAGCACAAGTTCAACAATTGAGCTTTTCTCCCTCAGTTTGCATGCTAAGAAAATCATCGGAGGTCTTATACCTCTTGACGTGGGCACGATCCTGAAATCCCAATTTCAGCCCTCAAAACATCTCATATGTTTCGCGACGTTTCAAAACGTCTTCGGTGCCTCAACTCTAAACCGTTTAACTGAACTATCACGTAGTTATCAAAATGTGTATGTCAGATGTTCGCAACATCCACAGACGACGTTCGAGGTTCAGCACACTGAGTGGTGCATTAAGGACATAAGCCTTCTATGAAGCAATGAGGACAATCCTCAGTTTACGGACCTAGTCCGCATAATTGCTACTATCAACTTTCAACTAAATTTTCTCTAGGAAAATATCTAAACAGTAGAACTGAAGCGTGAGCTACGACATAATTTGCGAAAACCTTTTAACTATGTTCAGGATAATTAAGTTCATCTTATGAACTCCCACTTAGATAGACATCCCTCTAGTCATCTAAGTGATTACATGATCCGAGTCAACTAGGCCGTGTCCGATCATCACGTGAGACGGACTAGTCAACATCGGTGAACATCTTCATGTTGATCGTATCTTCTATACGACTCATGCTCGACCTTTCGGTCTCCTGTGTTCCGAGGCCATGTCTGTACATATGCTAGGCTCGTCAAGTCAACCTAAGTGTTTCGCGTGTGTAAATCTGTCTTACACCCGTTGTATGTGAACGTTAGAATCTATCACACCCGATCATCACGTGGTGCTTCGAAACAACGAACTGTCGCAACGGTGCACAGTTAGGGGGAACACTTTCTTGAAATTATTATGAGGGATCATCTTATTTACTACCGTCGTTCTAAGTAAACAAGATGCAAAAACATGATAAACATCACATGCAATCAAATAGTGACATGATATGGCCAATATCATATTGCTCCTTTTGATCTCCATCTTCGGAGCTCCATGATCATCAACGTCACCGGCATGACACCATGATCTCCATCATCATGATCTCCATCATCGTGTCTCCATGAAGTTGTCACATCATCTATTACTTCTACTACTACAGCTAACGTTTAGCAATAAAGTAAAGTAATTACATGATGTTTATGTTGACACGCAGGTCATAAATAAATTAAGACAACTCCTATGGCTCCTGCCGGTTATCATACTCATCGACATGCAAGTCGTGATTCCTATTACAAGAACATGATCAATCTCATACATCACATATATCATTCATCACATCCTTTGGCCATATCACATCACATAGCATACCCTGCAAAAACAAGTTAGACGTCCTCTAATTGTTGTTTGCATGTTTTACGTGGCTGCTATGGGTTTCTAGCAAGAACGTTTCTTACCTACGCAAAAACCACAACGTAATATGCCAATTGCTATTTACCCTTCATAAGGACCCTTTTCATCGAATCCGATCCAACTAAAGTGGGAGAGACAGACACCCGCCAGCCACCTAATGCAACTAGTGCATGTCAATCGGTGGAACCGGTCTCACGTAAGCGTACGTGTAAGGTTGGTCCGGGCCGCTTCATCCCACGATACCGCCGAATCAAGATAAGACTAGTAACGGCAAGCATATTGAACAAAATCAATGCCCACAACTACTTTGTGTTCTACTCGTGCATAGAAACTACGCATAGACCTAGCTCATGATGCCACTGTTGGGGAACGTAGCAGAAATTCAAAATTTTCCTACGTGTCACCAAGATCTATCTATGGAGTCATCTAGCAACCAGGGAGGAGTGGATCTACATACCCTTGTAGATCGCGCGCGGAAGCGTTCAAGAGAACGGGGTTGATGGAGTCGTACTCGTCGTGATCCAAATCACCGATGATCCTAGCGCCGAACGGACGGCACCTTCGTGTTCAACACACATACGGAGCAGCGACGTCTCCTCCTTCTTGATCCAGCAAGGGGGAAGGAGAGGTTGATGGAGATCCAACAGCACGACGGCGTGGTGGTGGAAGTAGCGGGATACCAACAGGGCTTCGCCAAGCGCTGCGGGAGGAGGAAGATGTGTCATGGGAGGGAGAGGGAGGTGCCAGGGCTTAGGTATGGTTGCCCTCCCTTCCCCCCACTATATATAGGGCCAAGGGAGAGGGGGACGCAGCCTTGGCCCTTCCTCCAAGGAAGGTGCGGCCAAGGGAGGAGTCCATCCTCCCCAAGGCACCTAGGAGGTGCCTTCCCCCTTTAGGACTCTTCCTTTCCCCTCCTCTCTTGGCGCATGGGCCTCTTGGGGCTGGTGCCCTTGGCCCATATAGGCCAAGGCGCACCCCCTACAGCCCATGTGGCCCCCCGGGGCAGGTGGCCCCACCCGGTGGACCCCCGGGACCCTTTCGGTGGTCCCGGTACAATACCGGTGACCCCGAAACTTGTCCCAATGGCCGAAATAGCACTTCCTATATATAATTCTTTACCTCCAGACCAGTCCGGAACTCCTCATGACGTTTGGGATCTCATCCGGGACTCCGAACAACTTTCGGGTTACCGCATACTAATATCTCCATAACCCTAGCGTCACCGAACCTTAAGTGTGTAGACCCTACGGGTTCGGGAGACATGCAGACATGACCAAGACGTTCTCCGGTCAATAACCAACAGCGGGATCTGGATACCCATGTTGGCTCCCACATGTTCCACGATGATCTCATTGGATGAACCACGATGTCAAGGACTTAATCAATCCCGTATACAATTCCCTTTGTCTAGCGGTACGATACTTGCCCGAGATTCGATCGTCGATATCCCGATACCTTGTTCAATCTCGTTACCGGCAAGTCTCTTTTACTCGTTCCGTAACACATCATCCCGTGATCAACTCCTTGATCACATTGTGCACATTATGATGATGTCCTACCGAGTGGGCCCAGAGATACCTCTCCGTTTACACGGAGTGACAAATCCCAGTCTCGATTCGTGCCAACCCAACAGACACTTTCGGAGATACCCGTAAGGCACCTTTATAGTCACCCAGTTACGTTGTGACGTTTGGCACACCCAAAGTATTCCTACGGTATCCGGGAGTTGCACAATCTCACGGTCTAAGAAAATGATACTTGACATTGGAAAAGCTTTAGCATACGAACTACACGATCTTGTGCTAGGCTTAGGATTGGGTCTTGTCCATCACATCATTCTCCTAATGATGTGATCCCGTTATCAATGACATCCAATGTCCATGGTTAGGAAACCGTAACCATCTATTGATCAACGAGCTAGTCAACTAGAGGCTTACTAGGGACATGGTGTTGTCTATGTATCCACACATGTATCTGAGTTTCCTATCAATATAATTCTAGCATGGATAATAAACGATTATCATGAACAAGGAAATATAATAATAATCAATTTATTATTGCCTCTAGGGCATATTTCCAACAGCAAGTACCTCCAGACTAAAACATTGTCCCAGGTCGCAGTCAGACCGACTGATTCGCCTTTCTGGAAAGGACTAATGAAAGTCAAACAATCAATGTTCAATACGACGAGATTTGTTATTGGAAAGGTGCAAGTACACGTTTCTGGGAGGATACTTGGCTTGGCGACTCACCTTTAGCCATTCAATATCCGTCTTTATATCGGATTGCTCAACGACGTGAGGTATTTGTGGCAACGGTATTTCAATCTATCCCCCTTATTATTCAGTTTAGACGGTCTCTAGCGGGCAATCGTTGGGAAGAATGGCTCCATCTAGTTAGGAGACTGATGGAGGTTCAACTTTCTCACCAACCCGATGGATTACGCTAGAAGTTGACTAGGTTTGGAGTATTTACAGTTAAATCAATGTATATTGATGTTATTAATTCGAACTCCATTCCAACTTCCAAGTATGTTTGGGCTGTCAAAGTTCCATTAAAAATTAAAGTGTTTATGTGGTTTGTCCATAAACAAGTGATTTTAACAAAGGACAACTTGATAAAGCGTAATTGGATAGGACCTACTAGGTGTAGTTTCTGTGGTCGGGATGAAACGATTAAGCATTTATTCTTTGATTGCCCGTTGGCCAAAGTCCTTTGGCGGACGGTCCATATTGCTTTTAATATTACTCCACCGACTTCTGTCAATGCATTATTTGGGACATGGCTTAATGGGGTTGAGCCTGACTTAGCAAGACATATTCGGGTTGGAGTTTGCGCTTTGTTGTGGACTATCTGGAATTGCAGAAATGATTTGGTTTTTAACAGAACATCACGGATTCATTTTTTGCAGGTTATTTTCGAGCTACGACAGTGATTCGTTCGTGGTCGCTACTCACTCCGATGGAGGCCAGGAAGCGTTTGGTTACTGGATCTATCCGTTGGGAGATGGTAACTCGGGATATCTTCAACCGGTTTGGATGGCGGTCATGTAATAGGATAGGCAATTAGTTTACCTATCTATTTTTAGCCAGCCGGTTGTGACATCTTTTCCTGGCTAGTTTGTGTATCTAGCCTTTTTAAGCTCTGTGTGAGCTACATTTTCCTTTTATCAACTGGAGACTTTGGAACCTTGTTGACACTTTTTGTTATTTGATTAATAAGATGGCCGTATGCATCACTCTGATGCAGAGGCCGGGGAGCCCCCCTTTTCAAAAAACAGTTCGTCCCCCTGCTCCTCGCAACCTTCAAGATAATTTTCACCCGCATATGAAAATACACGAATGAAAATAATGACCCCCTTGGATCAGCACATAGGCGTCGATATGATGATCAACCCTCCGTTATTAGTAAATTTCCACGATAGAAAAATTACATATAATACACAAGATATGGCCGCCCATAACTCAGACGTTTTTCTGTATATTTCATAGTCGAAATAAAACTTAAAACTAATCTGTCTCGTACTCCCTCTGTTTCGATTTACTCGTCTTGGTTTTAGTTCAAATCTAGATTCTTAGTCTCTCACGTCACCTGCCAATGATATACTAGTAATAACAAATAAAAAGAATCCTAACTAGAAAAGGAAAAGGGCTCATATCCGTACCATGCTAGCTAGCTAACCTAAGTAGTGAATCCTAACAAATATCCATTACGATTCTGCCTATCATAAGTTGAAACGGCAGCGTACGAAAATTAGGCTCTAATGAAGCTGGCGTTGGTTCCTCTTTTGTCTCTAGTATTTCTTGTAATCTGACTGGTGTAGTTTCCTTTCCCTTTTGTTTTGGAAACTACCTTGACGAAACGACTCCTTGGTGATCGATCGCGGCGGCGATCGATTCCGACCGCGCGTGGAGCACGTTCTGTTCCCTTTCCCTTTCCTGCTAGTTTCCTTTTTGGGAAAACCCACTCGACCACTCAACCGCATCTTATCCTATCCCCTGCGCCTCGCCTCCCTACTCTGCCCTGCCGCTTCCCCTCCTCGCCGGCGGCTCGGCTCCTCCCTCGCGGCAGCCCACTATCCCCGGCGCCTCGCCTCCCTACTCTGCCCTGCCGCTTCCCCTCCTCGCCGGCGGCTCCTCCCTCGCGGCAGCGACCAATACGGCGAGACGACGTGGCCGCACGAGCGGCGGCGAGGTCAGCGGTGAATACGGCGAGGTGCCGCGTCCGCACGGGCGGCAGGGGCCAATACGGCAAGGCGGAGTGGCCGCACAGCCGCCGCGATGTCCAGGGGCGGAAGCGGCCAATACAGCGAGGTGGTGTCTGTCCGGCGGCCGTACGTCCTCCTTCTTGGGCTCGACCTCCCGTTGTGCGTCCCCACCGGCATCACCAAGCTTCCCAGCCGCGTCCGCGTCGGC